>NC_090930.1:1269176569-1269479599 GCF_040938575.1 Ambystoma mexicanum | reverse complement strand
AATGAACACCCCATCACCACTTTCTAAAAGAGCCTAAAGGTATACCTGTATAACCACACATAATCCTGCCGCTCCACTTCCCCTGCTACCACTTGTCTATTCTAATCTCCCTTTTCAATTCTGAATTTTTTTTGTAACTTTTGTTTCCACTCTCACCTTTTGAACCTTGTGTAGTGCTCAAGAGACCCTCTGGGTAGGGCCAGCACTGAATAACATTAAAATTAAAGAATAACAGGTCATGTAAAGAAGAATATTGAGTGGGGCTTGAGCTTCTGTAAGGCACAACCCTATGATCCCTTTAGAACTAACATCATTGATATTGTTTGGCCAACCTAGGAAGTCCCTCAGGGATCTTAAACAGATAAGGTGCTCACCTTTAGTTTATCGCGAGTAGAAATGTTAGACATAAATAGTAGGGAGAAACAATCTGTAGCCCCTAAAAGTTTGAAGAGTGCACATGTTTTCAAGGCCTACATTAACAGCTATATATCCGTGTTGTAAGACCCACCCCTAATACTGTCATAGCCATAGAACCGTCCATAGAGATATACCTAGTTATATCAAATGCATTGGGGGGTTCAATTAAATGCATTGGGGGGTCGGATACAGCTCTACCAATCAATTGGGATTCTTAACGTGTTTACATAAAATGTACTTAAAATGTATATACAACTATGTTGGGGTTTCATTAAATGTATGGAGGTGTGGATACATCATTATAAAATGCTCTGCACACTACAGTGGGGTTCCTATCACGTTTATATCAAATTTATGTAACATTCTTGGAGGATAATCTCCTTTATTGAGGTACAGTCAAATGTATAGCAGTTCGAGGAGAGGGTGGAAAAGGCCACCTGTCACTTTTAACGGTTGATGAAAGGTTTCCCACCTTACTATTATTATTATTATTATTATTATTATTATTATTATTATTGTTATTATTATTATTATTATTATTATTATTTTATTTTATTATTATTAATATGTAATGTATTGAGTGTGAACCTAGTTTTTAGAAGCAACGGAGCACTTTACAGAACTATACATCAATACAGATACATAACAGAGTGCTTTGCAGAGGTGCACATCATTACAGATGCATAACAGAGCACTTTTCAGTGGCAACAACATAACAAATATGTAGCAGGGGGTAGAACACAGCAGGGGACAGAGGAGGGGTACAGCTGTACCGGGTGGCGGGGGGAGAGAGCGACACAATGTCTTAGGTGTTGAGGAGGAGAGACTCCTTGAAGAGGTGGGTCTTGAATTATTTTCTGAATTGTAGCAGCGTGGGGTTGAGTTTGATGCCGATGGGCAGGAGGTTCCATAATCTTGGGGCGTAGGCAGAGAAGGCTTGTTTTTTGTCCTTTCTACTTTGCATCAGCGGATTTCAAATCTGCACGTGTCCTGGCTTCTTGTGGTGCGCTGTCCATCGGTGTTGCAAAGTTTCTCTGCGAGGTAGCTGGGTGACTTGAGGTCAACTGCTTTATACATGATGCAGCCAGACTTGAAGGTGATTTGTGTGTGCGTGCAGTGGGAGCCTGTTAAGGTTGCTGATGGTTGGAGTGATGTGGGTGTATCTGCGTAGACCCTTGATGAGGCGTGCGGTCCTGTGTAGGACACTTCCCAGGGGCACAAGGGAGGATAACAGAAGGCCTTTCGAGGAGTGCATTGCCACCTTCCAGGTGGGATAGGACCAGTGCTTGAACGGTGGATCTAAAGCTGTCCAGAGGAGGGAAGGGCTTGATGTTTACCAGGAAATAGAACTGATACCAATCTGTCTGAGTTTTCTTAGCTATGTGTGTCTTGAAGGAGCAGTGGTTGCTGATGAGGAACCCAAAGGATTTGGCGCAGGAGGTGAGCATGGGCACTAAGCCCTCAGAGTTCATGGTTGATAGCCAGATCTGTATCTCTGGGTGTTCGGTGTTGTAGGTGAGGAGTAGGAATTCGGTTTTGGATGGGTTGTGCTTCAGATATGCACTGGACATTGAGGACTGGATCAGCAAGAGGCATGTTTTGAGCTTATGAATGTCCTTGATGGAGTCGATCTTGAGGTATAGCTGTGTGTCATTGGCGTATTGGTGGATGTGGATGTTGTATGTGGCTAGGAGGGCTCCCAGTGGCTCCATGTATATATTGAAGATCACTGGGGAGAGGATGGAACTCTGTGGGACGCTACAGGTGACAGATAGCATTGGCGATCTAGAGGAGTCCATCTGAACAAACTGCTTGCGGTTGGTGAGGTAGGACTTGAACCAGCATAGGACAAGGTTGCTGATCCCCATGTGCCGATGTAAGGTGTCCTTAAGCAACCTGGTGGACTACTGTGTCGAAAGCGACCAAGAGGTCCAGTAGAACCAGGAGGCAGGGGTGGCCGTCATCAAGGATGTTGAGGGTGTTGTCGACCACCTGTATGGCTGCTGTCTCCATGCTGCATCTGTGTCTGAATCCGGATTGGTAGATTTGGTGGAGAGTGTTACTAAGACTATCTGTGACAGTCGGAAGCTAGAAATGGGATCAATCATAAGGCTTCCACCTTGCACACATAAAGTTGCATTCCTGCCTTCCCATTACGGGGTCCTGCCACAAGTGGCAAAAGGGGCCACTGGTGAAAATTAATAGCAACAATCAGAGAGCACTATGACCTACCAAGCTAGCCCCTAATGTGCTACCTGTAAGAGCAGGGAATTGTCAGTGGAAACCTTTTTTGCTTTTATTTGCTACTGATTTGTAAGGGTGAGAGATCGATTGACCCTTGTTTGTTTTGAAGCCAGAATCAGCAGACAAAATGGTTTAAACAGACGTCTTGAGCTTCTGCAATGACAGCAGAGTTTTCAGATATTATATTACACATGTTGTCATTTGTAAACCCTGTGACTTCGCCAAAACTATTTTATGATTACCCTATCTATTCAGATGGTATTCCTTTTACAAAATGGGTTATCGACTTTGAGACCGAGGGTAATTTTGGATAGGCAGGCATATTGCACAAAGACGAAAATGTGCATTAGACTAACAGGTAAGCAGTCCTTTCTGTGCATAATATATTGTATGTGTAGCTGTATATCAAACATACATTTGTATCAGGGTGATCCTGGAGTTTTGTGCATGTTTACATCTACACATGGGGCCTCATTACAACCCAGGCGTTAAGGGGTTAACAGCGCCGTAAAAGGCGTCAGCGCCGTTAAACCCTTAAAGCCTGATTACGAGGTCCCTTTGCGGGTGGCACTTTAACGCCTGCTTTTAGCAGGCATTAAAAAACCAACCCGCAAAGGGACCTAGGAGCTAATTACGGTACCGTAATTTACGATGCCGTAATTAGCGCCTTCCCCAGTCCCATTGAGCCCTATTGGGCAAAAATGGGAATGGGGAAGGGCCATGGCGGCATGGGGAATTACCGCCCCGCCAACCTTGGAATGGGGCGGTATTTCCTCATTCCACCATGGCGGACTCGTTACAACACCGGCACCAACCATGGAGCTAATAGCGCCATGATTTAGTGCCGGGGTTGTAATGAGGGCCATGGAAACACTCCTAAATGTTGCTCTTTGCCACTCTTCCTTGCATGTGTAGATTTAAATGATGCACACGCACATGGGAGGACCCAGGATTACGTGCATGTTTACACCGAAACATGCAACATATACTAAATGCCGCCTGCCAATGTCTGTGCAAGGCAAGCAACATTTACTGTACATGCATTCTTATGAACCATACCTGCTTTTTACTGATACAAAACATGAAGATTACATGAGAATCCCCAACCTCTCGGACCACTTGCAAATCCACTGTGGTCACCTGTGCTGTCCGATTTGTCTTTCCCATGCATGACTAAGCTGCCTTAAGTAACTCTATGAAAATCGCATGATGTGTTAAAATTAAAAATCAAAAGTGTGATGCATCGTTTCATTCCACTGATCTCAAACTCCACCACCATTCAAATGGCCACCTGTATGTCTGACTACCACTTAACCTATCAGTGCAAACTTTAATTTACAAATGATAAGGTCAGTGTGCAGAATATGTATTTTAATGTGTACTACCTTATCCTCGTTGCTGGTACAGCAGTGTAGGAAAATATTCAAAACCCTGGATCAAACTCTTTTCACAGTAGGCAGGCTATATGAAAACCCCCGCTGCTCTACAGCGAAGCTTCCCAAATGCCCATGCATCGTCATCATGTCTGCAAAACCTCCACTTCCTGATGTTTAACCTGTGTTAGAACGGCCTGGACCGGAATCCAGTCCTCTGCTTTGGCCTCTCGTGAAGTAATTGTGATGTTTCTCAGCCTATTCTGCCTATTTGCAGCCTGAGTAAATCTGCGGAGCAAAATTAGCAACGAAATGAGAATGAAGTGAAGTGGCTCAGGCACACAGACTGCATGTTAATTTTATTCTGGTCTGGTCGATTTGCAATTTCGTCCTTTAAATTCAAACATTCTGTGTAGCAGTTTAATAGCACTTATTACTTAATTTTTGTTTTAAAAAATCACTATGCTGTTTCGATAACTTCGATAACTTCCAAAAATGACATAGAATATGGTCAACTTTAAATGGTAGAATACCAACAAATACCCTAAACTCTCTAGCTAACCTGTGCTCACAAATGCAAAATGCCTATGTATGTTTTCTATATTGTACCTAATAACTTTGCCAAAATGACTATTGCTCTGCTAAACCAGCAGTGATCTCGGTCATAGAGGTAAAACAGGAAAAATACAAAAGGTATCCCCTCCTTCATTTCCTTAAGGTAGCATGGGCCGAGAGTAAGCTATGCTCTTCACGAGGGATGTGAGCCAGCAAGAAGCATCCAAAACAGCAACAGTACTGTTGTACCAAAATAAATGAAATGTTCATTTAAGGTTCTATAAAATTACAAGACTTGAATCTCCAAAATAAAAGGACAGGGAAACTAATGTGCACTTAAAACCCAAACCTGTAATGAAAGAAACAGATTTTCCAGACTTTTGGTTGAAAGGGGCAATTTCGACATCAAGACAGGGTTATTCAGGCAATTGTCTTTTCAGCAAGGTTCAAGCATGTTCTTAAATTTCACTACAGACAAACCCAGTGGTACAGAACTACTGCAGATACCCTTGTCTTGTTCTTTGGACTTGATAGCGTTGGTTCAGGATTCAGGGTGCTTTCTGAGGGGTTGATTTGGCATAGTGTTCTTGAGCTAGTCAACTGACTTCAACACACAGTGTAGTTCAATAAGCAACAACAGTACTAGTCACAAAGAAGGTTGGAAGAGGCAGGTGATGTTTGGGTCGGCGTAGTTTGCAACAGTTTGAAGCGGTTTGACATTTCAGAGAGTAGGCATGTAGTGTTAAGGAGAAAGGGCGGTATTCCAAGGCCCATCGGCAATTTAAGAGGAGACAATTGTAGAAGGAAATGTGTTGGGGAGCTGGGAGAATGGTGGAGGAAGGAGGGTCACCTGTAGAAGCTAAATTGTAGTAGAAACATAGTGAATTATGGTATTAATATTACTTGTGTAGTGAGACTCCATTTTAGAAGTTAGACACCATTTTGAAATTGATGCCTAGTGCCATAGCTATCCCAGTATTCCATTCCGTGGGTTAGCAGGGTGTGAGTGTGTCTCTTGCTCGCAGCCCTGGCAGCCCTGGCAGCCCTGCAGAATATTAATTAATTGAAGACATACAGTTCCCCATTGTGTTTTACCATTAGTGCATGTAACCCAAAAGGAATGTGCCCTGCAAGGCCAAGAAAGGGCCAGAAGTGATATTTGAAGAGCTATCCACGAGAAGTAAGGGCTGTAGGGCTCTGTCAGTCCAGATCTTTAATTTATAGCAGCCAGCAACCCCCAAACTTAGGACAGAAGCACTTGAGTGCACTGATCAGCCCAGGATCCCTGGCCACAAAACTGTAAAGTAGCCAATCGATCAGGACTATCAGAGAATAGTGACAGGCTGCCCCCACATTCGGTCCATGTGATTTGTGCTGAGAGGGGTCATGGGAGAAGCTAACATTTGGGACTGCGGGTGATAAACTTTATGGAGGCGCCGGCGTGTCTGGGATTGAAGCAGGGGTTCACATAGTTCTGAAGAAGTTATCATGACCTCGAAAGTATCTACCTCGCTCATGTCATGGCACCAGGTGCACTGTATGAAAATGAATTGTTTAACCAAATTGCCAATTAGAGCCTTTGTACTTGATGACGGAAGAGGAAGATCCCCATGTGTTAGGAGATGCACAGAAGATGAAGTGGCAAATTGACCGGCATCCTGTATGGAGCAGGCTATATGTGTATAGGGTTGCACAAAGCAGGTACATGAATTTGTAACCTATATAATGCATATCACTGGTGACATTATGTATCCTTAAAACCCATTGCTTATGCTGTTTTTGGTCAGAGCGCTACGTGCAGCAGAGTTTTTTTGCGGGTACATACTTGTATTTTTGTGAGATTGAACATTGTTGTCTTTTCAAGAGGTGTGCTGGGCTTTTTTCACTGGGGAGTTGTATTTTTTCAAATTGGTGACCCTGAAGTGATCCCAGATTTTCCAAAAGAGATAGACGATTCCAGGCGAGCAATCCGTAGTGGTGTACAGATCCATTTTGAGAGAATTTGTGTCTGCTCTTTGGAGCCCGGTGCAGATCAAAGTATTGTGCAGGCCATTAATGGGACTCTGTGATGGAGGAGCTCAGCTGTGGGTGAAAACAACGGGGAGGACGCTTAGAGGGAAGTTTGGGGAACTGTGGAAAAAGGATGCATTTTGACGAAGAGAGGGTGAGAGTGCATGGTGGAATGGTGTGTGACTGAGATGAGTAGTGTGTAAATATCATGTGGCGGTTATATATTTATTATTGTTATAAGTATATGAGAAGAGAAATAGAGAAGTGGAATAGTTACGAGGCAGGAAAGAAGATGGCAACATATTTTGAAATACGATAAGATAATACAGAAGTAGGAGCTCTGTAAAATTTGAGGGCTCAAATTCCTGTGCCCAATATATTTTGGGTGGGGGAATAAGAGAAAGTAGTGGTTGTTATTTTAATGTACTGTTTTAGCTTGTTGTTTTAGTGTTTTAACCTATATTGGATAGTAGAAGGGGCCAAGTGAGGCCCTGTGAAAATAGTGGTGAGGTTATGGTTTGTGTTTGAGTACATGGACTGAGTGAGGGAGAAGGGAGTGTGGGTAGGGGCGACGGGAAAGGGAGCGAGCGAATGGTAGGAACACTTAAAACAAATTATATTTTGTACATGGTGTGACATTTTTGTACACAAGGTTTTTAACATGGGGTAATTAAACTGTTATAATATATGTGCAATGTATTGCCATTGTATAAGCATATAATTGAGAAATACCATAAGCAGTGGGTGGTGAAGACACAGGGGGAATGTTACCGCCCATGACAAGAGCAGGGTACGAATAATAGAGGGTTATTGGAAAACATGTATACATTTTTGGCTGCTAAATATGAAGGTAAAAAGCTTCAAAGGAGAAAAGAGATTTTAGAATTATGGAAGATGGTTGAGGACATAGAGGACAATGATGAGTGTAAATCCCAGTGTGATAACGGCCCAACCCAGAGTGTAGATAAAGCAGCAGTGTCTGAGGAAATGCGGTTACCTCTGACCCAGTAGGATGCTACCCAACACTTCCCGTCACGAGATATACCAATCCAACATATGTGCCCCCATCGGCCACATCACCACCCCATCTGTTTTTCCCCTCCTATATCAAACAAATACTAACACTGCCGTACCGATGTATAGAAAATCACAGAAGGAGATAGAAGAGGCGCAGTTGAGGTCCTTTAAGGAGGAAGGAAGCAAATCTGGGTGTGTACTAGACAAATTAGACATTTTGGGCCTCATTACGACCCAGGCGTTAAGGGTTAACGCCATCGTTAAACATAGTTTACACCATGGTGGTAAAGTTGGCGCAATTAGCGCCTGGGTCATAATGACCCCCTTTGTCTAGATTGGATAGCACCGTGATCAAGGATGTTCACATTGAGAAGGAGAAGGAGAAGGGGAAGTGTGATGAACAAGGGGCGGGAGTGTAGACTATGGACAGTGAGGTCAGATGAGATATGAATAGGGAGTTGCAGGAGGAATAATGGGACAAAATAGAAGAATTATAGGATGAAGAGGAGATGCCAGCAGTTACCCCAAGGGTGGAGAACTTGTGTGGTCCACAGTTGAGAACTGCAACAAAACAGTAGTGGGAGTGAAGAAACAGAGTACAGCTTCCCTGGAGAAGGGGACCCTAGTGGATGTGTGGGACACAATGCAATGTAAGAAAACAAATTGGAAAGGAAAGTACACATGAGTTAGGGCAGTTTAGTAGGATGAAGTAATGGCTGCGCCCCCATCCGCACCTTTCCTACCGTGTGGTTGCTGCTGGTCAACAGCTGTGCTGCATGGTCACACTCTTCGATTCCGCAAACCATCCTGACCCCTTTGTCACCAAACACCTGCGTTGCTTAACACTGTGGCCTTGTCCTGCAAGGGATTTGCTGCAGAGGGTCTGATGCTCGGTTCTTAAAGGCTCAGATGCATGGAAGTTGTGTTGTTTTGTTTGCTACGTATTGTGGGGCAGCGTCTCCTGCATACCAGCATCACTCAACAATGCAGCCTTGTCCTGCAAGGGCTTTGCCGCAGAATGTCCCATCCTCGGTTCTTAAAGGCTCAGAAGCGTGTAAGTTGCGTTACGTCCTACGTATCATTGGGCAGCGTCTCCTGCGTACCTGCATCGCCCAACACTGCAGCCTTGTCCTGCAGCCATTTTTTACAGCATCTCAAAGCAAGCAACAAATGTCACTATTGTAGATCTAAAATAATGCCTTATTTTCCATACCCCTACACGCAGACTCTCAATATCTCACTGGGTTTACACATGGGGAAAGCAGTACGAGCACAGAAGATTACCACAGGGGGGTTGTGAATCCCCTGGTATCTTTAACAGAATACTACATGCAGATATGGGAACTCTATCATCCAATATGTGAACGGCTTGCTAGTTTGCAGTGATAATGAACAACAGTGCCGGAGGGACCCTGTCACACTTTTACAACTGCTGACACATAAAGGGTACACAGTGAGTATTGCTTAGTTACAATATATCCTCCAAGAGGTATTTACTTGAGCCAATTGTTATCCGTTCATGGTTCAGTGCGCGGTACTCCCTAGTCAAAAACTGTCAACTGTCAAAGAAATGCAGAAGTTCCTTGGGCTGTGTAATCACTGCAGAGCGTGGATCCTAGATTGTTTTGCATACACTAGACCCTTGTTACAAGGCCTTCAAGAAACACAAAAGGCAGACAATAAGCTAAAATAGACAGAGGACATACTCACAAGTGTTAACAAATTAAAAGAGTTTATTTCCAATGCCCAGTGTTGGCAACCCCTGATTACACTCATGCGTTTTACTCCCATTCTGATGGCCAGATGATGACAGCAGTATTCACTCAAAAAAGCACTATGGGCCACAAGCCATTGGCATATTACAGCAAAGTGCTGGATTCAGTAATGTAGGGGAAGCTCCCTTGCAAGCAGGCGCTTGCCGCTGCTGCATTCGCAATTGAAAAAAGTTCCACAATTAGCATTGTGTGGAGCATGCAGTATTTGCTATACTAGAATGGTCTAAATCAACACTAACGACACAGCGGGCATCTGTGTATGAGGTTATTTTATCCAGCCCAAACATTCACATAGTGCAGTGCAAGTCAGTAAACCCTGCCACTTTCTTGACAGTATTGCACACTAATGAAGATAGCGCTTACCATGACTTAATGACATTTGAGGGGGAGGAGGAGGACATACTGAAAGCAAAAGACAGCCCGCTTGAAGGGGGAAATACTTTTTGTTGACAGTTTAGAGACTATTGACCAGGGAACAGGCCTGAGACATACAGGTATGGTAGCTGTCTACATAGTTGATGGTGAGTACACATTTCTGATGCTAAAAAGGCTGCCTAAGCATTATTGAGCCCAGGCAGCGGTGCTCATAGCACTTATTGAAGCACTTCTAGCCTCCCATGGGTGCCGGGTGACCATGTATTCTGATTCAGCCTATGTGACAACAACAGTACAATTGGGACATGCGAAGTGGAAAAGGAGAGCGTTCAGAAGTGCTGACAGGTCCCTGGTCCAACGTGCAGCATTATGGAATTAACTGATTGAAACACTTCCCAGCCCTCCATGACGGCGGTGGTTAAATGCACCACCCTTACAAATGATACAAGGTTTCACTCGGAAATGCTGCCAACGCTAAGTGTGCTGCCAAATTCTTAGTAAGAGAGGTGTTTCCTCCCTGGGGTGTTTGCGATGTGTTGTGGTCAGACACTGGCACCCATTTCTTTAACAAATTATTTAGAGAAGCAACTCCATTATTACGCATCTAGCATCGGATGTGCACAATTTATCACCCCAGGCCACCAGGGTTTCGGAAAAGATCAATGGACTGCTAAAGGCAAAATTATCTAAGTTGTGTATCACCATTAAGATGAATTGGGTGCACTGTCTTCCCCTTGGTCCATTCAGTTTGCACACGCAGCCCTGTGAGGATCATCACTTATCACCACATGAGGTAGTAACAGGCAGGCAAATTCACATTACTCTATCCCCTGTAAGGAAGGCCTCTGATGCTCACAGGGCAGCATCCTTTCTGTGTGAGTAATCTAAGGATTATTCAACTGTTTTGACTAGATTAATCTAATTTATTTCTCAACAGATAGCACCACAGCGATCAGAAGAAACAACCAGTGCTGTATCTGCTTCAACGACATCACAGTCTCTTTAATTGTCTCCTGGGGATCTTGTGTTCATTAGGACCTTTGTTCGCAGGTGAAGTGAACCAAGGTACAACGGGCCTTCTACTGTTGTTTATGACACTACGTTTGTGGTGAATGTGTCCGGGAGCTGCGATATTGGGAACATCTTTCTGATGTCTTAAAGGCTCCAAATGCCATAACCCCACTAGCAAACAGAACAGTAGTACATGAGAAGTGTCTAATAAGAGTGAGCATACATTTGCAAAGCAATTCCCCCCTCTACACATATATATATGAAATATATTTATTACATACAGAATTTCACAAATTGTTTAGTTTAACTGAATGTAGTTTTGATTTACAGTGTTATTTTTATACACTGGTATATATTTACTGTTTTGGATAAATCATATTTTTTCCCTTCCCTTTTTATCTAATAATGAAGTCAGATTTGCTTCTTGATCGCCCTATTACTGATGATATGTAGCTAGTAGAGCCCTGAGAATACTGTGTTTCTCTCCACATATATGTGTGTGATGCATTTCATATTGAAAATATTTAGCATTTTTATGTTTGGTTTAGGACTATGTTTAGCATGCAATTTTATATGGTTGGGACATATAAAAGGAACTGGGGGATATCCAAGGGAGGTGTTCCATGGGCGGGTGCACATATCAGAATGGGGAGAATAACACAATAATTTGAATGGACACTAATGCGCTAATAAATGGGAATGTGATGACATGAAACAGGAATGTAAATATATTATCAGATGAAAAGTTATATGTGCCATATGCACACATATTAAAATGCTTTAGAAGGCAGACCAAGAACAAAAAATACAATGGGCCTCATTACGACCCAGGCGGTAAGTTACCGCCTGGGCCGTGACTTTACCACCATGGCGTAAACTACGTTTACGCCATGGTGGTTGGCGGACTTACCGCCCCATTCCAACCTTGGCGGGCGGTAAGTCCCCAATCCCCATTTACCCTTCCCCATTCGCATTTTTGCCCCATAGGGCATAATGGGAGTGGGGAAGGCGTTAATTACGCCACCGTAAATTACGGTGGCGTAATTAACTCCATGGTCCCTTAGCGCCATGGATTTTAACACCTGCTAAAAGCAGGTGTTAAATCCGCCATGGCGCTAAGGGACCTCGTACTCAGGCGGTAAGGGTCGGCGCTGTTTACGGCGCCGTAAACCCCTTACCGCCTGAGTTGTAATGAGGGCCAATGAATATAGAGGATTAGGTTTTTACATGATAGAGGATGTGTACCATACAGAAATGAGTAACAGTTGGTACGCAGGCATGAGCTCGGTGAAGAAACAGAGGGTAAATGGCAGTTGTTACATTTGCTCCTTAATACCAGATGCATTGGGATAATACCAAAACAATGTCTTGTCCATCTAACACTATGTAGGTGGGGAAGCACTTTCCAAGCACACAGCATGTACTTTTTCATGATGGACCGGGATGAACAGCAGTGTGCCCGTAATTCCAAAGCCTACTATGGCTACAAAGACCATACATGCTGTTGGAAGGAGCGAAGTTCGTGGACAACCAGTAGGAAGAGATTGTGATGAGCTCTACAGCAGGAGGACTCACAGGATACAAAAAATAGGTGATTCAGAGGGTAAAGAAGGCATGTCAAGAGTACTGGGGGAAGCACGTGGCAAAGCTAACACAGATTGAAGCAATCGAGAAGCTGGTAAAGGTGCAAACACCAGAAGAATATCAACTGTGCTTCTATAATGCCAGAGATGTCTCTATGGGTACCAATGACAAGTGCAATGTGACAATAAACATTCCAGACCTCAAGAAAGGAACAGCAGCAGTGATGGATATGTACTGGGTCTGTAGCCAGCAGTGTTCCTGCACCTCCCACCATCATGGAGGAGCATATGCTCGCTGACCACGCTGCACTCGGCTGTTCTCATGGTCCTTGGAGTTCACCTCCCTATGAGACTGGGGAGCTTGGTTACCTCGATGCCACTGCCAGGGCTGACTGCCTCTGCATCTCCACTGCAGCCCCATGTCTTCTGAATCTTGCCAGAGCAAAAAGAAAACATACTGCTAAAAAGAAAAAAGAGGTCTAACTATCTGTTGAAAAATTCTGCTCAATTGCTTCACGAAATACCTGACCAATATAGACTGTACAATAAAGAAGAAACATGTTTTGCTTCTCTGTTAATGCCAGGAATACTAGCAGTGAACAATGCTAAACGGTTGCAAATCATCAGATGGGAGTTGATAGAGTTGGCGAATAACACTGAACAAGGATTCAATGCAATCAAGGTCGAACTGAGAGCCTTCCGGTTAATGACTTTGCAAAACTGGTATGTGCTTGATCTCCTCACATCCATGGAACGGGTCATTTGTAAATAAAATATGAGAATTATGCTGTACTTAAGTACCCCCAAACAATGCCACAAATGGGTCTCTCACACAGGTAATAGAGGCCATACACACCCTCAGAGAATATATACTGATGGAAGCATGGATTCATAATAGTGATTGGTTCGATGATCTCTTCTTGTGGGCACCGTCATGGATGGGAGCAGTTGTGAAGATATTAATACCGGTGATGGAGTTTGTGTTAGTGATCTGGTATTAATATCACACATGTCGTGAGACTCATTTTAGAAGTTAGACAGCATTTTGAAATTGAGGTCTAGTGCCATGGCTATGCCAGTAAGATTAATCCTGTTCCACGGGTGGGTTAGCACGGTGTGCGTGCGTCACTTGCTCCCAGCCCTGGTAGCCCTGCAGAGGTCTAATTGATTAAAGACACACAGTTCCCCATTGTGTATTACCATTAGTGCATGTAACCCAAAAGGAATGTGTTCTGCAAGGCCAAGAGAGGGACAGAATTGATCTTTGAAGACCTATCGCACGAGAAGTGAGGGTTGTAGGGCTCTGCCAGTCCAGATCTTTAAGTTATAGCAGCCAGAGACCACTCAACCCAGGGCAGAAGCACTTAAGTGCATTGACCAACCCAAGACCCCCGGCCATAAAACTGTAAAGTGGCCAAACAATCAGGAGGGACAGTGAACGGTGACGGACTGCCCACACCAATGGTCATTGTGATTTGTGCTGCAAGGTGCCAGGAGAGAAGATAACACATTTAGGACTGCAGGCGAGAAATTTGTGGCGGCACTGGCGTGTCTGCGATTGGAGCGGGGTTCACATAGTTCTGAAGAAGTTATCACGACCATGAAAGTGTCTACCTCGCTCATGTCCTTGGTACCAGGTGCACTGTAGAGCTATGAAAATAATGAAATGTGAAACCAAATTGCCAATGAAGCCTTTGTACCCGATGATGGAAGAGGAAGATCCCCATGTGGAAGGAGATGATGCTGCAACCAATCACCTGGCATCCCTTTATGGAGCAGGCTATATGTGTAAAGGCTCGCAGCATCCAGCTACATGAATTTGTAACCTATACAATATACGTCACTAGTGACGTTATGTATTCTTAAAACCCATTGCTTATGCTGTTTTTGGTCAGAGTGCTCTGTGGCAGCAGAGTTCTTTGCTGGCATGTACTTCGGGAGATTAAACATTGTTCACCTTGCAAGAGGTGTGCTGGAATTTTTTCCCTAGTGGATTGTATTTTTTCTGGTATGAGTATTAAGGGGTTACTTTACAGAAGTTTATTTTATTCCTGTGTTGCTGTGAGGCCCTGACCGGTGTTTTTGAGGAAATGTGAGTCCGTCTTTACTTATACTTTACTTTACTTTTTAAATTGTATATCGCGCACCAATGACCCGGAGGCTTAAGGGCACCAACAAAAGAGAAAAAATGCCGTGTATGGAGACAGAGCGTCGGGCGCAAGTTCAGGAAACGAGCTACAAGATAAGAACCAGCATTTAGCTGAACAGGCATGTCTTCAATTTTTTCCTGAAGACAGATGTTGACGAATCCTCCCTAAGATGCATAGGTACAGTGTTCCATACATGAGGTGCTACTGCAAAGAAAGCTCCTTTCTTGAATTGTGACAATCTGCAAGCTGGAATTTTCAGTTGGGCAGTGTTATTCGATCTTAAGTTATGGGGGCTACATTTTTCTTCCAGGACTTCTTTAAGGTATGCTGGTGCTGTGTTATTTAGACATTTGTGAGTAATTAAAAGGAGAAAGAAGACAATTCTAACCTTCATGGGGAGCCAGTGAAGGGTCTTCCTTGCCTCGGAAACATGGTCTATCTTCCCTAGACCCATAATATGCCTCACAGCGTTGTTCTGTACAACTTGGAGTCGATTGATCTCAGTTACAGGCAGCCCAACCAACAGACTACCACAGTAATTGAGTCTTGCGCCCATCGGGGTCTTAGCCAGAGTTTCTCTGTTTTCTCTTGAGATGTACGGGCGTGCATGGGCCAGAAGCTTGATATATTATGAAGCTGTAGATACTAGGTTCCCAACTGTTGCCTTCATGTTGAGGTTTTCATCGAATTAAACCCCAAGGGTCTTTACTTTGCGTTTTTTGTTTTAATCTCACAGCCATCTATCAGAAAGAGTTCATAATCATTCTCCATTTTATGTGTTTTGTTTTCTGTGCCTACCAGCATCAATTCCGTTTTGTTGATGTTAAGTGCAAGCCCGTTACTGCACATCCATATTTGGATCAATCCATAGATCCTGTTAGTTGTGCTCTCATCCTCAACAAAATTGCCAGTGAGGGCCACAACACATTGCGTGTCATCAGCATAGTTTGTAAACTCAATCTTATTACTTTCCAAAAAAACAAAAAAAGGAATAGTAAAAATATTATAAAAGACTGGGGGGAGACAAGCCTCTTTTGATACACCTTGCAAAAGTTCAATCTGCTTTACCTACGCCATTGTGCTGCTTACCCTGCACTGGTGCTTCGGCCCAGTGAGCTGCTGATTTAGAGAATCCCGCCACCTCCTACAACTTGGTGACCGGCAATGTATGGTCAACCAGGTTGAAGGCGACAGAGAGATCAAGCAGCATAAGCATTGCCACCTGTCCGTTATCCATATGGCTCCGCAACCTGGACTTAAAATCCAGTAATGCTGTTTCAGTGCCATGGTTCTCTCTGAACCCAGACTGCCATTTATTGAGAATGTTGTGGGATCTAAGATGCATTAGAACTTGAGTATAAACAATTTGGTCGAGAATCTTAAGGAAGAAAGGTGAATTAGATATTTGTCCGTAGTTTAGTGGGTTCATGGGACAGAGGCCTGTTTTCTTCAATGTTGGTGTGATCCAGCTATTTTTGATAATATTAGAAACACATCCCTCCCTGAATGAGGCATTTACAAATTTGCAGAGTGTAGGAATCAATATTGGAGAGCAGGCCTTAAAGCCCATGGCGAGGCAAGTGTCTCTGTTACAATTTGTGGGCTTTCATTTTTCTATTATTAGTGAGAGTTCAGATTCGCTCACAGGCTTAAAAGAACACTGTTCTTCTGGCTTCCAGAATTTTTGCGTATTGATCATGGTTTCCAAATCTTTAGGGCTGATTGTTTTCTTCATAATTTCAATCTTATCTTTTATAGTGACTATCTTATTGAAGATAGTCACCTTTGCATTTCCCAGCATGGAAGGTTGCCAGAGAGGACTTGTATGGATGCCCCTTACAGTAGGCTTAACAGTATTCCAGTTGCAGGCAGGCTTTCCAAGCAGCAGATCCTTGGTGTGCTGTGAGACACTGCAATTGATGTCCAAGTAGAATTGAGTCAATGTTCTGCCCTTCCCAGCCAGGAAGAGAATACTTATAGGTGTGCCAAATCCAGTAGGCAGTCCCGGTTACAGGGGTCCAGCCGCAGGCAGGCTTGCCAAGCAACAGATCACTCAAAATCTTCCCCTGAAGTAGGTTGTGTGGAAGGTCTTGCTCCTTCCTTGGAAATGTATCTTCACCTTAATGGTGGTGAGTGTTTGGTAGTCTGTACCCCAATGAAGTTGCAGTGAGATCCTTTGTCTTAAGTACAAACATTATTCAATTAAGAATGGTTCTTGCCCCCTCATATAGCCATTTTTCGACACCAGATTAATCAATTTCAAGCCTTCCGGATTGGGCCATCCAGACTTCTGTGACAAGAGTCTTTGCCTTATGATGTCAGAGCCAGAGTGCTTAAACTGCAGGAAGAGGAGAGGTCGCCTAAGAATTTCCAAGGTGGTGGAACTCCTTTCCTGCTTGTAATTTCTCTTCTTTCCTTACTACTTACCCCTCTCTCCCTCACTGCCTTACATCAAAGAGACTACAGTAATTGTCCTCCTGGCACAACATCCCCAATGTACTAGCAGGCAAGTTCACTTCAAAGCACTGGACCATTTTTACCCTCTGGAGTTATATATCCTGTCCTTTTAGAAAGGTGTCAATCCTTAACCGCAGAGAACAAAGAGAATTCTCTGTGGCTGAGCCCAACTTACAGTGCTGGGTGGACCCCAGTCCTAGACATCAGCACACAACGATCTGGCAGTGGTATGAGTCACTAGAAACCAGTTTGACAATACAATGACATCAGATGGTTTTGGTAATGTGTGACTATATTTCCTCATAGCTCACAATATGAAACCAGAAGTAGCTTATGTTTTTATTTAATACAGCTGCCATCAGGACTGAGAGATACACAGTTAACCTGCTTATTTACTTTCAAAGGGATTGCTGTTTTTATTCCAAAAAAGGCCAATGTGAAATTTAGAATAATTTTCATTCTAGTGATTCCAGTAATACATCCATTGAAGGGCACCTTCCTGCAGTGGCGGTGCATGTTTCCTGCCTATTGTAGAACGCAACCTCTTTTGTAGTAGATTTGGCCACCAAAAACAATTTTGCACTTTTTAATGAACAAATCAGCAGGAGCATTTTCTTAAGATGAAGCCCCAATGCTGCTAACATGCTTCTGGCATGGCAATTACTGAGGCTCATCAGCAAGTCTACAGGGGTGTCTTATACATGAATGTTGTGAAACTCAAATCTTCACCCAATGGCTGGCAGGCCCCTCTGCATACCAATCCACCATCACCATTTTTTAAACACAGTGGGGGTCATTACGACCCAGGCGGTAAGGGATTACCGGTACCGGTAAGGGCACCGGTACCGGTAATCCCTTAACGCCCTATTACGAGGTCCCTTTGCGGGTCCTCCCTTAATGCCTGGTTTTACCAGGCGTTAAGGACGGGACCCGCAAAGGGACTTTTCAGGTAATAACGGTTTCGCAATTTGCGGTACCGTTATTACCGCCTTCCCCATTCCCATTTAGCCCTATGGGGGCTCAAATGGGAATGGGGAAGGGCCCTGGTGAATGGGGAATTACCGCCCCTGCCAACCTTGGAATGGGGCGGTAATACCTCCATTCACCAGGACGGAGTCGGTATGGGTTTGGAGGCAGCCATGGCGCTAATAGCGCCATGGTTACCTCAAAACTCGTAATGACCCGCAGTGTCTGAGTGAGACTGTATAGCAGATCATGGCAAAATCCATTTCCTAGCGCTCTCTGAGATATTTGCTGTGGCATATGGAAATCTATCACAAATATCATCTGTGATTGCTTCAAAGAAGTGAATGGGATCAGGAGAAAGAAAGGAAATGAAAGTTGGTTGGGAGAGAAGCATGGGAATTTAAGAGTTGAGAATAGATCTGGAAGAGAAAGTAATGGGTGACAGTGAACATAAATAGAGGTTGACAGTGAGCTAGAACTTAGAAAATGTACTCTGTGAAAATGGACTATAAAGGAGGGATCCAGATAAAAAGGTATCTCCCTCTTCCCACACATCATCAGCAGTAATGCCCTTCCTGTACTTTCTGTCTACCGCGTATACATTTACATAGTGTGTCTAAAACCTAACCGTGACATGCTGAACTTCTTAGAGGACTTGGACATTAGTGTCAGATGGAGTTCTCCAGTACTGTGATATGATATGATATGATATGGTATTTGTAACGCGCCTATACACAAGTGTTTCAAGGCGCGACGAGGCAGGGAGGGAGGGAAACAAGGGGAAGACAGACAAACGATCCTACTAGGCCAGGTGTCATTCAGATCGTGCAAGTGCAGAGGTAAGGGGAAAAGGAGAAAGTGCAGGGGGAGGAGGTGGGGGGGGAAAGTGCAGTACAAGGTAAGTAGCGTAATAAAATAATAAATAATAAATAATAAATAAAAGGGCCAGCTGGTGGCAAGTGCGAGGTAAGTGCAGAGCAAGTGCTGGGAAGGGGGCTGTAGGGATGCAGTGACAGTCCCACAGTGCAGGAGGAGCCAGGGAGGCAGTGCAAGTGGAGAGTGGCTGGGCCCTGGACCGAGGTCACAGAGTGGCCCAGATGCAGGTTTAGTGCAGACTTCAGTGGGGAGTTTAGCAGGTTTAGCAAGGGAGAGGGAGAGAGAAGGCAGAAGCGAAGAGGAAGGTTTTGAGGTGCTTCCGGAACCGGAGATGGTTCTCCTCAAGTTTCAGGGAGGCAGGAAGGCTGTTCCAGAGGGAGGCCCCTGCTGCGGAGAGAGATCTACCCCCAGCTCGTTGCTTCGAGAAGCGGCTGACCATGAGGGAGTTGGAGACGGATGAGCGAAGGGCTCGTGAAGGCAGATATTTAGGAAGAGAGAGTTGAAGGTATTTAGGCCCCAGGCCCCAGAAGGCCTTGTGGACAATGCAGAGGGTTTTGAACTTAATCCTCGCAGCCACTGGGAGCCAGTGAAGAGATTTCAGTCCTGGAGAGATACGGTCCCTGGGCTTGAGGCCAAGGACAAGTCTCGCAGTTCTGTTCTGGATAAGTTGCGGAGAGTGGAGGCAGGCAGATTAAGATAGAGGCTGTTACAGTAGTCCAGCCTTGAGAGAACCAGGGCTCGGGAGACAGTGAGCTTCTGGGGGAAGGAGAGGAAGGGAAGAATACCTCTGAGGAGGTGCAGCTGGTAGTGTGACTTCTTAGAGACGTCAGATATATGAGGAGAGAAGGAGAGTGTGGAGTCGAAGATGACCCCGAGGTTTTTAGCTTTGCAGGTAGGGGCAGGAAGGGGGCCAAGGGAGGCCGGCCAGAGAGCTGCAGGAAAGGAGGGAGTGGGTGTGCCGATGAGTAGAATCTCAGTCTTACTGGCGTTAAGGCAGAGGTCATTGGCGGCACACCATTCCTGGATAGCAGACAGACAGTCGGAGATGGGGGAAGGAGAGGAGGAGGCCGAGGGTAGCCTGAAAATGAGCTGGGTATCGTCCGCATAGCACTGAAAGTGGGGGCAGAGAGCAGCGATGCGGTGGGCAAGGAGTGCCAGATACTGGTTGAAAAGCCAGGGAGAGAGGTTGGATCCCTGGGGGACACCACAGGTGGAGTAAAAGATGTCAGAGAGGAAGGAGCCCATTTGGACCTGGGAGGGTCGACCGGAAATGAAAGAGGTCAGCCATGCCAGAGCCTGACCAGTGATACCCAGGTTATCACGGAGACGGTTGAGCAGGATGGCATGGTTGACAGTGTCAAAGGCAGAGGAGAGATCGAGCAGAATGAGAACACAGGGAGTGTTGGAATCGAGGTTCAGGAGCAGGTCCTCACGGATGTTCAGGAGAGCAGTTTCCGTGCTTCTGGCCGCTCTGAAGCCGGATTGATGGTCATGAAGATTACCAACATATTCAGCATGGAGGTTAAGCTGGGAGATGGCCAGTTTCTCCAGGAGCTTGCCCAGGAAGGGAGTAATGGAGATTGGGCGATAGTTGGCCGGGCAGGAGGGGTCGGAAGAGGGTTTCTTGAGGAGGGGGTGCACAAGGGAGTGCTTGAGGGGGGATGGGAAGACTCCAGAGGCGAAAGAGTGGTTGCAAAAGTCAGTTAGGGCAGGAGCCAGGGAGTCGATGTGGTCCTTGATGGTTTTGGAGGAACAGGGGTGAACCTGTTTAGACGAGGCTTTCATAGATCGGACTTGTCTGGAAACCTCATCAGCAGAAAAAGGTGGAAAAGCAGAGAAGGAGGGCGGAGGGGTGGCTGCAAGAGAGCAAGAGGAAGAGCCGGGAAGAGAGGGAGGGAGGAGAGAGGAGGAGAGCGAGGACAGGATGTCCTGAGTTTTTGAGATGAAGTGCGAGGCCAGTGCAGTGTAGAGGGCCTGGGAGGGGACAGGAGAGGTAGAGACTGCAGCAGGGTTGGCCAGCTCCTTGCAGATTTAAAAGAGTTCGGCCGAGTTGTTTGATGCCTCAGAGATGCGGGCTTGGATAAGGGCTCTTGGTGCTGGAAGGCAGGATATGACACTTTGCAGATGCTTCTGAGGGCCAGACTTTAAATCAATAAACTAGGGCCTTACCCTTTGCGGCTTGGTTGGCTTCATCACCGATTTATCATTAGACATGAGCTAATTTTTTCTATGCCCGACAAGATCAGTGATCACATTTGGAAGTATTGTGAACTGTGATGAGTCCAAGGTGTCTGTTACCTCCCCCAAGAGGGAGCCACTCCCTTTGATATTGGGGAGTTTAGCCTATTATGCTTAAAACTCCCTAGGGGATGGGGTAAGTGGGTTCCCTCTGGAGGTGAATCCCAGTTAAGGGACAGGAAACCCTCAGCAAGGGACTTAAGACTACATCCCCCAGACACTAAAACCTTTATGGGGTGTATATAGAAAGGATGGTGTATGGTAACCCTATGACCCCTCTAATGGCTGGCATGGCTTCTGATCCACATCATACTCAATCCTTATTTATTGCAGAGTGTATTGGAGGGTAGAAGAAAGTGCCCTCAGAGAAACCGCCCACCGGTCCATATGCAAAGAGATTCAGAAAGAAGAGGAGTCCGCGACTGACGCCAACATGGGCAAACT
Source organism: Ambystoma mexicanum (assembly GCF_040938575.1). NCBI lineage: Eukaryota > Metazoa > Chordata > Amphibia > Caudata > Ambystomatidae > Ambystoma > Ambystoma mexicanum. The sequence continues at coordinate 1,269,458,108 of NC_090930.1, read as the reverse complement.
AGTCAAGTAAAAGGTGCTGTGGAGAAAGGAGCACCACTCAAACTGCACCAGCCTCCCGAGGAGCACTGCCCATCACAAGCAGGTACACGAGGGCTTCAACGGAACAGTAGGTGGGTGGAAAAGCTAGAGAGATAGAGATATCCCCGAGCGGGGAGAGACCCAAGATGCCCCAGTGTGGAGAGAGAGAGAGAGAGGGAGAAAAGGCCCGGAGCGGGAAGAGACCTGGGCGGCCCCTCAGTGCAGGGAGAGAGTGAGACAAGCCCCACAGTGGGGAGAACACCAAGAAGCCCCAAAGGTGGGAGAAAGATTGAGAAAAGCCTTGAAGAGGGTAAGACAGCAAGACGCCCCAGTGCGGGAGAGAGAGTGATACAGGGCCCTGTTTGCCCCTCTTCACCAGGGGGAGCCTGGAGCCTCTTGCCTTTGCCCACATCTTTGAGCCACCACATTGACTATGGCTGCTACTCGGCATCATGACACATTTAACGCTTAACATACTAAACTTGGCTGCTGATCTTGCTACGATTTGAACATTGACTTCTATTGCTAACCCCCACACCCAGGATAGCAAAACCGGCACTAGATCTCTATGTCTAAAGGAAATCTGCTGCCTTACCCTGTCTACTGCCACTGTGCTGTCTGTTTCATATCAGCCTCTCTGAGAACAGGTTGCGGGATATCGTTATTCGAAATAGCCTTACTGTCAATAATTGAATCAGCCCACCCACTACGGTTGTTGCCAAAATTCATATTGTACTGTGAATTTCAACTAGCCTTTTTGCTCCAACTGTTGCATCTTGCCCTTTTGTCAGCATTATGAATATGCCTGGAATTTGATATAGCCTATCATTACAGTTGTTACCAACTCGCATCCCGCCTTATTGTTAGCATTTTTTAATATAGTTGCACCCTGACCTAGCCTATCACTATAGTAGTGGCCCGAATGCATAACTCACTGCGAACTCAAATTAGCATTTGTGCACTAACTGGCTTCCTGCCTACTGTCTGTAACTTGAATATAACCACAATTTGATTTAGCCTGTCATCAACTTATAATGCCTCACTGTCAGCATTTGAATATTTTTGCAATTTGATTTACCACATCACCGTAGTTGCTGCCTGAATGTATAACACATGATGAATACAAACCAGCCTTTTTCTGGTCTTTGATCAGTAGTTTAAACTAGCCTATCACTATAGTTATTGTTCAACTATATAGCATACTGCAATATCAATATAGCCATAGTGAACTACCACATTATAACCGACCATGGGGCACTATGTATGCTACCGTGTCACACCTAGTCTCATTGGGCACCTTACTAGCTCTATGTCAACTGCCTAGTCTTACTAGACTCTCTACCTTACCAGTACCAGACCTCAATATTACAATTAACGTGGCAGCTACCTTGGGTGTTATACCCACGTTATCACCACCCAACTACCTGATCCATCAACAACTGCTAAGAAATTGGGATCATTCCTGGGGCTCACCCAATTCTAATAGACCTTTCAGCACAGCCTCCAGAAACATTAGGCTCTGCTGAAAATTGTCTAAACTATATGAACCGCCAGCAAGTTCACGGTCCAATATAGACCTCAAGAGAAAAAAGCCTACCTAGCAGACAAACTACTACTACTGAAAAGCTCATTCCTATTACCTTACCCTCCCCCACAATGCATAGCCCTATCTACAAAATACTTCAACAGATTAAGCCCCATATCGCATCACTTGTTTTTGGAGCTACCAGTTGTACCTCACCTACCCCACTGACAGCCTTGCCCCAGACCTTAAGGGGGCTTTAATAAATGCCAAATCCTTAGTGGCGAATGCCACAAAGATAGCCAACCTTATCCTGGCAGAAAATTACAACTTTCTTGCCATCACTGAATCATGGCTTCATGCAGCAGCAGGTCCTGCCCTTATGTTAGCAGTTCCTGATGACTAAACCATTCTTAGAACAGACAGATGTGAGGCTCGTGGAGAAGGTATAACTCTCATTGCTATATCCAATCTATCCATGAGACTAGCCCCCTTCCCAGTCATTAAATCTTGTGAATTCCTCACAGCCAAATTACCTATCGCTAATTCCCAAACACTTACCATTCATCACATATATAGGCCTCCAGGACCCATCGGCTCAATTGAAGAGGATATTTCTATCATTCTCTCTGACAAACTAAAAAACTCTTCGCAAGTACTACTATTAGGGGATCTTAATATGGGATTTTATGATCCTAAAGACCATCAAGCAACTGTCATCGCTAATGTCCTCTCAGAATTTGGCCTCACCCAAAGAGTGAATTTACCCACACACGACAAGGGGAGAACACTCGACTTGGTGGCGGGTAATAACTGTAGTGCCTCTATTACTTCAATAACCCCCCAGATATGGAGAGACCACCACCTTTTATCATTTACTCTAGCTACCAAAATGCCCACAACCAAAAACACTCTATCCTCTCCTCCCACCCTAACAAGGAATAAAAAGAACATTACGTTAGACAAACATCTACCCCTAATCTTACCTACCCTCAACTCATTACCCGATACTACAGATCTGTAAGGATATTTGGTGTGTTACAGCACAGAGTACAGCACTACTGCACAGGTAGCATTTTTTCTTGATGCATCACCACCACATGGGTGTGGTGCATTGCTATATGTGTTGCCAGAGTAACATGGACATATAAGTAAAGACAGACTATTAAGTCAAAAACGATTTTTACATATAAGATGCAAATCTATTTTTACAGTTAAAAGCACACATGTGCACATTCAAAATGCACACTATTTTTCACCTGAAATGCCTATGTTGCAAGAGACACATTTGAAAATTAATAACTAACCTGACTAATAAAACTTCATTTAACATAACCCACTAATAAAAATGTGTCTCCACTGCAGAATTAGGCCTACTCTGAAAGTGAACTTTTAAACGCACATTCATTTTTTTTTCTCTGCTGCTCTGTCCACATAACTACAGGAAGCAAAGAGCTCGAAGGAACAGGAAATCAGTTTGTTACAATTGCCACTCTAGAAGTGAGCCATTGTGTAGTGAGGGAGGAGATGACATGATTGATTCTGATTGGAGCAGCGTCATAGCAAGTATCATGCTAGAGGCTGTGATAAGAACTTTGCTGGAGAAGCTTGAGGGGAGGGGGAGAACAATCGAGATCTTGCAGAGCTGGGAGAAGGATCTGTTTCCTGGCTGGGGCATTCCTGCTGCAAAAGCTGAGAGTTCCAGGCAATAACCCCGGTTTGAGAACGGCAGACGCTTGTTCTCACTGGGGTTAATTTTCAAGGGAGCCAAATTCAGAAAGAGAATAGCTGGAGAAAACTCATGCTGAACAGATAAGGTAATTATAGAAGCGAGTGGGAGCTGTGCGAAAGTGTGCAAAACTGTTCAGTCAGTATATTAAAGGGAGTCTCAGTCTCTTATAAGCACATTTAATGTTACCAATTCAATATTTTCTCGCAGCTCTCTGTTCATTTTATCACAAATAATGTTGTACCATTTCATTTATTTCTGTAAACAAAGTTAAACTGTGTTTAAAAGAAATTTCTATAATACAAAAATATTTGAAAACAGATAGCTAGTGTGTATTATTTCTCTCTTTCATTTTGCATGGGGAAAGGTTTAAACATGGGTAGATTTTTAAACAGTGCAATTGTCATTTTAAAACAGACGTGTGCATGATTCTATTCAGTGTGGACAGTTGTGAGTGACTGTTTGTAGCATAGCCTGTTGGAGGTACATGAGTCAACGGGAAGAGAGACTCTCTGGACATAGTTCCCTACCGTATATAAGGTAGTGGAAATTACCACAAAAATACCACAATAGCCCATGGTGGCACACAACACTAACACTGAAAATGTGGTATCCCTAAAATGTAGGCCTGAGGTCTCTCTAGTGATCAAGAACAATCAGGATAAAAAACAAGGGATGTTTGATATTGCGGCCACAAATAAACCAACCACTATACCAACCAACCACGCACATCATCTAAATAGGTCTGAATTCTGAAATAATGCAAGGTATTATTGTCATGTGTGACCCAATATGAATACAGAGAGTGATTATTGCTAAAGGTATTTTGGCGGTAAGAAAATACTGCAAAGCCCCAAATATCCACAAAATACCCAACAGATCCTAATATGCCAGTTGATGAATATAATAAAACTATGACCGCAGCACTAGACTCCATTGCCCCTCTAAAAATGAGAAAAAGCAAACCCAAAGTCCACCTTAACTCTTGGTTCAGACCACATTTGAAAACCTTGTGAAAGGAAAAAAGAAAATGTGCAGTTTCATGGAGGTTATTACCCTCTGCTGAAAATAAAACCAACCTCATTAACATATCATCTCACTACAAGAAAGAAATATTCTTGGCCAGGCAAGAAACTTACAATAATAGAATCTTGCATGCAAACTTAAGCACAAAGGAATTATTTGTAATTGTAAAAGAAGTAGAAACCCTGATCCCAGTGCAAGACCATTGTGTGAAGGACTAAACCTGGTGCTCCAATATACAGCAAGCACTAGCCAACAAAGATAGCACACTTCAGGACAAGATGTTTTTTTCAAAAGTCAGCCTAACTAATATGGCCTCACCAGACAGTACACCATTGCCCTCTCATAAACCTCTGTCTCGGTTTAGTTTTTCTAAAATATCTATTTTCGAGGTTGAAAAAGTCATCCTTTCCATCAAACCCTCGAACTGCCAGGGCGATAAATGCCCAGCCCAAATAATTAAGGAAGCTGCGAGAGATTTAGCACCTTTCATATCGAAGCTAATCAATGCATCATTCTCCTCAGGCACCATCCCGAGTCCCCCTCCTTAAAAAACAGACACTAGATCCAACCATACCGACCAACTACAGGCCTATCACTACAGTGCCATTTCTACTCAAAATCTTAGACAAGCTGGCCTGTCTCCAAATACAGGAGTATCTGGAGCACAACTAGCTCCTAGGAGCCCACCAATCAGGATTCAGGCCTCAACATGGCACTGAAACGGCGCTAATTGATCACAAGTCCCAAAATGACGAGTTTAGGGACAAGGGGAAATCAGCCTTACTCTTCCTTCTTGACCTCTCGGCTGCATTTGAATTGGTGTACCACAAGGTCCAACACAACCACCTGGACTCAGAGTGGGGAGAATACAAAGATGCCGCTGAGTGGGGAAAGAAAAAGAGGAAAGCCCCAGAGTAGGGAAAGTATGAAGGAGGAACCCCAGAGTTGGGAGGGAGAATTCAGACAAGACCTGCTGTGGGGAGAGAAACAATAAACCTCAGAGTGGGGAGAAAGAAAAAGTAGAGCCCCATAGTGGGGAAAGAATGAAGAAACCCTGTGCTGGGGAGTGAAAAGGAAACAAGCCCTGGAGTGGGGAGAATCACACTGATTTGAGAGAGAAAGAGACAGAAATACCTTGTGGGGGTCCCTGGGATGAAACTTCAGCAGTACACAAACTGCATGCTTGGGACTGTTTACATAGGCATAGGCCTATGCTACAAAGACACAAGGGTGGGGGTCATAAACCATCAGCCACCCTTTATTCGGGTAATGGCCTAAAGTATGTTTTCTTTTTGAGAAGTAGGGAAGGAAACTAGGTTAAAATAGGATTCTGGACAGAGGATGGCATTTCTGTTCAGCCATCTTGATATCCTGACAAGCACCTCTTTTAACTTTATTTTTATTGGGTAGGGGCTAGTAACACAGTGTAGTATTGCAAATGCTTATTCACTTGCATGTTTTACGAGAGCCAAGCACGAGAAGGACACGGGCGAGCGTCTTGTTAGAACGCAGAAGACGCGCCTGTGAGCAAGCAGAGTGAGCTGTTTGAATATCAACACCAACAGCTGTCAGTTGGTGGAGCTCGATGTAACATCATGACTTCTTCCCCTTAAGATATCTATAATGTAATAATAAATATATTCCCATACCTCCGTGTTAGCGTCGTGTCATTCACTATACTTCAAGTTGCGACGACGATTCGAGCTCCACCGCCTCCTTCTTTGAAGTTTGCATGTCCGACAGTCAACGTTTCTCCGCCGGGGGCTGCCTTTTCATGGGCTCCTGGCCACTCCGTTCACACGAACGTAGCAGCGGCTGCATCGTTTGATCAGCAGGCTTGTTGAACTTTCCACAAGCTGCTGGCCGCTCTGTTCACCCGAACGTAGCAGCGGCTGTAACAGATATTTAATGGACTTGTAAATCGTTCGGTAAACTGCTCTGCCACGCTTCACAAGTAAGTCCCTTCACGTACTTTAATTGAATCTGTCTTCTGGATACCAACCACGCCCCCCTCTGACCCAGCCTATCACAACTGTTCCGGTGTACCGTAGTACACAGCACAGGGGGGCACTACAGATAAACACACTACGTGGCATGTATGAAGCAACAAACTCTCTTTGGGACTGAAATTTTATTTGTGCAAGTAATACATGCGTATGGACATAATACTGTACTGCAATCAAAATAGGAGTGAATGTAAACGTCGTGCATGACTGAATATTACAGGAGGCAGTAGCAAATACAGTTAAATATTACACTGCAATGTATGCATGCTAACAAATTATTTCAATGACATAATGCGCATGCCACACTGAAGAATGCAGGAGGTCGGGCAGACACAGTAATCACTTGATCAGTGATGGATATCACCTCAATTTACATGACACTGAAGGATCTGATATAAGGCAGTGTCAGTGCAATAAACTCTCCTGTTTCTCAATTGCAAGTTGGTTAATACATATATATATACATAGCAAAACACCAACAACAACTTATCCACCATGTCTTTCGGTGGTGTTCCACCCCCCATGTTCTTCCTATCAGATGTGGGGGAACCTGTTATTCCACGGAAGAGATGGATTAAGGCTTTTGAACATTACTCAGGTGTGGTATGCGGTCAGAATTGTAGTGTGGAGAAGAGGAAGTTGCTTTTGTTGCACTTTTTGGGCCCAGCTGGACAAGAAAAGTTTGAAGACGTACCTCAACTGTCTCCCGAAGAAAGTGCAGATTTGAATGAATATGAATGTTCAGTGAAAAAGATGAGCAAACATTATGAAAAGAAGGTGAGCACTATCCTTGAACATTACAAATTTGGAAAAGAGTCCAAGAAGAAAGCGAAAGTGTTAAGCAATACATAACCAATTTGAGGAAATTAGCCAGAACTTGTCATTTTAATGCACAATTGGATGAAATACTTTGTGACCAATTCATGTTACAGTGCAGGAGCAGCAAGGTGAGAGAAAAACTGTGGGCTAAGGATTATCCGCCCCTTGACACAGTCTTACAGATAGCCAAAGAGGTTGAACATACTGAAAAATGCGTTCAGGAATTAGAGAACAGAATACAGTCTGCTGAAATCAAACATGATGTTCCGAAGAGCAATGTTACCACGCATGCAAATAAGAATAACGAGTAAATAGCCCAAGTGACAGACATAACAGGTGGCAAGAACAAATCGGAGAAGGCTCGCAGGTCAATGTGGAATGAGGACAGGAGAGGCAAGGGAGTATCCAAGACGTATGCAAGGAGCAGGAGTCCACGCAAGCAAAGGAACAGTCCAAGGAGGAAGAATACTGGCAGGTGTTTTAGATGTGACAGTGAAGGGGCCCCTGAGGGACCCTTGAATGTGGAAACAAGGCAAAGTCACCACACACAAATACATATGCCAAACACGAGGTTCTGTTCCCAAAATCTAGGGTTTATTGCAATACAAAATAGTCCCAATTGGCTAAGTGGTCTTACGTCCCGCGACGTGTGTCTAAACAGACCTCAGGGGACGCAAACAAGCAAGCGACGTACATCAGTTACATATATACAAAAGGAGCACCTTACAATCAGCAATGACACATAATAACACATTTGATGCCGCCCCCAATTCATTTCCCTTTGAATTAGAGGCGATGATTGACCAGTGTGACAAATATGACACCTTAGACCACCATATTTAGTAACAGGTTGCAATCTCCAGTTTTACAGACATCATTCTTTGTTTGCGAGAACACAGCATTTCTGTTTCTCATGGGCAAGCTGTGCGTAGGAGACTGGCGCATACCAGGCCTCCCAATCTCTAAGTTTCGATTCTCGCTCTGGAGGTCAGCCCGCTCTCCAGGGCCTCACCGGGCTTAAGAAGGGGGGCCGTAAAGAAGAACATAATTCAACTCTTTAAATGCTAGTTTCCTACATTGCTATTCTTTCAAGAGACTCGCTGGCATTTATGTACTGATTAAATGCCTTGCACCCTGTCTTCAAAGATATATGAGGGAGGGAATCGGGCATTTCTGTCTGGCTCTCCAGTATAATGTTTCAACAAGTTTTCATAGCTTTGGACCATTGAAGCGAAATAATATCTACAGCAAAGCAGTTTTACATGGGCAAAGAGGCAACGTTAAAGAGAACAGAGAGAAAACAAAATGGCGATTCTAGTCATCTTAAAATGGCCGCACTCTAGCTAGGCCAATAGCTATGTAATAACTAATGAGCATGTATTCGTAACACTTTGAAAGAGGCGGTTGGTCCTCAGCCAACCAATTATCATGCATTTCCTTCAACTCAGGGATGTCTATATTTACTGGACTGACAACAGTACAGACCATTGGGCGGACAACACTGAGTGCCCGGCTTTAAAGATTATATGTGGTAAATGCAAGGGCAAAGGTCATTATGCCAGATGTTGGAAAGCACAGAATACCTCTATGAATTGGAATGGTGATGACAACCATAGTGATGGTGATGAAGATGAATGTGTATTTGTTATATCTTATGAGGAACACGAAGAAGAAATGGAGAGCCCAAAAGCTACGGTGTGTGTAGACAGAGTTAATATGCGCATGATGAATGACTCTGGTGGAAAATACACTCTTATACCACAAAATATGTGGAACAAAGAAAGACATGAGTACTTACATGAACCTGACAATAGGCCCAGGGCCTATGGTGGAGTTAAAATAGATGTTATTGGCTGGTTTTGGGGCACACTCAAATTCAAAGATAGAAAGGCAAATGGAAAAATTTACATTACGAGAGCTGTGAGAATTCCTTTATTGAGTTTGACCCATCAAAGTAAACTCAAGGTAAAGTTGGATGCCAGCGCTGATGAATCAGTAATTAACATTGAGAACGAGATGATGAGAAACCACACGGGAATGAAGGTTACAAAGGATGATGAAGAGGTGATGAAAGGTGTCTTCAAAGATGAAATCGGATGTCTGTGGGGTTTTTCACATAAAATCAAGATGAATCCCGGATGTATTCCAGTGGCACAACAAATGCGCAACATTCCTTTTTCTATGAGAGAAGAAGTAAAAAGGTAGATAAAGAATTTAGAGGAACAGGGTGTAATAGAGAGTATTGATACCAGCGAATGGGTGTCTCCCCTAGTTGTCCTGAGGAAGAAATCTGGGAAATTGAAGATATGTGTCGACATGCGGGAGCTAAATAAATGTGTGATTCCAGACAGACACCCGCTCCTTAACATCCAGGAGATAGTTTCCACCATTGGTCCATTGAAACATTTCTTCACTCTTGATTTAACCTTAGCATACCACCAGGTAAAGTTGCATAAAGAATCTAGATGAATGACAGCGATTGTACCAGTATAGAAGACTACCTTTTGGACTCATATCTGCTGCATCTGTCTTTCAAAAGATCGTGCACAAATTGTTTGAAGAGGACCATGGCATCATCTGTTTCCAAGATGACATTTTAGTACATGCTGTTCACCAGAGAACACATCATGAAAGACTACGACATGTGTGCAGGAAGCTTTATGAGGCTGGCATGACTTTAAGTAAAGAAAAATGCAGGATTGATTGTCATGAAATTGAATATCTAGGACATACTATATCGGCTGAAGGTCTACGACCAAAGAAACATCTACTAGATGCTATAGAGAATATGCCAAGACCCAAATCTAAAAAAGAGGTGCGTACTTTCATTGGCATGACCGAGTACTACTCGAAATTCATGCGTGATTTTGCCATGCACACAATTCCCTTTCGGGAACTATTAAAGAGGAAGACATTTGCATCGGATACGGAATGTGAAGAGGAATTTGTGTGGATAAAACGTGAATTGAATAAGGCACCTTCTTTGAGGAATTTCAGAAGTGGCGAGAAAACTGTTATCACGACGGATGCCAGTAATGTGGGTCTTGGAGCAGTTGTCACCCAGGAGATTAAGGGCAAAGAGAGATTGATTGCATTTGCATCTAGACTGTTGAAAGGGGCGGAAAAATCACATGCAGCCATTGAAAAAGAAACATTGGCTATCAAATGGGCCACAGAGAAGTTTCGGAACTTTATTTGGGGTGCGGAAGTGGAGTTCCGTATGGACCACAAACCACTGGTCCATGTCATAATGAGCAAAGGTTTGGATAATGTCTCGAATTGTATAAAAAGATGGGGAATACTCCTGCAAGAATATAATTGTGTGGTGAGATATGTACCAGGCATCAAGGCTTACTAATGTCGCTGAGGTAGACGATGATGAGGAAATGGAGTCTGAAGTTGTGCTGAACATTGAAGGTTTGTCTATATCGGAGGAGGAATGGGGAAAGGCGGAAGAGTTGGACAGCATGTTCATGAATTTGAGGCAGATTATCCTAAGTGGAAACTCCTTAGTGAAGGCCAAATATGAAGAGAATGGACTGTAAGAATATTGGAAGGTTGAAAATGAACTTAAAGTGGAGAATAACAGGATTATGAGGAGCGACAGAATTATTCCACCTCCGAGTCTGCGCCAAAGAATCATTGCGTTAGGCCGTGAGGGCCACCAGGGTATAGTGAAGACGAAGCAAAGAATACGTGATGAATTCTGGTGGCCAGGATATGATCTACAAATTGGGAGCGTTATACGAGACTGTATCCTTTGTAAAGAGAGTGATGGAGGATGTGTGAATGAGAAATATCCTATGGTGGTCACGGACCTTCCAGGGAACATCTGGGATGATATTGGTATGGATATACTGGGTCCGATTTACAGTGAAGGCAAGCAACAATATTGTTTAGTAATCATTGATCTTTTGACTAGGTGGGTTGAGGTCATGTTCAAACCATGCATGACTGCCAAAATGGGGGTTGAATTTCTAATGGATGTTTGTGGAAGGGAAGGTTTGCCCAAAAGTATATTAACGGACAATGGAGTCCAATTCTGTTCAAGGGAGATGCAAAGGTTTTGTGTAGAGAATTCTATTGTACACAAAAGAAGTGCCATATATCACCCGCAGACCAACGGGATGGTTGAGCGCTTCAACAGAGTACTTAAGGATGCTGTGTGATGGGCCTGGGCCAATGGGGTGAGATGGGAAGATGCAGTTAGACAGAAGATTAATGCTCACCGTTTCACAACACATTGCACGACAGGTCTGTCGCCATTTGAAATGAGTAGAGGTCGGAAGGCCAACACTAAGTTGACTCCATCTTGGATGAAAAGAATGACTGTGGTAAAGAAAGATTTTGGGGATGCGTGTGAGAACATTAGGGCAATGCAGTTGAAGAACAAGAGAGCCCATGACAGGTCCACAGGTAGTAATGTAAAGGGGGCACCACTGATGGTTGGGGGATTGGTGAGGATCAAACTCCCAGCTGTTCTGAGGAATGGTCCATGTAAGTGGTCAAAACCTGTTGGTGTGGTCAAGGTGTTCAAGCATGCAGTGAGGGTGGAGGATGGTAGAGTTTGGAATTTGGAGAGAGTATGTGTATTGAAAACACCCAGTGTGGATGTACCAGAACATGGTGGCCATGAAAACCTTGGAGAGAGGGGTAGTGGTAAGGAATCCTGTAATGTTGAAAAGCATTGTAGGGTGGTAGTGAATAAGGAGAACATGTCAGAAATTTCCTTGCCAAAACCTAAAACAGATTCTTCACGCATGTCAAGAAGAGGAAGGGTAATTTATGATCCTCATGTTTTGAAGGACTTTGTGTGGGAACATTGAGCATGTGGGAAGACTGCAAATTAGTTGGGAGTTAAGTTTATATTGTCAAAATAAGCTAAGAAGGGGAGATGTGTAGTATTTCAAATGCTTATTCAGTTTTCATGTCTCACGAGAGCAAAGCACGAGAAGGACACGGGCAAGCGTCTTGTTAGAACACAGAAGACGCGCCTGTGAGCAAGCAGAGTGAGCTGTTTGAATGTCAACACCAACAGCTGTCAGTTGGTGGAGCTCGATGTAACATCATGACTTCTTCCCCTTAAGATATCTATAATGTAATAATAAATATATTCCCATACCTCTGTGTTAGCGTCGTGTCATCCACTATACTTCACACAGGCTTTGGGAAAGACTCCTCAGTAAAAGTATGAAGGTATTCCGGCAGTAAATCTGCTGAAAAACGGCCAAACTCAATTACTGTTACAGCCACTTGGTCCCGTGGAACCACTGGATTACAGGTGATGGTAATACCACATTTCTGGAGTGAATTGGACTCCATGGAGACTTCTGGGAGATTCACCACTGGTGGACTTACTGGGCCTCATTACGAGGTAGGAGGTAGCCATGGTGCTATTAGCACCATGGTTACCCCCTTACTGCATTCCGGGTCCGGGTTCCCGAAATAGGGACTTACTGGGTCATTCCAACCTTGGAGGACCCGGTAAATCCCCATTCCGGGAACCATTCCCCATTCCCATTCAAGCCCCCATAGGGCTCAATGGGAATGGGGATGGAGCTTATAATGGTACAGCAATTTGCGGTACCGTTATTAGCTCTGGGATCCCTTAACGGGTCCCATGTTAACGCCTGGTAAAACCAGGCGTTAAGGAAGGGACCCGCTAAGGGACCTCGGAATAGGGTGGTAAGGGATTACCGGCACCAGTGTCCTTACCAGTGCCGGTAATCCCTTACCACCAACCTCGTAATGAGGCCCACTGTCCTGTACATCTGCATATTGTTGGAGGTAAAGTCAAGGCTGTATCTCTAGCAACAGGCTGGAGGTGAATCTGCCACGTTTCCTCTGAAAATCGTTGGATTTACTGTGTGGTAGTTCCACTGCTAGTAAATCCGCCAAAGATCCTAACTTTCTCGCGTGGGAAACGGGGTGTTAAGTGACTAACTGAGACTTTTCCCACACTACCAAACTTGTAATGAGGCCCGTAGGTATTCTTATTTTAGAATAAAACTAGTGAAAATCATACTTGCTTGTATGTTTCCTGAATCTGATCTTTACATAGAATGCATGGCGGAAACAAGGTGCAACACTTTGCTAATTTCTTTATGGATTTTGACCAAGCTAAGCCAAGAGAGAGTAGCAAAGGCAGTGTGTTAACTTGGTACTTGACATGTCAGTGTCATATGTGGTGGGAGGGGTGAGTGCCGGAAATGAATGGCCTTCCTTTATGTGAGCATCTTTTGTCTCACCTCTCCCAAACCCCCAAACTTCGCACACATCCAAACTAGGCTAGTGACCTATACACCAAGCATCATGCAGAATGCCAGGACGTGGGCAGTAGGAGGAAAGTCTTCAACTATTGGAAAAGGTCCACTGTATATGGAAATAGAGCTGAAAAGTATAGGCTGAGATCACTTGATTTATATGTGACTGAAAATGATGTGGATGGTCTAATGTGAAACCTAAGCAACGGATGTGAGGTGGCAATATCAAGTGTAGCGAGTTGGGAAAATTAATATTGAAAAGAAGCAGAAAACAGTGAAGTGTGAAAAAAGCAGAACAGGAAATCCTAAATTGTCACTCAAACCAGTCCTTAGACAGTGGACATCCTGATGAGATGACAGACACTTTTAGATATGATTGTGTGCCATCAGCGTACAGGTGCGTGAATATGTCAGTGCTCACCTTCCTGCTACATTATTGAGGCAGAACTCCTGTTCTCCTTATTCTGCCCTGATTTAAATAACCTAGTAAATGTTTGATTCATGTAGATTTTTTTAAATATTTTTCTTCAAGCTAAGAAAATTTGAGTAGAAAATGGATGATTTTAAATTTAATGTATTTGCTGACGTATAGGTGCTGCATATTACATCTGTCAAATAAGGATGTTATGTTTTTTTACAAGTCCAGGAGAATAACACAGTTCCCACCTGGTAACAGATATTTCTGCAAGAGGTTTTAAATGTTCCACGGTCCGTGAATTGTTGCTCTTTCAATTTACTTCATGCAAAGAGGGTAACCATTAGTGGCAGGTGAATGCCATTACTGCCAGGTGAATGGATGTTTCATTCATGGTATGTGTTGCCATCAGATCAGGGTGTAGGTGAAGTTCTTCCTGTAGTTTTGTGGAGTACCTAACCTACTATCAATAGCACAGTGGAAAGGGCAACAGATTTATTTTTTATATTACCAGCGATAAATGCAGCTGTGGGAAAATTAACTCTTTTATTAGCAAGCTACTCATGCAGCCACTTTTATCTCCTTTAGGAAGTGTGATGTATGTTATAGTTTCCATCTTGGGCTCCACCCATTCTGTACTTTCAGTTCCTCCTCCAGTTTCACTGATTTCCACTTTTTTCAGGACAGTTAATTTTATCTCAAGCTGTGCTCAACATCAGACTCCACCCCTTCATTTCTATTTGATGACTATACGAAAAATTAGACCACCTTTGACTTGATCTCCCACAACTAGTTATCGTATTTTTTGTTTCTTGGACTGACGTTGCATCATTTTGCATGCAAACTCGAGCCAGCGGAGGCATCATTTCAACCAGACTCGACCACTGAGCGGAACAGTCTTTTGTACAAACTCGATCCACCCGGTACCCCATCTCGAAGCGGGCTTGCTGCTGAATCATTGTAACTCACCAGTCACGACAATGGCTTAACCTCTGTAAAGCTCTTATACAGCCGGTTTGATGCTGTCGAGCACCACAGTCAGGATTTAAGGTACTGTGAAGACGCCCTATCCCTCTAGTCCTAATTTTGGGACCATAGGGACTCGTAAACTCCCCATCTCTACTTTTTCAAGAAGAACATATCCTTTTAAAATTGTTTCCAATATCCTTTTCTGGATACCCCAAGTTCTGCATTCTCTGTATCTCTTTTACAGGGGTAGATTTTGTAATGTTTTGATCCGTTTTATTGCATTTTCTCTTACATTAAATATCATTTCTTCCCGCGCCAGACTCTTGGACTCTACATATGTTCTATGTGCTCTCTCTCTTCTTTACCTCTCCCATTAATGGTGTCACCCAGTGGCAGGCCCTCCTGGCCTCCTTCCACTCCTTTAAGGTCATCATTAATGTTTACTTGAATGGTACCATCTTGGTCCAAGGCCCTCAAGCCAACCTTCTCCTCTTTAATAGATGCTTCCCGTGCCTCCATCCATTTCCTTTCTTCTCCTGCTGTCCCCTCCAGAGCTTCCCCACCTTCCCTTGCTGTCTCCTACTTGGCTACCTTGCCCTCTCCTCCTTCCTCTTCTGCCCCCCCGTCAGGCTGCTTCTACACCTCCGGAGGGTGTACCTCTGATTTGTACTCCTTCCCGGAAGTCTTTCAAGGATGGCAACCATCTCCAAATTGCCACTCTAAACTCTCGCTCAGCTGTCAAACACTCCTCTGATATCTGCCGCCTCCTGGAAGAACTTGACCTCGATGTCCTTGGTCTCACCGAGACATGGTTCGCGGTCAGCTCTGTCACAAGCTTTGACACTCTCCTCTCTGATGGCTACAAGATCCTCTTTGTGCCTAAATCCAACTGTTCAAGCGTGGGTGTAGCCCTGATCTTCCCTGAGTGGATCCCAGCTTCTCTCATTCCTATGTATGCCTACTCCTCTTTTGAATGCCTCATCTGCAGTCTCTCTCTCTCTCCTGGCCATTCCCTTACTGTGGCTACCATCTATCGGCCAACTGGTCAGATCTCCTCCTTCCTCTCTGAGTGGGCAGACCTCTCCTCTTCCCTCATGGTTGCAACCACTCAACTCCTCCTTCTTGGAGACTTCAACATCAACCTGGATGCTTCCTGTCCTTCCACTGGACTCTTGTGACCTCTGTGATTCTCTCTCATTCTCTATTTTCCCCTGTGGCCCGACTCACTCTGGATGTTCTGATTTCTTTAAACCTTCCCCTTTCGATGCCTTTCACCACTTCTCTCTCCTGGAGTGATCACTTTCTTCTTTCCTCCCATCTCACCCTCTCTACCCCTCAGGCCAAGCCAACCCCAGCATTGCCACCTACCTTCTTGGTTAACAAACCCAGAAGCGTGTGTCAGTTGAGGCTTTCACCACCACTTTCTCTTCCCTGTGCCCCCTGGCTGACTCACACTCTGACACGGCCCTTACCATGCTCCACTCTGCTATCTGATACTATCGATGTTCTTGCCCCTGTCATGAGGATCCGCTTGAAAGCCAAGTGCAAGTCAGTATGACTCAGACCTCGCCACTCTTAAACGCAAGTGCAGGGTGGCTGAAAGGAAATGGTGTGCTTCCGGTGCATCCTCTGACAAACTGGCCTGCCACCTGCTCCAAAGGAAATATCGGCTCTCTGTCTGCACCAAAAAGAGAGCCCACATCCAAGCCCATGTCTCTGCGGCATCTAACAACTTGGCCGAACTCTTGAAAATCTGCAAGGAGCTTGCCAATCCTGCTGCATTCTCTACCTTTCCTGTCCTAGTGCTATTCCACTGACCTTCTTCGTCCACCTCTCCTCCCTCCTCTGCCTTTCCCCTGTTCTTCACAGACAATGTTTCTAGACAAGTCCGATCTATGAAAGTCTCATCAAAACATGTACACCCCTGTTCCTCCAAAATCATCAAGGACCACATTGAAACCCTGGCTCCTGCTCTGGCTGATTTCTGCAACCACTCCTTCACCACTGGAGTCTTCCTGGAGCACCCTCTTCTTAAGAAACACTCTGCCGACCCTTCTTGCCCGGCTAAATACCAGCCAATCTGCATCACTCCTTTCCTGGGAAAACTCTTGGAAAAGCTGCCCACCTACCAGCTTAATCTTCACACTGAATCTGTTGGTTGTCTCCATGACCATCAGTCTGGCTTCAGAGCTGCCAGAAGCACGGAAACTGCTCTCCTGAACATCCGTAAAGACCTGCTCTCCAACCTTGATTCCAACACACCCTGTGTCCTCATCTTACTTGAGCTCTCCTCTGCCTTTGACACGGTCAACCCTGTCATCCTGCTCAACCGTCCATGTGATAACCTGGGTATCACCGATCAGGCCCTGGCTTGGCTGAGCTCCTTCCTCTCTGACCGATGCTCCCAGGTCCAACTTGGGTCCGACTTCACCTCTATCTCTATCTCTACCTGCGGTGTTCCCCAGGGGTCTAATTTCTCTCCCTGGCTGTTCAACAAATACCTGGCACTTCTTGCCCACCACATTGCTGCTCTCTGCCCCAACTTCCAGTGCTATGCGGATGACACTCAACTCATTTTCAGGCTCCCTTCCGCCACCTCTTCTCCTTCTCTCATCTGTGACTGTCTGTCTACCATCCAGGAGTGGTGGACCGCCAATGATCTCTGTCTTAATGTCAGTAAGACAGAAATTCTCCTCATCGGCACACCTGCTCCCTCCTTTCCTGTCCCTCTCTGGCCGGTCTCTCTTGGCCTTCTTACTGCTCCCACCTGCGAGGCTAAAAACCTTGGGGTCATCCTTGATTCCACACTTACTTCTCTATCACACTTTTATTTATTGTCTTTGTTTGTTTTACTGTTATCCTATGTACTGCACTTTCCCCTCTGCTTCCCCCACACTTTTCCCATTCCCCCCTCCCCTGCACTTGCGCAATCTCAATGTCACCTGGCCTAGTAGGATCGTTGTCTCTTCCTTCCCTCTGTTACCCTCCTTTGCCTCATCGCACCTTGAAACACTTGTGTATAGGTGTGTTATAAATGCCATATCACATCATATCATATCATATCGAACCATGGTTTGACATTCTTTTATTTTGGAACCCTTTTACTATTCCTGTTTGGATTACTACTGCTATCATTTAACACCCTTCTCAAAGATATAGCCTTACCTCAGCTGCTGCTACCAAACGAGGAGAAAGAGGTATACCTTTCAGGCTGTGCTTGTTTCACATTTATGATTATGAACACTGCTAAGTTAGTAGTAGGGTGGGGCTGGGTAGGCGGTTTAACCACTACCCATCGCTGTACTCCTACACAGCAGAAGTCATGTCACATTTACGTTTTTTTCTCCAGTGAGCACTTGAACAAACCATATGATTCTCCCTCCATCCAAATTTGTAAAGGTTTTCCAAAATTGAAACTAGCTGATTCCTTGAAACAGATTGCAAAAAGGTACCAGCAAGTAGATGTTAGTTACAGTTATTTGTTGTTTTCCATGATTGAGGATAGATGCAAATGTGTGCTTGTTATCAGCCTGGGAGAAAACTTTGACGCCACTGCAATCATCTGGGTATTCAGGAACCACCTTTGAACGTTTTCTTATGCTGCAGGCTCGGTTTTGCTGGATGTTCGGTTGGTTCTCTGGACCAACCCATGAATTCTGCCTTTCTCAGCTGTGTTTGTTCATCCTCCCGTGGCTCTTATTTCTATCCGGGCTCCCTCTGCAATTCTTTAATGCCTTCTTGTTATAAGTTATAGCTGTTGCGGATATTTCTGATTTTCTCAGCCAATCCCAGTAGAGCTTTTAATTTACCAAGCATCCTTTATAGGCTGGAATAAACTACAAATAATCTGTTTTTTAGAAAATCCTGTTTTTTTGCTGATGCCTTTAAGGAAATACCGGTTTCTTCAATGCGACATCTTCTTCACACGGCCATTCAATTATGGAATGAAACAAATGACTAGGTAGACAATAGCATTTGTTGTACTTTACAACCATTCATACACCAGATAGTAAATAAACCGCCGTTTTTTCCATGATAGATCCCAGGTAATACATGTCATGGTATCTGTGTTCATCACTATTTCGTATACAATCAGCTTGGTGTGGGTTTTGAGTGAAATGGGAATATTGTGAGCATTTAAATTATTTTCAGTGCATTTTGTGTAGAAAAGCCTACGTGTCCAATGAAAGCAAGCCAGCCATGGATTCTATAGGTTGAGCCTAGGAGCGAAAATTGTGCGCAAGCCCATTTGCTTGTTTCCTTCTTCGGCATGTAACAGTTTATTTTCCATCATGTCTGGAAAACTTCCTGAAACTGAATATGTAAATGATTCCCGTTTTAGTTTGCAAATTAGTTGGTGCTTACGAGTACAGATAGGAGGGAGATGGTATTTGAGGAGGGATGTACAACCTGTGGGTGTTGTTTGGTTTTTAATACCCATTTACTGCCATAGCCATGCTAAATCCCTGTGGCCATTCCCCCCAGAATCCCCTTCCACACCCAAAGCACACCCTCTTAGCAGGGATGTCATTTCACCAAAATGCCAGGGGGGAGTGGCAGTGAGGTCACATGACCCTTTACCTCTGATGACATCACAGGAAGTGATGTAATTTGACCCCACCCCAAAGTGATATCACAGGAACCAATGGAACACGACGTTTCACTCCTTGTAAAAACAGGAAGTGGCATCACATAGCATTGTTCCTAAGCACAATACGAAAAATATGGTTACAATGGGCCTCATTACACGGATGGCGGTAAGGATTTACCGGTACCAGTATTTTACCGGTACCGGTAAATCCTTACCGCCTTACTGCGAGGTCCCTTTGCGGGTTGGGGGATTTAACGCCTGCTTTTTGCAGGCGTTAAAAACCAACCCGCAAAGGGAACCAGGGAGCTAATTACGGTACCGCAATTTGCAGTACGGTAATTAGCGCCTTCCCCATTCCCATTATGCCCTATGGGGCAAAAATGGGAATGGGGAAGGGCAATGGTGGAAGGGGGAATTACCGCCCCGCCAACCTTGGAATGGGGCGGTAATTGCCCTTTCCGCCAAGGCAGTGACAGTATTTTACCAGCATGAACCATGGCGCTAATAGCGCCATGGTTCTCCGCCATCCGTGCAATGAGGCCCAATATCACTATAAGGTGATATACATTTCATACAAGAATGGATCGCTATGTGTATCATTAATATCAGTGTGTATAGGCCCATATTACCAAATTACTATGAATGCAAGCAGACTTCCATGGCAAAATGATAATGATGTGCTATTATATAGCAGTTACGCTTAAGCACTTTATGTAGAACAATTATACATACAATATCACCCAACCTGTGTTGGTACTCATTTATCGCAACCTCAAAAGGATGAAAGGCTGAGTTGAGGTGACTCACCCCCTGAAGTGTGCCTGAAATAAATATTTAATGAGTCTAGCAATTATTGAATAGAATTCTAGAATGACAAATTATTTGGTATTCCCATTGGTCACTGCTGAAAGTGTTAGACTTGTGGAACCCCTGTTCTTTAAAAAAAAAGAAAAACACGTTTTTAAGAGGCCTGAAAAAGAAAGCCAGCCAATCCAGAAGCAAAGAGCCACAGGACACAGTCAGGCCTTGCAATATATATATATATATTTTTTTAAGCACAAATGTCTCTTTTTTTTAGGGGTAGCAAGGGAGACCACAGGGGTAGCAAGGGATACCTCCAGGGTCGCAGTTGCGATCCCTGGCGACCCCTAAATGACGTCCCTGCCTCTTGGGATCTCTTTGAGCTAGCACTATCACTCAGTAGCACCGACCTGTGGACCTTGATGGGTCTACCATTGTTATCTGTAAGCAGTCTCTTGTAATGTTTTGGCTTAATCACACTTGATTTATAAGCAATACGTTTTCCTCACATCTGTTTGGCAAGGCCGAGCCCCAGGACCTATTTCTGAGATCCAGCATCTGTTTTCTCATAGTGAGCTTGATTATGATGTGGCGATTTGGCAACTTTATTATTTTAACTGCCAGTCAGTCAAAGTAACACAACAGGAAACCGTGTGCACGGGCCATATGTCTCTGCTGCTTTGGCCGACTAGTTGTTTATCATTAACCTGATGAGTCACTCTAGCCCTTATGGGCTAATTATCCGCATTTATGAATATAAATGACCCGGAAGGGGACAGCATTGGGCATGTGTGCGGGTCATGCGTACCCACTGCTCCAGTCAGCAGCAATCACAAGTATTTTAATATTGTGGGGAGTAGCAGTCGGTGGTGGCAGCCGTGGTCAACAAGCACCTGCCCCGACGTGGATTATTATGGAATATTTGTGCACTGGCACTTTTCTTTAATACACACTAAACACTCTCTAAGGCAACAAGTGCTTTGGGCAAGGTTATCCGATAGCTGGGAGATTGTCCGTGAAATAGGACTAGAGTGGAAAGCTTAGTTAACGCTAGATTAATGTTAAAATTACATTGCAAGCCATACAAAATAGTGTGCTACAATAGTACGAATTGCATAGAACAAGCGTGTAAAGCAAGGGAACATGCATTTTACCTTAAATCTGAGCAGTGCATGTTCTTTCGATAAAGAATGATGGTAGTGAAAGTAATAACATATATTCTCTTTGTGGCATTTGGACAGTGAAACATGTCAGCATATAAAGTATAATCCATGTTGTGTGGCTGTGTACACTGGTGTGACGAAACTGCATAGGTATCCTGTTTTTCACCCTTCCTTTTCTCTCCAGCACTCGCTTGTCCTTTTCCCAGCAGCTGTATTTTCTGAAAGCCGAATTGATGAACCACTAGAGGAGGGACTCCAGCACTCCCTTCATCTCTGGCTTCTCCAAAGGGGGTCTTTGAAATCCAGAAGTCATGCAAGGGTTGCAATTACAATTTCATGAACTCTCTTCAGCGTATTTGAGAATTCCAAATATGCATCACACAACGGGCTGCAGCATTCTGTGGCCAATGCAGTCTTTTTCAGTTGAAAAACACAGGAAACTCTGCGCTCTAAAAAAGAAAGGGCTTGCTTTACTTGACAGACAAATCATTATAATTAAACGATTACATCCTTATTTTTTGCAAAACTGTGTTTGTACTTTTTTTTCTGAAGAAACAAACCCGCATGTGTGGTTTGAGGGTTTTCCTTATAAAAGCAGACTGGGAAAATGTGGATAAAACATGTTTAAGCTGTTTCTTTAAAATAACAAAATGTAAAAACACTGGTAAAATGCCAGAAACTGTTTTTTTGTGAATCCTGAGCTGTTACCATCTTTCTCCTAGTTCTATAATATTAACTGAAAACCTTACAATTGAATGGAATATAACGCAATTTCAAGAATTGAGACGTGCAAACTGATCCAATCCAAAAGCAAACAAATAAGATATAATCGCCTACAATAGCACACATTGGCCCAAATTTTCAAAAACTTTAGTGCAGCGCAAAGTGACTTTGCGCTGCAAAATTACAATGTGCGCAGCGCTAAATATCTTTTACAATTAACTTAACGTACTTTGCGCCCTGCGCAATCTCTTTGCATGGGATTGAACGCAGCGTGGGAAGGCCCAGCGTAAATAAGAAAAAAGGTGAGGGACATACAAATTCCTCATTAAAGGAGGAAAATGGGGAATAACATGGGCATGGGGAGGGAGGCATCTGGCAAACAACAAACACACCACACCAAGCGCTAACCCTATTTACAGAAACAATTGCGCTATCTCTTTGACTCCAAAGCGTGATTTCACCGCCACCTGTCAAATCATCATGTATGACCATGCATAATAGTCACAATGCAATCAGAATGAAAATTTGATTGCCAAAATGCGGGATCACACATTCCTAGCACTGATATAGAGCAGGAGGAGGGCCAGAATCTTCCATACAAAAACAACTATATTTGGGACTCTTGATGAGGAGGTGCATGGAAGATACTGCTTCTCTCAGCATGATAGCTACATCTTGCAGCATTCCTTTATGCTCCAGGGCCTGGCACTGGGAACCTTTGGCAACACCTGGCTCATCAGTGAATATCAACTATCACACACACACACACAAACACACACAAACACACACACACACACAGCAGTCACATGACACATGCAAACACAATAAATGACATTCCATATAATCAATCAATATTATCATAATTATTGTCATAAGGGCATCAATTGAGCATGGACCTATGTTTGGGATTCAACGGAGTGCTTCACAATTGTAGGGGTAAGGAAAAAGAACAAACACACACAAACACACACACACACACAGCAGTCATATGACACATGCAAACACAATAAATGACATTCCATATAATCAATCAATATTATCATAATTATTGTCATAAGGGCATCAATTGAGCATGGACCTAGGTTTGGGATTCAACGGAGTGCTTCACAATTGTAGGGGAAAGAACAAAGTGAGGGAAAAGAGAAAAAGGGAGCAGGGAGCAATCACAGGAGTGTGAGGCTGGGCAATTGGCTGCAAGGGATTGACAAGCAATCGGAGAAGGAGAGAGTAGGGAACAGATCACAGAGTGCCAGGGAGGATAGGGTGTGTGGACCTACATGTTAGGGAGGAGCCATTTCTTGAAGAGGAAGGTATTGATCTCTATCATGAACTCTTGAAGCAATGGGCTAAGTCTGATGCTGATGCGAAGGAGATTCCAGAGTCTGGGAGCACAGACATAGACTGTCCACTGGTTCTTGTCTACCTTCACCGCCTGAGTTCTAATCTGCACATTACCTTACTTCTGGTGGATCGCAGGCCTATGGAGATGCAGAGTTTCTCAGTGAAGAAGTAGCTTGGGGAAATCAGAGTGACAGCCATCTAGATGAAGCAACATGATGTGATCCTGCCCTCCTCCACTGTCACCACCTATTCCCTTAGCAGGCTAAAGGGCACAGGGACTGGACGCACGCAACCAGGTAGTACAAACCTACTTCACATGTCCCTGTGGAACACACACAGAAAAGCATCATCCCTGATGGCCTTCAACGATGCAGTCAGGTTGATCCAGCATGCCCATAACAATAGCCTGAATGTGTTGCTTGGACTGGCAAACACAGTGTGCCCCATAACTTTAATAGTACACTGCCAACTCATTCATAACCTAGACATAAAGTGCACACTCATGCCGAGCCAGATGAAAAGTATCCTGAAATTGCAAAGTCAGACCCTGGCCTAATGGCTCTATCACATGTGTACCCATGAGTCGCATACATCAAGTGCAACACAATATGTCACACCTGACTGCCATTTTAATGCTGGGTCCCTCTGCATCATTGTTGCTGGTTCTGCTCACCTCCACTCACCACTGTCATGTACGTGCTCCTATCATGAAGATGTACTCCCAATGTTCCAGAAAGCAATGCAGCCACTCATAGAATACACATAAACAAATGATATAAGGTTGCACACCCCTCACTATCAACAATTCTTGATCACTTTGATGGGAACACAGCAGCAACATTACACATATAAAAATAACATTTAGGCCTCCGACATTCACACCTCACCAGCAATGCACAGCAAACTTCACACATCATCCACATGCATACTTGTCATCTGGAATATCCTCTTAAGTAGATTGTGAGAGTTAGGTGTGTTGCACCTTCATGCATCATGGAGTGGCTAATTGACATGTCAGATGTCAGATGATGGCATGCAAGGCTGACATGACAGGGGTGAAAATGTAATACCACACAAAAAAGAAACTACTGCATCTATCCTCACCAGAAATAGGTGCACAGCAACACCCGGAGGAGACTAAATCCAAACAGCATGTTATGGAGGTGTAACCAGTAACACAAAGCACATGCCTAGCTGATGAAGGAGTCATGCACACACTCACATATTTAATGACAGTGACCATCACCCAGTTTTCACCATATTTGATTTAACTATACATGCTAAACCCTACGTGTGAAACATCATGCCCCAATTGGGTGCAGATATCACCAGCCATGCTAATGCATGTCAGTGCACACACTTGCCTGGTGGTACTGCTGTTGTGCTGTGAATCCCTCACCACTTCCACCAAACACTGTGCCTCTGCATTTGTTGTAGGTCGGTCAGGGCCCATCAGACGGAATGGGGACTTGGGTGGAAATAGGCTGCTCAGGCTGGCCTCTAAGGGAGAGAGGGCACTGAATGAGGCAAGACATCTGACATGACATTGGACATCTTTTTGTGCTAGCTAAAGGAGCCTGTCTGACAGACTGCACATGTACACATCAATGTTGAATGGAATGTTCACCTGAATGCGGGATGATGTAGCTATCCACATGATGACGTCAGTTGACTTCATTGAGCATGGCCACATGTCCATTCCCTAAAATCAATAGTGTGCCCAGTAGCATGGGCAGTTGATCACTCCCCTGTAGAGCGCTATGGCCCTTTCATGAGGACAACATAAATACAGTCCACCTTGCATGGGGAAAACATAGGGCAATTATCTACACTCCCTCCACGGGTTCATGGACACTAGGGTGCATGAAGAAGGGGTATTGGTGGCAAGAGGATAGGGGTGTGTTGGGACATGGCCAATGGCATCACCTGCATGGTTCAGTTGGAACCCCATCCTGTGGTGGATCCAGGGATGGTGCACGCTGACCTCTCATTGGCAAAGCCTATTCCTCATTGGCTTAGGCCACTTGTGAGACAGATGTGTGCTTCAGGGCTCCAATAGCAACAAGGTCCTGATGATAGCTATCACGATTGGCCAAAGAGTCAACATGAATACTGACCCTTGACGTCTCCAACTGCATGTTGAGAGTTTGCTGCAAATCAGCCATTTCTTGGAAGTGGAGGTCGCTTCAGGTCAACATCCCCTTATGCAGAGATTGACTCAAAGAATCCATGTCTTGATGGCAGAATTCCCTTGAGGCCAATATCTCCTCATGCAGAGATTTTCTCAAGGAATCCATGTCTGCATGGCGGAATTCCCTTAAAGCCAACATCTCCTCATGCAGAGTTCATCTCAAGGAATCTGTGCCTTGACAGTGGCCTGCCCTTGAGGCCAACACCTCTGTATGCAGGGTTTGCCTAGAGGTGGCCATTTCTTGCTGCAGGAAGTCCCCTGAGTCGAGAACCTCATCATGCAGGGATTTCCTCAAGGTAGAACCCTCCTCGCGAGTCACTTGGCCCTGGTGTTGCATGTCCTCTCTCCTCTCCTGCCACAATATGTATAGTTCTGCATTGTGCGCAGCATCAGAGGAGATGAGATTATCTGCAAAGGCTGGCCATCTCTTTCAGGACCTCGCACCGTTGGGCACTTGCACTCAGCAACTTCTCCTGCACGCTACGTGTCCGGCAGACACACATCCACCACATGTGCATGGCCTACACAGCCAGGATGCTGGAGCATCGGCCTGTCATATTGTGTGCACTGTCATAGGCTGAAAGTCTTCAGCCTCCCACTGACTTCAGCGTCTGCTGCCTCTATGATGGTAG
The DNA here is from genome assembly GCF_040938575.1 of Ambystoma mexicanum. NCBI lineage: Eukaryota > Metazoa > Chordata > Amphibia > Caudata > Ambystomatidae > Ambystoma > Ambystoma mexicanum. The sequence goes on along the minus strand of NC_090930.1, from coordinate 1,269,431,899 downwards.
GAGGCAAAGTTGCAGACACAGAATCCACAATGAAAGCAGGCATATCCATTGCCAGTTCCAGGGTCCCCTACCTCTCCTCCTCAGACTCATCAGCCTCTTGGAACTGAAGGATCTCCATGGCATCAGGATTACTCATTTCCGGCTCCTCCACACCATGTCGGTCAATATGCCTTCCACATCTGATTCAGCACCATCATCGGAAGAGGAGTTGGCAGACTTGCTGATGATGGCCTGCAACAGGAGGGGATTCTTACAAGACCCATCAGCCTCTAGGAACTGAAGGATCTCCATGGCATCAGGATTACTCATTTCCGGCTCCTCCACACCATGTCGGTCAATATGCCTTCCACATCTGATTCAGCACCATCATCGGAAGAGGATTTGGCAGACTTGCTGATGATGGCCTGCAACAGGAGGGGATTCTTACAAGACCCAGCATTTTAGGCTGTAGTGGTGGATGGTTGTGCCTCATGCTCAACCTCCTCCTACTCCTCATCTGCTGTGTCATCACCTGCACAAAGTCAGACAACAATATTCAGTGGCCCACCTATCCACTTGAACACGCATATTCAAAATCAAATGCTTACAGACACAAAAGGGCCTGGCACACATGCATCAGACATTGAAACTGGGCATTCTTTAATGTCTAATGTAGGGGCGGCTAACAATCAATGCTCTGTGCAATCATGTCAGGCATATGGGATCATGCATCAAGCCACGGATTGGAGGAGTAGGTCGCCATACATACAGCCAGACATACATGAGAGTGGAAAAATTAACAATTGATAGATGGATTTCCATGCTACATAACTGAGCCCATTCTCATTTTCATACATGCATACATGCAATACGTGCAAGTATCAAGTTTTCTCCTGCAGAGATTACTATCCTAAAGCATTTTGTGTTGCCAACATCCCCTGTGCCAGATTGGACAAGGCCCAAATAGTAGTAAAACATGCTCACATGCACCTTTACCATGTATGAGGAGACTACAACATGGACATGACTAGAGTGCACTTGCAAGACAGCAGAAAAATTGACAGTCCAGATGTTGAATGAATATCACTTATCTTTCTGACAACAACTGTAACTTCAGTCTGGAGCACACCCTCATGCAATTTCTCATTGACCTTGTTGCTCATCCAAGTCCACTGGCCACCAGGGCCAATGAATGGATAACTCTGACACCGTCCACTGCTTAGTGCTATTCCAGATGAGGCAACATTTGTGTTCATAATGCACTATCCACAAGCATCATACAGAGAGTTTGTCCAATGAGTGTGCCCAATGACATGAGTCTTGTAGACCCTTAGCACATGTAGATGTATTGGTGTCACTAAAGAATTCTGTATACAGTAAAGTTTGCTGTAAGATCAATTTCAACTGCAAACATAGATCAAGCATCCACCCTCTACGATGCACAAATGTAATAGAATTAACCATAGATGCATTACTGTAGTACTCATGGATGGGTGAGAAGGACCCCGACCAACTATACTACAACATTTGATAGAATATCATGTGGTGAGATAATGTGGCAAATTATGGGATCACGTCACTTCTCCCCATGGGGGTGCCCTTCCCTGTAATGTTATGTTATGTTATGTTATTTTGCATTTATATAGCGCATTATATACCATTGGTATGGTCTGAAGGCGCTAGTAGGTTGAACGCCCTTGGGAACCGAAGTTCGCGTCAGTATAGAGAGAAGAGAGAGTCGAAAAAGTGCGTGTGCGCACCAGGTATGTGTGCAGCTGGTGCGGAATTCAAGTGGTAGCTGCTTCTTAGCGGTAGGTGTGGTGGTTGAGTGGTCAGAGGTATGTGTTCGCTCTGGCCATCTTTATCCAGGACGAGTGTGGCTGCGTTAGTCCTGAGGAGAACGCCTGGCTTGGGGGTGTGAAACCAGCAATGTTTACTTAGAGTGCTGTGGAGTGAGCAGGAGAATGTAGATATGAGAACAGTTATACCGAACAGTGTCATAGTATCTCTGTGTTCTAGTTGAGTGGTGGTGTAAGGGAGAGAGTAAGCGTGGGGTGTGGTATGATGTATGCTCTTCCAAATGTTCCCTGCATTCCAAAGCATATTATGTATGTTATGCAATTTAGCATACTCATCTGCTCTACAAATCCATCCGCTCCAAGCGTTCGTCCGCTCCCCACACTCATCAGTTCCGTACACTTGTCCGCTCCCCAGACTCATCAGCACCACACACATTCTTACGCTCCATATATACTCATTCACTCTACATACACTCGTTTGTTCCACATACTAATCTGTTCCACACACCCGTCCGCTCCACATACACTCGCTCACCTCACACATTTGTCCGCTCTATACGTTCGTCCAGACCGCATCCTCGTCCAGTCTACACACTCGTCCAGTCTACACACTCGTCCAGTCTACACACTCATCCAGTTTAGACACTCATCCAGTTTAGACACTCGTTCAGTCCACAACGCTCATCCGGTCCACCCACTCGTCGGCACAACATACTACTCATCGGCTTGACAATACTACTCGTCTGCTCTGCGTGTCCATCCGTTCCAGACACTCATCCGCTTTGTGTATTTGTCCGCTCCACACATTCATCTAAGACTAGGAAGGTGAGGCCACTACCCAATATTCCCTCTAGGGGTTGTAAAATGCAGGAGAACCTCACTGGGAGGGACTTCCCTCATGGGGATGGTGAATCCTGTTCCATGTTGGAACTCCCTATCCCTCTTACTTTTGAGTCCCCAAACTCCTTGAGATCTGGAAGAAAAGCTGCTGATAGTACTACTACATGTTATTGTGACACTCCTCCCTTTAAAGCTAATGCCTCAGATCCTACCGTTGCCACACCGGAGTCTACTGGATTCAACCTTTGTAGTAGTAGGGAGGTTACTATTGCCGTTGGTGAGCGAGAACACATTTGTACTGGCCTGATACTGTCCCCTCCACAAGAAACCTATATTTGCCTTGTTTCCAAGTCTGGACTAGAATGGAAATATGGCCTGGATGTCATGGCTGGAGTAGTAGATCCAGATTATATTGAATAATCATGGGAATCAAGCCTATCACATTAAGGTAGCAGAGAAGATTGTTCAGGGGTACTAGAGAATGCAGTCTTTCCCTTACCAGTAGAAGTCCAAGACCATGATCTTACAACAAGAGGTGGGAAAGGTTTTTGGGAAGCTGACCTAGTGAGTACAAACAAATTAAAACCTCGCTCTGAAGAGATGGAGCTTATGCCAGACCTTGTGTTTGCCCAACATAATGATCAATCTTGGTCAAAGCTTTCCTGAAAGTCATCAAGGAGGTTGAAGGTAGGGCACAAGGAGGTCCCTTTTTTATTACTACATGAGCTCCTTTACTGAGGAGATAAGACCCCATAGCGAATAATCATGAATACGTTAGTTATTTCCCACTGCCAGAGGAGAATGGTTTTGGAAATGGACATGTAGGGGTTGCAAAGACTCAGGCGCAGGATAGCCCAAAATGTACTGGCCAGGAGTCCATACTGATGTAAAAGAATTTTGTAGCCACATGTGCCCTTTTACAGAAGACTAGTCTCACTCACAATGGTCACTCTTACCACGTTATAGTCATTAGCAATGATTGAGGTACCCTTTTCACGAATCAGGATGGTCATAATAGGTCTCCTTGAGCTCTAGATGTTAGTGAATAAATATGACCGATTTATGCTTGATTATGCGTCTCAATATCCGAAAACTTTTCCCCTCAGAAATAACACCACAGTACAGATCATAAATCATCTGATCCCTTTTTTCTCTAGAGTTGGGTTTCCCAGGAAATTCCAATGGATCAAGCTAATACCTTAATCGCAAAACTAATGGCTGAAATAAAAGAAGTTTTTGCAAATGAAGACCTTGTGCACTTCTGTATTTAATTTGTAAACAGAAGTCCTGGTAGAAAGGTTTAACCAATCCCTGAAGAATATTCTTTAAAAACTGGTGGAGACAAATGGTTGTGACTGGAAAATTATGTTCCTGTGGGTGTTGTTTGACATAAGAAAGTCCCCCCAGGCTTCTTTAGGGTTCTCCCCTTTTGAACCTTTGTATCGATGAGAGCCAAGAGATGTTTTAGAAATGCTCTGTGAGACTTGGGAAGACAGAGAGGAGGCAGTTCTCCCTATGTCACAGACTGCTCAGCATCTCAAGGAACATATTACGAAATAGTTACGAAACATCTGGGACAGGAGCAGGAAAGACAATTAGCTCATTATGATCAGAAGGCTGTTCACTGCGCCTTTTCTGTGGGACAGAAAGTCCAAGTTTTATTACAAACGTGCAAGCAGAAAATGCTATCAAAGTGGTTTGGGCCACATGAGATATTGGAAAGATAAGGGCCATATAATGATCTCATCTCAGAGTCTGATCGGAAATTAAAAACACAAATCTACCACATAAATCACCCAAAGGAGTTGCGAGAAGATCCAATAGAAAACACTTCCATAACTATGGCCACACTTCTTATAGATGAAAACTGAGAGTCAACTTTAGTCTCACCTGATTTAACATCACAACAACAGGCAGACTTTAAGGATTAATTTTCCCAGTTTGCAGAAATTTATAATAAAAAACCTTGGAGGGTACAAGGTTTTTTAACAATATTCGAACACCACCTGGAAAAGTGGTACATTTAAAAACCTATCTCATTCCTTTGATCAGGAAGGAAACAAACCTCCAGGAGATAGAAAATATGTTTAAGATGGATGTTATTGAGCCGTCCGGAAGCACGTGGTCCTCACCAGTAGTCCTGGTTCCAAATCCTGATGGGTCATGGAGGTTTTCTATTGACTTTTTAAGCTGAATGCCATCTCCCAGTTTGACAATTATCCTATGCTTGGGATTGACAATCTAATTGTCAAACTGGGACCAGTTAGATACATCTCTGCGAATGATCTAACCAAGGGTTATAGGCAGCTGTTTTGAGCCCCTCCAACAAGGAAAAAATGGCCTTCTCTACTCCTTGAGGAATGTTCCAATTTTAAGTCCTCCATTTTGGAATCTACAGAACCCGGTGACCATTAACAGACCGTTGGATCCAGTATTGCAACCCTTTTCTCATTTAGCGGCGCATAATTAGATGATATTGTAATCCACAATCAAACTTGGGAGGAACACTGTTTTCATCTATACATGATTGTAAGGGCCCTAAGGAAGGCAGGGCTGACTGCAAATTCCAGAAAATGCCATCTTGCACAATCCGCCGTTAAGATCTGGGGTTCTTTGTAGGAAACAATTTGGTACAGCCCCAAGTGGAGAAGGCTGGAATCGTTCAGGAAACATCGCCTCCAAAAACAGAAAGGGAACACAGAGCATCTCTGTGACTTGTTGGATACTTCCACCAGTTTATCCTGAGACTTTCTACCATCACTGCCAATCTCACGGATAAACTTAAAAATTCAGAACTACAGATATTATAATGGGAGAAACAAGAACAGGAAAGTTTCAAAAAGCTAAAACATATGATTTGCAGTGAGCCTGTCCTTAAAGTTCCCAATCTTAATAAGGAGCTTATTCTCCAGTCTGATGCATCCAAGACAGGTCTTGGTGCAGTTTTGTCACCAGAACTTGAAGGAATAGAGCACCCTGTCCTGTATATCAGCAGGAAACCTTTCCCTATGGATACCAAATATGCTGCTATTGAATTGGAGGACCTAGCCGTTAAGTGGGCTGTTTCTTATTTGAAATATAATTTTACTGGTTGGAATTTTCAACTCATAACCAACCATTCACCTTTAATTTGGATAGGGTTATGAAAGGAGAAAAAATGAGAAAACCCTTGCTAGAGAACAATGCTCAAAGGCAAATATGATAGGACTAGTTCAGGTATTTGGGCTGGTCCAAGAGGTTCAATAACGGAGGTCGGTCTGCTTAGTGGCAGGTCCAAACAAGGAGTCAAAGAAATGTACAAAGTGCTCACTGTGTTCAAAGGAATTATGTACAAAGAATTCAAAAAATTCAAAAGCAAAGATGTATTTACTCATACAGACTAGCATATAGTGTGTAAATTATAAAACAATGCTGTGAAATACAACATACAGATGTAAAAGCAACAATATTACAGAATGACATCAAATAACATAGAAAAAATGTAATATATACAACTTGGTGAGTATGGAGACCTATATGTTGAGTATACAGGTAGAGTTCAACAATTCCATTGTTGTAAGACAGTATGCAAGTCCTTATAGAACTGTGAATGTTTTTTGTGAAAACAATCCAAAATTGAAAAATTCGAAAAAAATGAAACAGGAGGGGCTAAAGGGCTACCCAAACTACAAAAGAAAATCCTCATTCATTGGGGATTTCTTGTTTCTAATATGTATTTCTTCTGATCATGACAATGAATGTTCCAGGGTCATAGAAAAAAATAGATATCTATTAAGCCGAGATATCTTTTAAGCCAACGTGGCAGAAACTGAAAGTGCAGAGACTGGTATGACTGGGAACCTTTCAAAGCAGGTCTTCCCTGCTCCTATCACGTTTCGGCAGAAATGCATGAGATTGCATCCGCCTTCATCAGGGCTCCGTGGGGGCGACCCTGTAAAGTATATGAGAGGACTCCAGTGAGTATAATTATGGAAAATGGGGAAAACCTTCAGTAATGCTCAAAACACCGTGCTGGCAGATTACCTGCCGGGGCTTAAAATCCCAAGTTCTCAGTTCTGATTCCACTAAGAGGCCAAGGCTGAGGAAAAGACCTTCTCCAGCTAGGTCATGCTGGAAGCTGTGGACCCTAGTTACAGAGGGTGAACTCTTCATCATAGGGCTGTGTAAAGAGTAAAAACAAACATAATGCCGTATGAGGCAAAGGGAAGCCGGACCATATTGCTACAGTGCTTCGTCATGAGAGGAAGATGCATAGTTCTGCATGACAGAGAATTTGAAAATAATATATAAGGGTACCTGTCGATCGGGCAACAAATGAACCGATGCTTGACATTGTTGGTAAAGCGTGCACTGATGATTCTTGCAATCAACCAACTGGGAACTTGGGATGAATCCTGCATGGGTCAAGAAACCTGGGAAAAGTGAATAGAAGGGGTAAGAGAACCGCAAGGGAATGGGGTAGGGAGGCGAGAGAGAGAGAAAGAAAGACAGGAGCACAGATGAGGCTAGGGAAGGGATATTGGCCTTCAAAGTGCATAATGCAGAACATTATTGTGGGTAGATCCCTACTCAATCTCCAAGGATGAGGCCCCCCTGTGTGTAGCAAGGGTGTTGAATCCCACGTGGAGCCTGCTGTGTAATGTTACTATGAACTAGTACAAACAGCGTTGGTGATACAGGAGATGTGCCTAGGGGCAGAGAAAGTGGTGCACCTGGCCTTAGAGGATGTCGCCTGGCGTGTGTAAATCATTTAAAAAGTACGGAGAGAAAGTGTTCAATATTTATTTGAGGAGAACCCCTGCTCGGATAAAAATTGCGTTGCCAAGTGGAACATTGAAAGGAGGTACAATACCTGTGCTGGGGGTTCGGTCCAGATAGAACACCAGAGCAGGAAAAAACACGCAGAAAGACTTGCGTGGACAGCTTCTGATCGTGTTCTGAGCATACGCGAGCGCTGGGAGCCAGAGACTAAATGTTGGCGTCCCTAGCGACCGCGCGTGCATGAAGCTGGAGATTCCACGGCACGAGCCAATCATGAAGGACCAGGAAGTACGGTCCGATGCGGATACGGACTCGCGCTTGCAGCTGGTTGGTGTATCTGCAGATCACCATGGCGACCCTTGTGGAACACGGGTCTACAGCATATCGGAAAGGGCGAGGCCGCTGCATGTGATGGTGTGTGCCATAGTTGCGAGGTACCCACTTCATGCTGTATGTAAATCCAGCAGGTAAGTAGGAAAATAATGGGAACGGACTGAGGGGTGAGGTCCGGTGCGGGAGCAGACGCGCGCTCACAGTGGCCAGCGGCCATGCAGATCACTATGACATCCCGTGCGAAGCACGGGTCTGCGGCGTGAAGGCCGCTGCACAAAGGAAAACCCAGTAATCGTCTGTCATAGCAGATAAGCTATAGTCACGTCTTTTTGGAATGAAAGTGTGCAATGTTCCGCAACACATGTGTGTGGAAAGCATATCTCACAGACCACAAAGTCACGGAAGCCTTCAGAAGGGTCCGGGCTACTGGTGCCTCATAGAAAAAGAAACAATTTAAAGAAGTGGCTGAAAGATCTCATTTAAATCATGGTGGTACGTATCTAGGTGGTGAATCCACCTAGATTCTGTTTTGTTTGTTTGTTTGTTTATTTATTTATATTGCGCACCAGACCCTTAGGTTACCGGGCGCAGCAACAAGTATATGCGAAGCTTACAATGTTACAATGTTATATAAATGAATTTACAATATTACACCATATTGCACAAATTACAAGAATGTACAGATAAAGATTTGCCGTATTTACATGAATGTACAGTTAGCAACATACAGGATTTGCGGTAATAAGCATAAAGGTTGATGTCACGTCAGGGTGCATTGGGTCGGACTACACTTGTGAGTGTTCGGGTGTTAAGTCGTTGTTGGCGATAATGTGTTTGATAAGGTTCCTTCTGAAATGGGGGAAGGGTTGGTCAGCTCTTAGGTTAGGTGGCAGGGCGTTCCACAGGTTAGCAGCTTTCACAGGGAAGCAGGCGCCACCAATTTTGGCGAGTCTGAATCTAGGTACTGCCAAACAATTGGAATTGGCGATTCTCATGGGTCTATTAGAAGTTTTTCTTTTTATTTTGTCCATTAAGTAGCTGGGAGCTGCATTATTTAAGGCCTTATGGGTTAATGAGATCATTTTTAGCTGGATTTTATTCTCCGTAGAGAGCCATTTATGTTGCCGCCTAGTCGAGGAGATATGCTCCCTCTTTTTTATTCCTAATGCAGCTCTGAGAGCATTATTTTGTAGAATTTGAAGTCTTAGGGTAGTGGCTTTATTGGCGCTACTGTATAGGGCATTACAGTAGTCTAGTCGGGAAAGAATTAAGGCTCTAGCCAGGATTAGGCAGCTGGTATTGGACAGGAAGGGCTTGCCTGCTCTGATCAATTTACAAGTGTAGGCAGTAGTGGAGGCTAGGGAGTTTACCTGTTTAGTGAAGGACAGGGTAGAGTCGAGATAGAAACCAAGTGTTTTTACTTCCCTCGAGACTTTAATGGCATTTCCGTCTATGCTGAAGGCTGAGTAATCCGGGCCCAATTTGTTAATATTAGCTTGTGTGCCCAGAATGATCAACTCTGTCTTATCATCATTCAGGCAAAGACCGTGAGTGGCCATCCATGCCTGAATGATGAGATACACTCTATTCACCAACTCCCCATCCCTGCTGTGATCCCCAGAAAGTGGGAAGAGAATCTGTGTATCATCTGCATAGTTAGTGTAGGTGATACCGAGATTGTCCAGATCGTCGAACAGAGGTTTGGTGAATATATTGTAGAGGGTCGGAGAGACGCAGGATCCCTGAGGGACTCCACAAGTAATAGGTATAGGGTCAGCTGCTGCCGAAGGGGAAAAGACTCTCATAGTTCTCTCACTTAGAAAGGATTCTATCCAACTGATGGCTTGGGTGGAGAAGTGAGCGGCAACGTCCAGGTGTTTGCAGAGGACTTTGTGGTCCACAAGATCAAACGCAGCTGAGAGATCTAGTAGGAGGAGGAGGGCTGTCTTGCCCTGATCTCTCAGTTCGTCTATTTGGGCCTTTAAGTCAATCAGGGCTGTTTCCGTTCCGTGTAGTGGGCGGAAGCCAGATTGTCTAGTTCCTAGTAGTTTGTGCAGTTCAAGGTAGTTTTGAATCTGTATATAGGCCACTTTGTCCAGGATCTTTAGCAGAAACGGAACTGTAGTGATTGGGCGGTAATTGGTGGGGATAAGAGGATCTAGAGTTTGCTTTTTAAGCAACGGGAGCACCCAGGATTGTTTTAGATTAGCTGGGATGATGCCTGTAGAGAAGGATGCATTGACCAGTTTGGAGATAAATGGTGATAGGTCTCTGGCAGCGTCTTTTATTAGCTGTGCTGGGCAGATGTCACCTTTGCAGTTGGATGGTTTGAGGGTGAGGATAATTTTTTCAATCTCAAGTGTGGAAGTTTTGGTGAAGGAAAATTTGGTATGTTGAGGCATGTGGATCGCCTTAGGTGGTGACAGTGTAGGGAGTTTAAGCGAGTCTTTTTTCAGTTGAATTTTGTTTTGGAGGGTAGTGATTTTATTAGATAGAGCATATTGGATGTCAGAACACCAGGTCTGATCTTTAGTGCAAGTGTCTGGTATGGCAATAGGTGACTCAAGTTCCTTTAGGATGGAGAAGAGTTCCTTCATGCTTGATTTAGAATTGGCGATACGATCGTTGTATGAGTTTTTCTTAGCCAGACAGACTGCGTTTTTGTATTGACGGGAGATAGATATTAGGTTAGCCTTGTTCTCAGCAGTTGCACATATTTTCCAGTTGGATTCATATTTTCTCTTGGTGAGGCGTAAGGCCTTGAGTTCGGGCGTGAACCATTTATTTAGATGGGCTTTGGGTTTACTTGTGCGCATTTTAAGTGGGGCAATTTTGTCCAAGGTATCAGTCATAATTTTGTTATACTCGTGAACTAAAGTGCCGGGGTCTAGATTGTCAGGCAAGGCGTTTAAGGTTGGAAGAATAGCAGGTATGACATTATCTATTGTCATAATCTTTTTGTTTCTTGTGGGGCATGAAGGTGCCATGGGGACGACTGTAGCGGATGGTTGGGAGGTTAGGAGGTCAAAGGACACTAATGAGTGGTCAGACCATGATAAAGCCGAGATAGAGGAGATGACTGTAGTACAGTTAGAGTCAGCGATCCAGTCTAATATTCTACCTTTCGTATGGGTAGGGTTGTTGACTTTTTGGGAGAAGCCTAGGGAATTAATAGCTTGGGCTATTAATAGTTTTCAACAGGCTGTAGTGAATGTCGGGCCCACCTTTGATTTTCTCCACTACCCACCACAAAATGTCAAAGGGGGTGTGGTTCATGATCAGGTAATGCTCCACTAAGGGGGCTGTCAGAGTTTTGCATCTGATTTTGGAGCGATGTTCCGAAATGCGTGTGCTGACTGTACGAATGGTTTGGCCTATATACCTGAGGCCGCAGGGGCACTTGATACAGTAAATGACATTTTGACTTTTACAATTGGAAAGGTCTCGAAGGGTCCATTGTCGTTCACCGATGGGGAAGGTTTTCATTTTCCTGGTGAATTTACAGGAGACACAGCTACCGCACAGGTGGTGACATTGTATTGGGCGGAGAGTGCGGGAGCCAGCGTACGCTGTATCGGGTTGATACAAGGAGTGTACCAAGTGTTCTTTTATATTTTTGGCACGTTTGTAAGCGAACCTTTGGGGCTGTTCGTCTGGTAAGTTCAGGCGTGCAATGTGCCAATATTTATTGACAATTCTCTTAAGTTGTGCCGTGTGCTTGCCAAAAGTGACCACACATGTAATGCGATCCTCTGCTGGTGGTGAATTTTCAAGCTCTGGATGGATGAGGTTATCCCGATTTGTGTTACGGGCCCGTTTCTTGGCCTGTGCGAGTAGTCTTTTCGGTTAGCCCCTAGCTTGTAGACGGGTGGATAGTGCTATGGATTATGAAAGCACACACATCCCTGCATTATGTGTTGGTTTTTAGATCTCCAACCATATTGTTTTTTTCATTGAGCATAGAAAAGGGAAGGAACAAGGAACATAGATTTCCTGTCCAGGTTTCCTTTAGCTGAAGATGGGGGGGGGCAATTTCTTTAGGGGAAGGTTATGTGACGAATCGTGTGATCATGTCACTTCTTCCCATGAGGGATCCCTTCACTGTGAGGCTAGGGAGGTGAGGCTGCTACCTGATATTCCCCATAGGGATGGTAAAAAGCATGAGGACCTCACAGGGAGGGACTTCCCTGATGGCGATGGTGTCTCCTGCTCCATGGTGGAACTCCCTAACCCTTTAACCTTTAAGTCCCCAAACGCCTTAAGATATTGAAGAAAACCCCCTGATAGTACCACTGTATGTTATTGTGACACTCCTCCCTTTCTTCCTATAAAATCTAATGTATTACCTTTTGAAGAACTGTGAAGAAGAAGATTACAGGACTTATACAAACCACTCTTTCATGTAATTTTCAAAGTATTGAGAAGAAGTGGCCCAGAGGAGGCCTGGAAAGTGCATCATTGATACCGACAAAGGACTTTGGCATTGCAATAGGCAGGAACCAGCTAAATACCATACAAACAGACACAGGATTGCCTGAAAATAAACCAAGGAAACCAGAGAGAAGTCAGTGTGAACATCACCTGTCCAGAAAGTTCAAACTCAGTGAATAAGATGTGAGATGGAGAAGCAAGTCCTTGGTCCAGCGAGTGTGGCAGGATGGTCAGAGGAAGCCTTGGGAACGAAGAGGAGGCTGCCCAACCAATGCGAAACAGAGGATTCAGATAACGGTCACATGATCTCAGCGAGGTGGACCGGTTGGTCCTTAGCAATGCCGGTACCGTTGAACAGGAGGCCCTGCAGAACTGAAGTTGGATAGAGAGAAGCGAAGAAACAGCAGCATGAACTGCAAACACAGAAGAGCAGCCCCAATGTCCCAGAAAGAACGGATGACATGGTCCCTGGAAGAAAGCGGTATCAGGAATCATGGTAGACCCGCTAGTAGTAATTTTTGCAAAGTTGATAAAACTATTGGGAGGGATCTCCCTTGTCTCAGTAATTCTTGCAAACTTGATCAAAGCATCAGGAGTGATCATATCTCAGAAATTGTTGGGATGTCGACCAAAGAAGAGGGAACAATCACCCTTGTTGAAGTATTCATTATAAGAGGAAGCGAGATATAATTAGCATTGAGAGTGATTTCCCTTGCATCAATAAGTGGTGTAAAGCTGAACAACGCATCCAGAGTGATCTCCCTTGTCTCAGTAATTGGTGCAAAGCCTAACAAAGCCCCGGGAGGGATCTCCCTCATCCCAGTGATTCTGGCAAAGGGAAGTCTCCCTCACCAGAGCAGTACACAAAGTGAAGCTGAAACACTGGAATTAACTCTGGAGAAAGCCTGGAGAGAAGCACAAAGCTTATCTACAGTCAGTGCCCAGGTTCACAACACCAGCCTCAGGTGCATCATGTTAGCTGCATTGACCGGCATCCCCAAGGTGGCTAGGCTGAGAGCTGTCAACTTCTCAGCTGCAGACATGGCATCCTAGAAGAACAGGCCCTGACCCACTATGATGCCCTCTTCGATCCACTGAAACAGTTAGGAAAATGTGGATGGACATCATGGGTGCCAACAATGCAGAGGATGTGGCAGTCCGTGCAGTGGACAATGCAAAGAAACGCTCGGATGACCTGAGGATCCGGAGCCAGGCAGGTGCTTCCGTGGAGATGCCCTCTGGAGGCTGCCATCAGGTGACACTGCTTCAACTCCGGATCCTGTAGAGGATCAACCCAATGGTACATGTCCAGGTCCTTTACCGGCAGGCCCATATCCAAGCTGCTGGTGAGTACTCACAGGGTGAACATTTCCACAGATTTAGAATGTCCTGGATGAGCATGCATGAATTGAGCAAGTTAGTGCTTTTCACGGCATTTGTGTTACACAATTCCTAACTGGCATGCACCCTCATGCAGACACTGGAAGTATGTCATGGCACAGATCTGTAAAGTGTGCATGAGTAGGAATGAGCTCTGGCAGCTTTTGATGAAAAGTATAATTGTGTGCATGCAATGTGAGAGGCTGACAGCAAGGCCTCAGACAGCAATAGATTCCAGATTGAGATTTTGAGGCCATATAAGGTACATTCATGCACACCTCCCCTATGGGTTGTTCAAATGCGAATTATGATTGCATAATATCCACTCAGCAGCAGCTGATACTGGCACATGTGTTTGGATGTCTGGCCATGGCAAGTTAGTGCATTTGACTATCTGGATCACCATTGGGAGCTGTCAGGCCACTGACTGAGGGGGCATATATGGTATGCCATCATACCAGTTTTTCGTGTTGAACTGACAGCATTGCAGGTTGATGTTCAGCAATATGTGCATGTATGTGTTGCATGTGTTCATGTTGGACTGTCAGGGTGCATCTTTCAAGATGTGGTTGATGGAGATGTGACTATGGTGGTACGGACAAATGTGGACAGGTGCCCTTTTCACGGCCCTGCCTGCAGACACTGGAAGTATGTCATGGCACAGATCTGTAAAGTGTGCATGAGTAGGAATGAGCTCTGACAGCTTTTGATGAAAAGTATAATTGTGTGCATGCAATGTGAGAGGCTGTCAGCAAGGCCTCAGACAGCAACAGAATCCAGATTGAGATTTTGAGGCCATGTAAGGTACATTCATGCACACCTCCCCTAAGGGTTGTTCAAATGGGAATTATGATTGCATAATCTCCACTCAGCAGCAGCTGAGACTGGCACATGTGTTTGGTTGTCTGGCCATGGCAATTTAGTGCATTTGACTATCTGGATCACCATTGGGAGCTGAGGGGGCATATATGGTATGTCATCATACCAGTTTTTCGTGTTGGAACTGACAGCATTGCAGATTGATGTTCAGCAGTATGTGCATGTATGTGTTGCATGCGTTCATGTTGGACTGTCAGGGTGCATCTTTCAAGATGTGGTTGATGGAGATATGACTATGGTGGTACGGACAAATGTGGCCAGGTGCCCTTTTCATGGCCCTGCCTGCAGGATACACTTGTGTCCCTGGTCCATTGCTATTGTGATGTGAAATGAAATGAAATGAGTTTGTGTCATGTGTATGTGGCCACACATCAGTGTGCTATGTTCACAAATGCATGTCTCATCATTGTGACTTTTCATTTTGCTTTCACTTGTGAGACTGTATACATTCAGATTTCCGAGCATGGGCCTGTGTGTATGAGGCAGTTGCTTCTTGATTTATGACTGCATGCTACTGATACATGTGATACTGATATGTTGTGTCTTCCCTTTTCCACAGTTGTGGCGGCTGAAGAACGGGGTACAACCTCTGCTGTGGAGTTGCATCTCAAGGCCAAGGCCCCCAGATTCAGGCGCAAATCCCAGGCATGCCCAGTTATATCCACCTCCGCTGAGGGAGATGTGCCTAGGGAACATCACATTCTGATGGCACTGGTGCTGAGGAGTCCCAGGATCCCACCACTGGGACAGCAACATAGGGACAGCGTGGTGGTGATGTTACCAGACAGGGACCCCAAGGCATGGAGACCTCATTGGAGGTGTCAGGGTTGTTGGAGAAGGAGGAGGAGGCCATTGCCCATGGTGTCAGGTGGGGGTACCAAGGGTAATATGCAGGCTGCACACTTGGCCCTGAGACAGGAGACTGAGCAGTGCACCTTGGAGTGGTCAGCACATTTTCCTGTCCCAGGGGCATCTGCTATAGCACTATCCACCTTCACTGATGTTGCCACCCAGACAGAGCTCACACTTCTGGCCAATGAGGCCATCCATGATTTAGAGCTGCCACCGCTGGTGGGTGGCTTGCGGTGGCAGGCGTCCCTCCGTCATGCTGTTAATGTGACTTATGGGCTGCTTGAACAGCATTGCGGTAAGATAGACTGCATCTTGTCCCAACTTGCCACAGTACTGCTTGGCGGTGGCCTCTCTGGATAGGCCACTGCTATAGTCCCCTCCTCATCCTCCTCATCTGTGCCCCAGCAAAATGAACTGTGGCCTCCATGCCAGCTACCACCAGGGTCTCCTGTGACCCTGACGTGCCTTTAGGGAGTCTGGATGCGCCTGTGTTCCATGTGGAGGTGGAAGTTGGTACCGTAACCAATGAGGTGGCCACAGAGCCTGCCTAAGAACCTACAGGAGAACAGGCTGTGGATGAGCACCAGGCCATTGATGGCAGTGGAGGTGCTGTACTCCTTCGATGCAGAATGTCATTCCAGTTGGAGAAAGTACCTGCACCAGAGACACCTCTCCCGGCAGCAAGAGATGTTGTTGGACTAGCCCGCTGACTCTTGTGTATAGTTCTGTAGTTGTAGGTTTCCTTTTGTTTATTATTATCAATGTTTCTCATTAATACATAGATATTTTAATATGCAATACCACCATTTGCCGTTTCTTTGTGCCATGTGCAGCATGTCTTGGCTTGCTGCTTTATTCATGCTTTTGTGCTTCTTTATCAATGCGCACCTTTTGTTTGAACATGATCTCCAACTGAGTATATCCTATGGCTGTCATATGGGTTTAGAGCACACTCTGTGGCTCATATTGCTATTGGCCTATTTGCTAGGGGACATCTGTGCATGCTTTAGGTGAGTGTGATGTTTTTTATGATGCCTTCATGGCCAATACACGTATGTGGACTAAGGTAAAGTTAGGGAGATTACATATTTCGAGTTGCATGTGTTTCACATTTTTATTATACACAGCTGTTGCTTGGCTACTTCTATGCTTTGCAGTACAAGCATGATATTCTTTAATGTACCTGGGATGTGTGGGTTTGTCAACCATGTTTGGTGTGGTTGGCATGGCACTTCCTTTGTAAATGTTTTCATAGCTGTTGTGTCATGTTGGGGCCTGTTTAAGGTAGGCATAGTGACTTTACTTTGATTGACTTGCCCATATGGCCATGTGGACATGTGTTTCACAAGTAGGGAAGGGACCATTGCCAGGGTGGGAGTAACAGGTATGGTTGTCTGATGCTATTTATCATGCAGGGATATTGCATTTTTGCTTTCGAATATCAGGTTTGGTTATGTTCTAGATTATGTGTCCTCTGGTGGGGATGTGGGGAGACATTTGGAGATTAAAGGTTGTTTTAGAATTATGTTTTGGGTCCCTAATTGAGGATGGGTACCCATTTGTTTAGGTGTCTGGCCAGATGTTCTCCAGTGCAGGGATATTTGAGGTATCTGGAAACAGCCCATCCGCCTCTGTCCTGTCACTTCTACAGATTTCAGATTCTTCTACGTAGCAGCAATTTAGGAGGCCCTTTGGCACTTGCTTGTCCATGCGGATGAGATCACATTTCCACAACAGGTATAGCTTATTGGCATTGGGAATGATGAGAAGGGATGTGGTATCACTTTGCGTCACTGGGCTATCCATCTCAAATGCCACTGGAAATATCAAAGGGTCAAAGTGTAGCTACACAAACAATATGGTTAGCTGTTGTGTTGTGATTGTGATTCAAGGGGAAGCCATGGAAGTGCTTGACTGTCCTGGATCACCAGCACTGCTTCCAAGCGATCATGTTACAGGAGGATGTCTGCCAGTTGTAGTTCATGGAAGGCACAGGCCAGAGGAGTTGAAGGAGGTAAGTGCTCCACAGTAAACTGGGCCATGGGTGTTCAAGATGTACAGCTGGCAAGTGTTGTTGTGCTTCCAACAATTGCAAAGTTAACACCATCATCATACTTAACAATGCCCGCAAGCCTGTTCATCACTTTGTTGGGACAGTGAATGCATGTGGGTATCTACTACTGTTCGATATGTGACTGTACCCTTTTCACAACAGGTCATGAGTGTGTGCCAGCATACAGTTCAGTCTGTTCAGCAGCCAACAAGATTGGTACATCTGTGGGAGCCTGATTGTTGTTTTCCTAAGTGCATGGGGTATGGAGGAGACATCCAGCGGGCTGTTGTCGAGCGAGTGTTGTTACCAAATTAAATGGTAGTGGATGTGGTCTACTAAGGGCGACTGGGGATTCACCATGGACCTTTCCAAGCAACCTGATTCAATTGGAATTCACTCAGCATTTAACATTTCACCCACCTCCTGTTGTCAGTACTGTGCACTGAAATAGTAAGAGTGGGCATTTGGGTGACATGGATTTTGGGTGCATTATTGTCAAGTGGCACCTTGTTGGGGCAGGTACTGTGTGGAAGAGGAGTGGGCATAGAGCGATGTGGATTTGGGGGCACACGTTAGTGGAGGTACATGGGACAAATGTGGGCTTGTGGGTACTACCTCAATGAAGGCTGTTGGGTGCAGATTAGTGAAGGTACTGGGATGAGGAAGAACTTGTGTGTGCTGGCTCAATGTAGGGCATTGGAGCACTGGCTAGTGGAAGTACTGGGACGAGGGAGGACTTGTGGGTGCTGGCTTAATGTAGGGGGTTGAGGCGCAGATTAGTGGATGTGCTCGGACGAAGAATTGTCTGTGGCAGAAGAGGAGTGGAAGAAATGGTGATTGCTGGTAAGTAATCCTTTTTTACTTCTTTCCCATGGGTCTGGCGTGTTGTGGGCTTGGCGTGGGCTACTCTTTTTATTTTTTGCACTGCAGTTTTCTGCGCACATTTGAATCAATAAATGCTGAACCAATAAATCAGCTCCCAGCACTGTTCATTTGGGTTGTGCAATTTCCATCTACCACTAGCTACTTTGTGCAGACGTGGTGCTTTATTTGTAAATTAGGCCCATTGTTTCTGCTGTGAGTGTATACAGGCTCCCAGTTCTTATAAGACTGTTCCCCATGAGCTCAGAGAATATTGATTATTTGCAGGAATGGCTTCTGGCTTCAAAATACAAGCATTCTAAAAATGCTTGATTTAAAGAATGTAGTTTAATCACACCTTTCAGTGTGCAAAATACTCAAATTTAATGACTATCAATAATATCTTAGCTGACATTTTATAAATGCTGAGTGATGTTTTAAACATGCATGTCCTGAGCTATACAATGTGAACAATGAATTCTGCTTTTTCATCCAATTTGGAGTCAATCAATAGTCACTGGCCAATTTGGTGACATGTTCTATGTTTTATATAAATGACCAAACAAAACATGAAAATAACAAAACAATGTAAGTATACACCCATGTGTAAAATAACGTTTTACTTTAAAAAAAAAAATGTACCTTTAAATGCTGAATTCTTGGAGCACATTTCAAATGTATGAATGCTAATGTTAACACAGCGGGCCTCATTACACGGTAGGCGGTGGACCAAGGTGCTATTAGCACCTTGGTCCATGCCGGTAAAATACCGGCACCGCCTTGGAGGAAAGGGGAATTACCGCCCTATTCTAAGATTGACAGGGCTGTAATTCGCCCTTCCCCTATTGCCCTTCCCCATTCCCATTTTTG
This sequence comes from Ambystoma mexicanum, assembly GCF_040938575.1. Classification (NCBI taxonomy): domain Eukaryota; kingdom Metazoa; phylum Chordata; class Amphibia; order Caudata; family Ambystomatidae; genus Ambystoma; species Ambystoma mexicanum. The sequence goes on along the minus strand of NC_090930.1, from coordinate 1,269,412,861 downwards.
GCCCTTAGGGCATAATGGGAATGGGGAAGGTGCTAATTACGGTACCGCAAATTGCAGTACTGTAATTAGCACCCTGGTCCCTTTGCGGGTTGGTTTTTAACACCTGCTAAGAGAGAGAGAGAGAGAGAGATAGAGAGATGGACAGAGAGAGAGAGAGAGAGAGAGAGAGAGAGAGAGAGAGAGAGAGCGCGAGGGTCTATGTTTTTCCTCAACATGGCATGCTTACCGATTCGTCCTGCAGGCTCTCCGTTGACCTTTTCTTCACTATTTCTTAATGCACACACCTATGTTAAAATATCCCAGGAATAATAATGCAAACTGAACATGTAGTGGTAAACGCAGAGAGGTAAAAAAAAAACAAAACGAATTTTAAGATGCAAATGATGTAAATAATGTAAACAAAGATGTTTTAAATGAAAACATACAGATATCTGGTGGTATATTTGTAGATATGTTCCTTCTATATTTTAAACCAATAAAACGCTATATATACACTTACAAAAATGTTTTTTATTTAATATGATAAAGGGAAATCCACTCACTGTCCCACCATTTTAATTTAACTCAGTACTCCCTCTTTTGTACTTACATCTTCCAATCCGTAAGGAATACTTTCAAAACATTGGGAAAAACGCGACGACCCAATTACCCTTCACCTGCTCTAAAAAAATAACAGCCCTGAGTAAGAGCTTTTTGCATTTTTTTGTGATGTATTTTATGTTTCTTTATTAAAAATAAAAGTTAGGTTATTTTAGGTTCGTTCGTTTTAGCTAGTATTTTTTACGTAAAAGTTATTTGTACTTCATCCTTTTCATTGTCTTCATTTTTGTGATGTTATTTGTGTTGTGTAAACGTGCGATTTGCGGGCAGACTTTTTCGCCTCACTGGGTGATCTTGGTTGCGTGTTTCTCTCTTGCCCATTTGGTACTTTAACCAGACAGTCATAAATGCACAGCACACCTCCCAAAATGATGCAACATATTCCTTGCGTGGCGGCTACACCATCATTTTGCAAGCATAACTTTAGACCTAGGCAATACCTCCTGCAAGCCACTGAAAACCTTTGAGGCTCCCAACCAACTCACACCCGATACTAAAGAGTCCATTAGTTCATGACACACCGCTTGACACACCCAGAATTCATTATACTCTCCCTCAGTCACACCCTCAGTTCCATGCGCACACCTTCAAACATACCTACTATTTTCAGTACACCTTCCCTGATATACCCATAAGAGCCAGGATTCCACCACCCGTCCCCCACACATCAAACCCATTTCCACAGAGGGTCTGCTCACCATCAAGCTGGTCTACATCCATAAAACAAACCAAATGCTGAATCAAGTATGCAGCACATCAAGGTAAGTGGCACACACAAGTGTGAACACCAAATAATGATGCAAGCATGCAGTTATGCCAACCACAAACCCATGTGCATCTTCCAGCAGCAGATAAAATCATAACTTGACAATATCAAGGGAACACAACCATCTCTCACAAACTCTACTTCATACACAAAGCCCATAAGACCACCCACAGGAAATGTAACTTCACCAAAACCTAGATAGAGCTGCTGAGTCACTTTTGCCAGCAACACAGGGCAGGGCCCCACAACCTCCGTTGGCCCCATCCATCTCATTGTGAATGGGTTGCCCTCTGGCCTTGTAACTATTCTAACTTTATATATGTATGCTTTCCTATGTTCCTGTTAAAATTATTTGTATATATGTATTATTGTAAACTGGAAGCTTATCATTTCAATTATGAAACCTGTAAGCTAAGCACCCAGATGCCTCAGGGCTTGGTGTGCTCTACAAATAAATAAACTAAACTAAACAAAACTAAACTGTTCTGTATATACATTGAAGAGGTCATTTCTGCCCTTTGTGTGGATGAGTTGGACCCCCCTGAAGCTAGGCGCTGAAAAGTAGCACAGCATTTTTTTTGTGGCTGCCCCAGTTATATTATTCACTTCACCCCAGGGCTCTCCCTGAATGTTGATACAATACAGTCCATGGTCTTCATACCAAGGTATGTTAAGCATCAGCCTATCAACATCAGGTTGGCCAATCATAGACTGGAACAGGGCATGTTCTACGATGATTTAGTTAACTCGTTTTCATGAGAGTGGGAGTTGGACACTGCAAGTGGAAACAGCCTGTGTCACCTTGGAAACATATGGTGGTGCCACTAGTGACTTCTTTCGTCAGCATGGCAGGGGATTGATTAAGCCAGTGATCGAACTGTATAAAAAACAAGCATGCCACTGATTTATGGGGGAATTTAAACAGTGGTGGATTGGGGAAGATTGAAAATACATTTTTGAAGAGTATTCTCTCACCTTCCAGGGGTCACCCAATGTAGGGATCCATTTGGAAGTAGATGTATGCCCCATAAGCATGGCGTCTTTGAAACCGGTATTTTTCTGTCCGAGTTTATGATATGCCCCAAGTTTAAGTGAATATTGTATGGATTATAAAGCGTTTGTATCCAGACAGAGTTGTGGCGTACCCAACTAGTTCTGCATAGAGGGTGGAAAGGAAGGATAAAAACCAGCAGCTTTTGACAGAGCCAGGAAGGAGATAAATAGGAGACTGTTAAAATTGCACCTAAAGAAGGGAGCCTAAATCCTGAAACAGTTTGTGCTGAGGACACCGAAAAAATATAAAGAAAATATTTTGCAGTATTGTGCCGGTGTGCAGCAGTGTGGAGTCCTGTTGAGCCTGAAGGAGCCTGGAGTCCTGCTTGGAGTCTCTTTACAGTTTTCTTTGTCCTGGAGGAAGTCATCGTTTGAAATGCACAACTGGCGCGGAACATGCCCTGTGTGCAGTAGTGAGCAGTTCTGACGTTCTGCACACTGCAGGAGGCGGGTTGACCTGATCGCCTCCTCGTAAATTTGTACCTGTGCAAGTAGGTAACATGTTTAAAAAAATAAAGAAATTAAGTGAATATTGTGACTTGTGTGTTAACCTGTTGAGCCTGGAAGGAGGTAGGAGTCTACCATGAGCTGTAAACGTAAAGAACTCCTTGTCTGAACTGAGTGAGAACGGGCTTCTGGAGAGCGTGGAAGGTATCACCAAAGCCACATCTCTTTGAGTAAAGAGATTATTTTTTAGCAAATGCTAAGAAGAACATGGAGGAAGCCTTTTTTAAGTTGAAGCTAGGCCCACATTACCTAAGGAGCAAACATGAATTTGTTTATGATTGTTATCTCTATATTGTTAATCGCCCCTTTATCCGCTCCCTGTTTCTTGACTTTAGGTTAGGTACTATTAGGGTGGCAAGTTTTCTGTAATCCTAGGGAGTCACTGACATGGGTATCTGTCCCCTCCGTGAACTGGAAGAGGACACAATTATGCTAGTCTGGGATTCTTTCTGTCTATTTTCTTGGACTGGGATTTAATGTTCTCTACTACACCGTGGTTTATCCCAGTCTCTCATTCTCCACTCTGGGATTGTTGTTTTTCTCAATTCCCGCTGGAATACCTCTTGATTGTATCTCTACTCTGGGGCTTGTGTGATTCTTGTCCCCCACTCAGTTTTTTTGTGTTTCTCCTTGCACTCCCACCTTGGGGTCTCTCTGTTCTCATCCGTATTTGTAGCTTATTGGTATTGTCTCCCAGCCTTGGGGCTTCTCTGTATTCTACCTGCCTTGGGATCTCTTTGTGCTTACCACCCACCCCCCATTAGGGACTTCTCAACCTGCCTTGGGATCTCTTTGTGCTCATCCCCCCACTTTGGGCTTCTCGGTTTTTTTCCCTGACTTCGGGCTTCTCATATTCTCCCCATTTTGGGGCTTCTTGGTTCTCACCCCGCCTTGGGGTCTCTTTGGACTCATCCCAACTTGGCACTTTTTTTTTCTCCCCACTCAGGGGCTGCCTCTATGCCCCCCCCTTGAGTCTTCTCTGTATTCCCTTTACCTTGGCTACACTGCCCTCGCCCCAGTTCCCTGGATCCACTGCATACCTTCAACCTCTGTGTGCTGCTCCCTAGGAGGGTCAGTGAGTCCTTTTGACACAGAACTTCTTAAGCGACTCATCAACTAGGTTCCGTGTTGGATGCAGTTGATCTCATTTCCCACTGGCTTTGTGTGAGACTCTGGGGGCATCTTCCCAATGGGCCATTCTCTCTGCTCTTTGTAGGTTCCCGCTCTCCTCCGTTTCTCTGGGATGAATCCTTACAGCTCCCTTTGGTGGGTGCTGCAACCTTTCTGTGGTGCCAACTGTCGGTGGCAATCGCGCCACTGCAATTCTCTCTTTTCTTGCCACACCTCCCACCAGGAAATCAGATCTCTCGCGCTCCACAGACTTCTCTCTCTCACCACTTCTGATTGACTGTTTGTCTGATGCTCCTCAAGGGGGCTGAGCCATCCACTGTTCTGCTGTTTCAGGGCAGGACTGTGGATACCTGAAGTCAGAAAGCAAACCAGCAATTATAAGTTTTAGATGATCAACTTCCATATAGCCAACAAAGATATTAGGATTGGCGGGAAGGGAGGATAGCTTATATCCCTTTCTGGGGATTACCTCTCCCCGGGGTCTGCCCCAGTGGGATCTGTGGGAGGTCAGGCACAGGAGATGGACATTTAGGCATGGTTCAAAGTAAGTAAATAAAAAGCCTCAACTAGCCCCATTGCCAAATTGAAGGGGCCCTATTTTAGAAAATAAAGAAGATGCTCATCAGGATCTCTTACACAAATCAAAACCTGTCCTCTGGCCAGATACTTTTGCTATGGTACTAACTGACTCTACCACTAATAAAGGCAAACACAATTCAACCAAGAGATGTGTTCTTAACTCCCCTTCTTTGGTTTTGGCTTGCTGGTGCATGACCCCTTCGCCAAAGTGTTTCTTGAAAGGTTTCTCGAACGTTCCCAGGATTGTGTCTGCTCATACAGTTCACAATCTACAAGTTCCTTTGTTTACAATGGGCCTCATTACGACCCAGGCGTAATGGGTTAACAGCGCTGTAATAGGCTGCGGCGCCGTTAACCTATTAGCACCTAATTACGAGGTCCCTTTGCGGGACCCGACCTTAACGGCTGGTGTAGACCAGCCGTTAAAGTAGGGACCCGCAAAGGGACCTTGGTGCTAATTACGGTGCCGCAATTTGCGGCACCGTACTTAGCTCCTTCCCCATTCCCATTGAGCATTATGGGGCAAAAATGGGAATGAGGAAGAGCCATGGAGGAAGGGGTTATTACCGCCCCACCAACCTTGCAATGGGGTGGTAATTCCCACTTTCTCCATTGTGGAGTCGGTAACCTACCGGCATGGACCATGGTGCTAATAGCACCATGATCTTCTGCCACGGTCGTAATGAGGCCCAATATGTACAAAATGGGCAGACTCTGGCAACCCTTCAAAAAGTATGGGCTAACTGCAACAGTTCAAAAACACATTCCTTAGCTTGGCTATTTGGATTTGTAAGCTTTATAAGTTGTCTTTTCTAAACCCCTTCAGGGTATCTCAGCCTCTTGCAGGGGATAGGTGTTTGTCGTCCAGCCTGAACCTACAGACTCTAGCTGAGGGTGTTGGTTGCTGTTGTTCTCCACCCTGTCTGAGTGGCTTTGGTTTGCAGCCTTGAATGGGCCCTTGGCTCTCGGCTTGTTTTTCCCTTCTTTCGGAACCCTCTGGAGCTTTCCGTTTCTTGCAACTATCTAGTAAGCCCTCTCAGTGTGGCAGTTCAGATTCACCCCCTTCGGGTGTTTTTTTTGTCTTCTGTTTTCTGGTAACCCCTTCTAGGGTAAGGGACTTTATATTCCTTTTTTTGAGTATTTTCATTATGTATGTTCAACTTTCTCTTAATCAGACAACTAGTTGGAAACTGGTTACCCCTCCCTTTGCACTTTCCACCTTCGTGTAGGCACACAAAAAAACTCTATTTGGCTGTATTACTCAGTAAATATTGGCATAGAGTGACAATTCAATATATTGAAAACCATTTATTCCAAGTAATAATGTAGAAAAACAAATACAACACAACAGTGGTCAGACAAACTATACATTGCACAAAATTAGCAAAATGAGTACAGGCAAAGGTTCTTTGATGCATTAGCCCTTTATTTGGTAATAATCATTTACTCCACTGAAGTGACTGCCGATGCATTGTGCATGCATGTGCAGGTTGCCATGCCCATACTGTGGGTTTTTGTTTTCTGGGGAGCCCTTTTTGGAGAGGAGATGGGGCACACTCAGATTATGTTTTTCCGTTATGTGTTGAAAGGGCATTTCGCAGAATTTATTCATGATGTTTTCATTCATTTTTTGATTTTTGTGTATCGTTTTTGGTGTAAGTTAGGAGCATTGTAAGGTTGACGGATGTCCTTACACCATTTAGTGAATGGGGACTGTGCCTTTTGAAGAATCAGAGTAATTCTCATATAACGAACATACTATATGTTCAATGGCATAAGTCATACTTAGTGGAACATACTTCTCAGTGAATCAGTCCCTATGTGTGTGTGTGTTTTGAACATTCAGTATTTCTGCGAGTGGAACAACGTGGCTGCACATTTCAATGAGAGAAGAATATGCGTTGTCTGTACATTTGAATAATTTTAAAGTCTTTGCAAAAATACATTACATTTATCTTCATGGCGTATTTTTCCAACACAACTAAAAAATAATTTTTCCTTCATATTAATAAAATATTTCTGCAACGAAACAGCCCTCCACATTATTTCTTATTACAATAGGCATTCATCTTCTTTGTGAAATTCTAGAAGATTGTAATAGAGTCTATCAGCTTGATAATGCATCAACCATAAAACTTTATTCCTCATTGAATAAAAGAACATTGCTAATGGCAACCAAGGATATGAAGTATAATGGAATTCCGACAAACTGCTTTTCATTATTCCATCTACAGTAAGTATGCATAAAAGAGATAAGTTAGAGATTTTGATATTCTTTCCAACTGATGATTCACTTTGCATTTCCTAACGTGAAAAAACCTTCACATTTTCTTTTACTTTTGAATTCCGATTACTCTAAATGTGCCCTTAATCTAAAAGTGTGTGTGTGTGTGTGTGTGTGCGCACGCGCGCATGTGTGGGTATATATATATATATATATATGTATATATATATATATATATATATATATATATATATATATATATATTACATGGCCGCGGTAGCGGCCATGTAGTTATGGTTAAGTTGGTGTTTCCATAGGAAGAGCACTTTTTGGGCGGCTTATAACTTCGCTCTCCCTGGACTAATCCTCACCAAAAAAAGTATATGGCCCACTCTGAATTTTTTTGCAAAGTTTGGTGAGGATTCGTCCAGGGGGGGAAAAGTTATAGGGGGGGGTCCCAAAACTTTTTTTTTCCCACAGACTGAATGGGAAAAAACTTTGCGTAAGGCTACAGCCCGAACTGCTGGACGGATTTACACCAAATTTGTGGCAGGAGCGGCGGCCTGGTCCCGAAAGCGTGCTTTTGCAAATTTGGTGTAAATCCGTCCAGTAGTTTTTTAAAAAATTACCATAATGTAAGGCAAAAAAATTAGTGATATCTGTGTTCGCTTCACGGGCGGACTTCCCTGTTCGCTCCACGGACAGCACCCCGATTGGCCAGCAGCTTGCCTCATGTCCGCGGACATGCGACGTGTTCACTGATTGGGCGGTGTGGTGCATGATGCGCGTCAGATTTTCTGTTGCGCCCGCCATCTTGCATTTGCGGACGTCCGCGGACAGCGCGGTGAAAGTTTGTTCAAAATGTGTATTTAGTATAGTGTGTTGGTGTGTAGAAGCCTTTGGGGAGGATGGGGGAGTATGAGATAGGTTCAAAGTTGTATTTTATTTATGTGCTAGATGCTTTTGTTGTGTTCGATTTGTCTGCGGACAACACGGCTGTTCTGGAATGTTCGTAAATAAACAGAATGGATTTGGTGTCAACTTGAAAGTGTTCTAAGAACACTCGTGGGGTGTTGGAATGTTTGCAGGGGGTGTCCTGGAGACATTGTCTGTATTGTTCGTTGGCAAGGTGAAAATGTTTTAAGAACAATCGCGGTGTCCAGAAATGTTCGTACATAAAGAAAATGGAGGTGTCCTGAGGACGCTGTTTGTATTGTCCTCTGGCAAGTTGAATGTGTCCTAGGACCTTCCCCCTGTCCGCGGACATAACAATGATTGCAATGTTTGCATCTATGGGTGTGATATGCTGCAGTGGTTGTGGCCAGGGTATAGAATGTTGGGTGCATGGCCATTTGGCCATGCACCCAAGAGTGTATGCCCTGGCCACAACCACCGCAGCATATCACACCCATAGTGGCTTTTAACTTTGGGTCAAAACATAATTTGTAAGGAACAATGTTATAAGCTTGTATGGGTGTGATATGCTGCGATGGTTGTATTTATCTTGTTATACGTACTATTTGGTTTAGTAACAGGAGTCCATGTTTTTCTTGTTCATTTCTGTAATAAAAGAAAATAGCATGTTAGTATTAGTATTTTATAATGACTTATTACATTGTACAATCAACATTTTCTTCTTTTTATTGACCCTCATATTTAGTAGATTACAAACCAGAGTACTGTGCAATGTGCAAAGTTTCTGTGTTTGTTGCTAAAATCATTGGGTCTGTGGGAGAAAAAAAAATCCATGTTGGATATGGATAAAAAAAAAAAAACCTTTTCTGTTATGCTACAGTTTATTTATTTGTTTGTTTTCCGCGTTTACTTGTTCTTTCTGCCTAATGCTTTATGCATTGGATTGTTCCAGTTTTTGTGAGCAGTAAGATATTAGGTATTTGTTTGGATATTGTAAAATTTTGGCCCAGTTAGATACCAGTAGGCGTATTCTAACTGTTTATGTTTTGATATAATTTCATGGTATTGATTTATCTGTTTGCATATTTGTAAATTTTGGGACAGTTAGATACCAATTGGCGTATTCTGTCTATTTTCTGCTCTATTTGAGTGGTATTAATTTATCTGATTAGTTGTTGTAGAATCTTTGGGCAGTTAGATAGGTTTTGAAATATTGTGACAGTTTATATTTTTTTACTACAAGTGTACTTAAGGTTTAAGTACAGTTCAGTTATAAAATGTTGGTTTTAAGAACATTAAATACACGTTTGTAAGATTAGCTGGTAATCTCTGCTTTAGAGTAACGGTACTATCATTACATTCAAACCATCCACATTTTTTTTATATATGCAGTGTAGTGCCCTGAGTTGGTTGTGGCTCCTGCGTGGTAGATTATACCTTTTGTTGTGAAGGTTTTCCTACCAAGTGAAATTTGACCATGTGTGAATCCAGTCAGCTTGCAATTGTTTTTCGTACCATCTGCATTGTAACGTAGAAGCATTAGTATTACGTATTTACTATGTGTTTGTATTAGTAACGTGGAGTGATTATCCGAATTGCAGGTAGAACATATTCTACCGTGGTTTGCATTTTGTACAAGTTGCTGAAATGGAACAGATTCACAATTAGGTATTGATATATAGACAAAGCGCTCATTGGGGATTGGTTCTTGTGTCACATTGTTGCAGAGAGTGCATGTATGTTTCCACATGTATGAAATCTGGAAGATTTCATTTATAGGTATGTTTTTGTTTTCCACTACTAATAGTAAGTACATTAGAAATTCTTGGGGATCTTCCTGTGAGTTTATAGTGAATTTCACCATTCCAGCACCCTGGTCCAATTGTCGTCTTATTCCAAAAACACTATACGTGTTGTCAGGATTGTTTGCTGCATTTCTGTGAAGTACTAACATTTGCAAACACAATGGGTCTATACTGTGTAAGTAAATGTTGTCAACAATTGGTGCTAATTGAAATAGAATATTCATTGCTACATTTGCGTAGCAATTTACACCAACTATATTTGAGAATTTAAATGGTCCAGGTAGTTCTGTATCTAACTGCTTTTTTTGGAGTTTTTCTTCCTTCTTTAAAGAAGTACCTGGTTTACTTTCCCTAATTGATTCTTTTTTGCTTGTGGTACTTGATGAAGTTTTAGTTTCTTTTAGTCTCTTTGGAGGATTTGCAATGACGTCCTGTTGCATTTCTGTTTGATTTTGTTTTCTTTTAGAAAATTTTCCTTTTTGTGGAACAGGATATGTTTGTAGATGGGGTGTATAGTGAACGAAGTCTATTGTATTCTAAAATGCAAGGAATATCAGCGTTTACTTTACTTGCATCAAAGTTTATTAGAAATAGACCGTCAATTGTATGTAGGCGTGACAGTGCTACGTAGCTCATGCCTTCTTTAAAGACTGTGTTACCAATGTCTATCATTGCTTTGTCTAGAGTAAGACCTTGTGATTTATGAATGGTGACTGCGTATGCAAGAGTTAGAGAAAATTGTTCTTTGCGTACATACATGTCTTTGAAGAGAAGGAATCGAGCTGTTGAGCGTCCTATTCTTTTTACTTCTGAAAGTTTGTCAAAGAGAATATTGACAAACTGGATTTTGTTGTCACGTGGGTATGTTTGAAAGCCAACAACTGTACCCAGTGCTCCATGAACTAGTCCTTGGTCCACGTCAAGGTTACGCTTAAGCATTACTCTGCAATTTAAGGATAATTTTAATATCTTTTCCAAGCCTGCTGTGTTTGAGATTGATTTTTCTAAACTATTTAGTGTTGCTGTGGCTTGGTCACACATGGGTAGTGTCATTCCATGTACATCTAGTTTGTCTGTGGCGCTAATTTCCATAATTGGTTGCATTTCTTTGCTTAACATTATTTCATTGAATTTGAAACAGCTTGCAAGAGTTGGCATTAAGGCCATACAATTGACATTTTTGTGGGCTAATTGTTCCATAACATCTGTAGCACATGCATTATCACCATAAAGTGCATGAATGTGCCGGGTTTTCAATATTGCTTCTGCTTCTCTAGAAAGTATACCAACTCTGATACTTTTTAAGATGTTGGCATAAGTGAGATCTGCAGATTGGCACATGTTTTCTGTTAATTCTCTGTATTGGAAATGTTGCCAAAGGTTGACATTTCCAATGCTGCCAACAGTTTTACGGCAGAGTTTGTGTCCTAATGTTTTAAAAATAGGCTCACCTTTTACAGGTGTCAATTGAAGATGATCTCCAAAAACAATGATGTGTTTTCCTGCAAAGAGCTCTCCATAGTTTGTTTTGAGTACTTCTTGTAGTCTGAGGTGAATCAAAGCCAACATTAAGTTGGACACCATGCTCACTTCATCTATTAGTAGCATTTTCATTTGTTTCAATACTCTGCGTACTTCCATTGCAGCTTCTGCAGAAAGTTTGTAATAATCTAACTTGTTTTGGTGTTCTACTGGCAGGAGTAGTAATCGGTGTAAAGTGACACCACCTATGGTGTAGGCAGCTAAACCTGTGGGGGCAGTGACAACAGCTGACAGTTTGTTGTCTGTCAATTGTTGAAGGAACTTACTGATGATTTTGATTAGGAATGTTTTGCCAGAACCAGCTTCACCACTGACATACAATAGTGTAGGTTTGTAATTTTGGCAGGTGCATTCTTTGTTTTCATGTTGCACACCATGTGCAATTTCTTTTGTTATTTCTTGAAAAATGCTATGTTGCTCGTTGTTTAGTTTTGATTGTAGTGTAGTTAAGTCTTCTTTATCTTCATAGTGACACATGGTGTTTTCTACTTCTATCATAGCTAATTCTGCCTCATTTGTTATTAGTGGTTCTCCCAGTGGTTCTTGGCTTCCTGTGACAGAAGGTTAACTACTGTCAGGAGTGTCCTTATCTAGTTGGGCCTGAAGTTCCTCTTCGTGTTGCTGTTCATTGTGCAACATTGTTTTGTACTGTGCAAAGTTTACATCAGTTATACTGCTTTCATTGGCTTTGAAAGTGTCTTCATATGAGTCATAGGTATCTAGTATTTCTTCTTCTTTTATCCATGGTTTGAAGAGTTGTAGCAGGGACATGTAATATATTTCTTTATGGTGAGGAGTCTTTAATGACAATTTGATATGATTAATTAAATTTGGTTTGGTGAGTTTTACTAAGCTGCCATCACAGTTTGTCACTTTGTATTTACGGTTTTGCTCATCAGGTTTTATATTATTTTTGTATGTGTAGTTTTGGGCTATGTGGTATAGACACATGGTTTCCAAAGTGGTACTCCTGTTTGGGTAGTATGTGTCCAATACATTGTTTTTTAAAATGTCTTGGCTGTTGGGATCATGTTTGGCTATTGTTTCTATATCTTCGTATGATTTTAGAACTCTTTTTCTAGATTTAGCTGGACCAAGACTTAGCCATACTATATTTGCAGATTTACCATACAATGCAGTACCAGTTAATCGATCAGCTGCTTCATAGGATCCACATTCTCTATGGGACAGCATTTGTATGCCCAAGCTGTATAATTTCTGAGACACTGTTTTATCTGATGACAGGTCATTCCAGAGGTGTTGGAGCTCTGTCTTTTCTGTTTTGGTTAAGTATGCTGTGAGATATCGTGCAACTGCAGTACAATTGTCTGCAATGTACTGCACATCTATGTTTGCATTCCACAAGTGGGCAATGATTGCATTGTAATCATTGATATATTTTTCTTCTTCTTTTCTTTTTATGCAATATGTATTTTTAGGTGACTTACCTTTAACATTATGTCTAACTGAAGACATGAGGTTGTTCACTTGACCTGTATTTGTAACTGGTCTAGGGAAACCAAATCGGCATTTGGTGTAGTATTTCCCTTTGTTTTTGTATTTGCGACGACAATATTTGCCACATTTGTGTCTTTAGAATTGTAAGATTTTTGCATGAAGATCACTATTTGTGGATTCTGACGGAATTTCACAAGTGACATATTTTTCAATAAACTGTAAAACAGTGGCATCACTGTCTTGACCAAATTTAGGAGCATCTTTAATCCATAAAAGCATGTGGACATGTGGCGCTCCTCTGGCTTGGTATTCTTTTCTCCAAAAGAAATGTTGCACTTCTCCAAGGGGAGGAACAGTTTTATTACAAATAAAATGTAGCATAGCAATGAAGCGATGGTGAAAATATCTAGAAACATTAACAGGATCCTGAGAACAAAGTTCTCCAGGTGTTAGTATAATGTTTGTTTTGTTTTCGTTTGATATGCGTATGAAAGCATGTAAATCTTCCCAAGCATATTCTGCGCAACTTACTGTAACAAACCAAGTGGGTAGGCCAAGGTTTCTGATCATGCAACGTACATCTCCATGGCGTCGAAACCAGTACTCTTTAGTACCACGCATATTTGCTAATAGATTTGTAAGATTTGCCTGTAAAACCTCATCTTTTTGTTGATCTTTTTGTAATAATTGTGTGGCTGTCATGTCCTGATTTTAATATGTGTGCAACTCCATAACATAAAGTTGCTAGTTCACTTTCAAAGAGTAGGTGGAATATGTATTCCACATTTTGTCGAAATCTGGGATCTTCAGAATACATTCGTAATGAGCGATATTCTGATGCTGATATTTGAACAAGTCTATCATCGTATCTTCCTCCTTTGCCAGTAGGAAAGAGTAGAGGAAAAGCACGTGCTTCTATACTTTTTTCCCATATGCTGATTGGTGATCCTTTTGTTTAACGCATTTGGTACGTTTCCAGTGCATCTTCTATGGTGTCATTAGAGTGCAATGGGTGAATTGTATAATGGTCTAAAGTGTTTGCTATTGTAGCAGGATCTGGGAGCTCAAATTGACCAGTTTCTTGTGTCTCTTGAATTATTTCAGTTGTATCTTTCAAGTTTTCTTATTAATTTCTTTGTAATAATCATTATTCTCTTTGAGATATTGCAGGGCTTCTCTAACTTTATGTAAATCTACCAGTTGTTGCCAAATTTTTTTTGTCTTTTGTAGGTACTCCATTTACCAAGATAATTAAAGATTGTTGCATTGGACGTTGCACTCCTAGAGTGTGCACATTTTCTTTTAGATCTAATGGTAAATACACTACTTTTCCACGAATACCTTTCACTAATTCAGAGGGAGGTAATTTTGCAGTTTTTGGTTGAAGGCGTATTATTGCTTGAAATGGGTGAACTGTTTGAATTATGATGCTCTCATATAAATTAAGTTGTTGAAGGAGTTTTGGTAGTGGATGTAATTCCATGTTATTTGAAATAGCACGTGAAGGAGTTTGGTTGTTGTCAAGTTTGGTAGTGCAGTAACTGCAAAGTATTATGGGGTCAGTTATTTTGTATTTGTTTTCTGCTATAAGGTAGAGAGCTAATTCAAACCATTTAGAATCTTCATTGTCTTCTATTTTGTATGAGAGGTCTATAATTTTTGTGTTACTTTTATAAAACGTTCTGCGGCAACATACACACATGTAGAAGAATGTTATTTAAATTGGCTAGTGCTAAAGCAGGACTTTTTGCATAATACAGTTTATAAACTAGATTTCTTATACTTGCATGATGAGTTGAAATCCTTCTGATATCATGGAAGGTTGTTTTACAAGTAGCTCCTAATATGCAGGCCAACGAATGTCCTTGCAGTCCTGTGTGCTTGCGTACTGGAGAAGCATCCATACTTTTCAGTATTTTAATTTTGATTTTGTCTTTGTTTTTCACATATTGATTGAGGAATAGGCGTAAAGATGTGAACATTTTTTTGGGAATGTTACACATTGACGTGCATGGCCATGTGTAAATTAGATGTTCTGATTCAGTCGAATCGAGGGGTAAATCTGTCAGATAAACTCCTACTTTCTCCCAACTTCACCCCTGTTCCCCGTCTTTCTTTAATTCCTTGCTGCTCACCTGGGGGTATCTCTTCCGGTTCTGCTCCAAATCTCCTTCTCCAGACCGCTTGCTCTCTTGTCTGATGATAAGACCTACCCCGAGAGGAAGCCACCCTGCCCCTCTAACTCGGGGCAAAGGGGGCCCCCGAACCGGGGTAGACCGGTGTAGGGGAAAAAGCCGAGCAGGCACAAAAAACCACTTGTTGCAGGTCTTGTAGTAGAGCTTGGCAGGACCACTGGGCAGGGCAAAGGCAGGAGGACCTACTTCAGAAAGCAGAGCGGCTAAGCAAAGAGGAGAGCCAGCAGGAAACCAGGCACAGAGAGAGTGCACGGGGAAAAAACACACGCTAGCCAAGACGAGGGAGAGGAAGAACGAGAAGGACGTGGGAGGCAATGAGGAGTGGAAGGAGAAGGCATGAGAAGGGAAGAGAAGCAAAGGGAGAGAACAGTGGCAGCAGCCACGGAACGGAAAACTGCAGCGTACTAACCCGGAGCCTGACGTGAAGGTTGCAACGCGCGGGCTTCCGGGTTGGATGATGTTAAATGGGCTCCGCAGAGGAGGGGCGGAAGACTAGACCGCTACATGCGGATGCCGGCAGCGTGACGGCCGAATCAATGGCCGCCCCATCGCCAGCGTCTCCACAGCCGCCAACGGCGGCCGAGCGTGACAAAATCTAAGTTTTCAGGGCATATTTTTGTAAGGAGTACTTCTTGTTCCATTATGGTATTATTAACTTTTTCATAACCTCGACCACTGCTATGTATGGCAATTGTATTTGTTTGCTTTTGTTTGTACACTTCTTCATTAAAGTATGGTTCTGTGCTTGTAGTGTGACTCCATTCACCTCCACAGATATTTAAGAAGTTATTTCTGTTCACATTTTGTTTATTGAGAAGTCTTTTTTGAAGTTTAGTTATTAGTTTTGTTAGTGGTTTAATTCTGTTTAACACAACAATAAATAAGTTTCTTTCGAGAAGAATTGCACTGTCTATCAACGCTTCTAAGATTACTTTCCTATGATAGGTTTGAAGTGTTGAACCTGGTTTCTCTCCTGTTTTTATCAGATTTTGAAGGACTTTGTGACGGAACATTTTGGCTAATATACTTTTCTTGGTATGCTTACTTTGTACTATATCAAGATTTATAGAAGACGTTTTATTTGTAGTGATAGTTGATTTTCTGTTAATAGTTTTTTGGGTCGTTTTACTTTGTGATAGAGGAGGCAACGTTTTTGCACTACAAACTTCTTCTGTTTCACAACATGACTGTATTAGCTGTTGTGTTTCAACGTTTTTTACAAATTCTGCTATAGATGGGTGTTTATGTTGGAGACTTTTCTTTTCATTTGCTCTACTTCTGCGTCCCTTTCTAAGGAGTTGCTTTTTGGTGGGCATTCTGTAGCGTCTGTTGAAAAAAATACAGAAGGTATGGGTTGGGGTTTTCTGCAATGCATGTGTGTTGTGTGCATGATTGTTTGAGTAAAATGATAAAGATGTAGGTAATGGTGTGTGATTGTGAATTGGGAAGTTGAACTACCAGGGATGGGTATTCTTCAATTAATGTGTTACTAAACTGGGGTTCAGATGACAGAAAAAAGTAAGCCGGTGGTGTAGAGAAGAATAAATAATATAGGTAAAGCTATACAATTAAAACAGTTGTTTGTTCTACAACATCTACATTCTAGAGGCTGAGTTGGGTAATTTGTGTGCCGAAAAATAGGAATTTGAGGGCCATTCTGACAGGAGATCACTGTTTAAGACAGGGGGGATTTTTGGTCAGAATGGTGCAGAATCTCTATTTTTAGGCACAGAAATACCATGAATTAACCTTACAGTGTGTTTGAGTAATAATTCAAATAGTATGGTAATATTCTACTTACTTTTTTTCTAAAATGACTAGTTTGCTTCTTAGTTGTTCTTTGTAAATCAAAATCGGCTGCTTCTATTCAGGAGAATGGGCTTCACTGCAATTGTAAAAGAAATAAATTAGTAATTTGGTTGCTATATAGCACTGTTTTCATTTTAGACATATATTTATTTAAATTGAAATGCTCAGCGCCTTCCTGAAAACCATTAAAACTATATTATGACTAAGAGTAGGAAAGAAAATATCTTTACTATGGTTTGTGGAATTCATTATCTACCAACGTATACCACTATTCTTGTAACTAAGCTTTTCCACGTAATAGTGAGTCATTGTCATCATAGCTCTCAACCATGTGTGTCGCAAAGGCGGGTGAAATCACCTGATTTTGTTTTTGGCGGGTGAGACGCCCATTGGAATGAATGGGCGTGCAGGAGGCTTGGCGGGTGAGTCAGTCCTTTACAAGGCGGGTGACACCCGCCAAAAGCGTGTGAGTTGAGAGCTATGTGTCATAGCCTGCTTTTGCACGTAACAGTGAGTGAATGTCATAGTCTGCTTGTCCTATATAAATGTATGTAAGTACTTGTATAAATGAAAAAAATTAAAACCAATTATATGTTTGTACAAATATTATTGTTTGATATTTGATCATAGAGTGTGTATGTTATTTTGTGTGATTATATGTCATATATATATTTTATTTCAAAAATGTTAGTTTAATAGTATTTGCATGTGTGTGTGTGTGTATGAAGAAATTAAACGATATAAAGGTTTGTAAGTGACAGGTCATTTCAGGACAATGAAACAATGATCGTCCATTCATTTTTCAGATTATAGAAGGTAAAAGTCAGTTAGAAAATGTGTTCATGTACTGTGTAGAAAATATGCATACCTGTACTTTCTGTTCATGTATATGGATATGGACCAAACTGCGAGTAGAAATATTGGAGATTTGTATAGTATTTCTCGTAGATCGTGGTTGTCAATGGTATGAGACTTGTACTCCGAGAGATACACCGTACATTTGTAGTGCTGCTCTATGATGATGCAGTTACATGTAGAGTTATTGGATTTGATTGGTGGATGGTCATGTGATTGCTTAGCTACATCCAATGAGGGAATGGCGCAGAGAGTGGAATCGAAATGGTAGAAGGGCTGTACATGTTACGATACGTTCGCGGACATGGCGGTAGTTTTAGGACACCCCGTATTACATCTGGGGAATTTGGGGAGGGGAGGTATGGAAATGAGATTGGATGAAGCAAGGGATTGGTCAGTAAAGTTTAGTGAGTGTGTTGTGCTAGGAGAGGTTTTCTCAGATATTGTTTTTGCAGAGAGAAGAACAGCTAGCTATGGCTGAGTGTTTCAAAACACAGATTGTATGGATTTTGGGAGACTCGTGAATTCATTGGTTGAAGGTGCATGCAGAAAGGTGTGGAGTATCTATAGATCTTGGATTTCCACATGTGGAAGTGCACTGGCATGGAGTGCGTGGAATGAAGTGGTTGGACTTGCTACCTCTCTGTGCAACTTTGAAGATAGAGGAACATCCAGACATAATTGTAATTCATTGTGGAGGGAACAGTTTAGGACATGTGTCTGGAATTTCTTTGCAATTTGCAATGAAAGAAGGACTTCAGAAGATAATGGACATGTTTCCAAACTCTAAAATAATGTTTTCACGGATTGCGCAGAGACAAGTGTGGCTTCGTTCTTTCTCATGTGGTCCACAAATGGAGAAAGCAAGGCGTAATGTTAATAAGGCTGTTTGTGCCTTCCTAAGAGATTTTGGCATGTCCTCTTTTAACAATGAAAACATTTTGTCTCGTAGTACATACATTTTTCGCAAAGATGGAGTCCATCTTACTTATGCTGGCAATCAGATTTTTCTGAGAAATGTACAAAATGCATTGCAACCTTTTTTAGAAATACAGCATTCGTTTTGAAGTACGTCTTACGTAGTTAAAATGTTTTACATTCAAACACCTCCCAAAGGCTCTTTTCAGAGCCACCACTTCCTGTTAGAGAAAAATGCATTGGTTTCAATAGAGTGGCAATGCAATTGTTTTTCTGTTCGCGGACCGTCCGCGGACTTTCACAAAATGGAAATGGCTATGCTTTATGTATCTTCACTTCTATTTTTTAACTGTGAAAGGCGGCTCTGAAAAGAGCCTTATTTTTTTTTTTGATTGTTGTTATTTTGTATTTTTTTGTTCTTTTTTATACACGACACACTAGGAGAGGAGGGAAAGGAGGGTAAAGGGAGGGGGACACCAACCACAGGGATAAGAAAGGGCGAGCTGAGAGAGGAAGATGTAGAGTTGGTTTTATTTGGGTAGTGAGCAGGTCTTCTGGTGCTCTGAGACGATCGTCTCAAAAGCACTCCGAAGTCGTTCCCCCCTGCAGAGTACTGTGTCACAGTACACACATACAAATGTGACCCTCGAAAGGTAAGGGTCATCAGAATTCTGTATGGCCTGTGAGGCAGCTTGAGGAAGACGCTGTCCCACAGAGGTGTTCCTTGTGGTGACAGGATCAGGAACGGAGGATGAAGTAGAGGCAATCAACCTACTACGCTTCTCGCAAGGTACAACCTTGCGAATGGCCCCAGTGTGGAATGAGCGGAGGTGTCGCTTCATGGTAGTGGTCCCAAAGCTATACGAACCATGCTTCCCACGACTGAGTACCATTTTGCACTCATTACAGGTGACACGGTTCGCATGAGACTTAGGACCGTTTCCATGAACGGTAAACAACCGCCACACCCAAGATTCACGCCGAGGGCGGGTAGTAGGGATTTCCTCAACCTCATTCTCGTCATCCTCTTCTTCCTCCTCTGTATCCTCACTCCTGTTCCCCTCTTCAGGCCCTTGGGGAAATGGTGGTGGTGGAGGGGGTTGGGGTGGTGCTGAGGCAGATGTAGCACCATGTGGTAATAGTCGAGCCATGGATGTCATAGGCTTGGAGATGGAAATCTCAAAAGCTGCAAAGTATGCAGCAAAATGCAGTGTGCTCTGTGGAATAGTCAGAAACACAATGAGAATGCGCTCTAGGGCGTGGTCTTATATCGGGCTGCTTGTGCGCGGGTCGCAGACATGCGCGCCGTCCGCAAGACAGATCGAACATCAAAAAAGGTTCAAAAAGTCACAAAAACTATGTGGAAAGTTAGGTTTAATATGTGGGATTTGTGATATGGTGATTTTTTAATGAGAAATATTGTGGATTACTTGGAAATGTACTTTTAAACTGGTCGGGGACACGAACAGTGTCCGCATTTAGAGCACGAGATGAGCGTGGGCGCGGTCACATGATTGTTTTGTGAGCATGTTCGCTAAGGTAGCGGTCGTCCGCAGGACACCCAATGTACAGACATTGTTCTGCGCATGCGTGTTGATGTTCTGCGTACAGTGTTCGGGTCCTGAACTAATTAAAAGTGCATCACATGTAAAATTAACAGTTACGGACAGCCGTTTGTTCTTAGAACAGTTTAATTTATTTGTTAACAATACGGACAGACATAGCGTTTCAAGCACACCGCCATTTTCGTTTATTTACGAACAATTCAGGACACCACGAGTGTTCTTAGAACATTTTCAACTTGCATGAGAACATTACGGACAGATGTAGTGTCCTCAGGACAGTCACATTTTCGTTTCTTTACGAACATTTCCGAACAACCGCGGTGTCCGTGGACATCTAAATTGGTTTTATCACAAGGAACTGAAAGTGATTACAACACAATATAAGAAAAGTAACTTTATTTCATATATATATATACAATTATGACTGGGAATTTGGGGCAGAAACAGAAACAAAAACAGGAGAATTAGGGATTTCTAGATAACTGGGATCAGGTGAAGAAGGGAAGGAAATCTCATCGAAACGCTTTGGTCCATAGACAGGGTTTGGGGTTAACTGCGTGGGATAGGGTGAGAGGGGACAAGTGCAGGTTGGACAATGGTGTGCTGTTGGGGGTTTCACATAATTTTCCACAGAGTTTTTCAAATCCATAAAATTTTGCATAAGGTCGTCCATTTTTTGATTAATCTGCTGTAGAGTGATATCCTCTGATTCTTGTTGTGAGATGCTTGGAATTTTTGTATGGTCTGTAATAAAAAAAATATATATGTTAAATGTATACAGAATAATATTTATTAATTGGTTTATATAGTAAAGTGTGTACCATTAGGTGGACTATTTTCTAACATTTTCTCTTTTGGGAAATGCTCCTCTAGCCAGTCGAGAGTACTACACATTTCTGTGAGAAAACAAAAAAGTAATATGTTTTTATTTTCTAATATAGAAAGTTTATAAATATATGAGTAAAAAGAAGTGCACTTACTATGTCTGGTGAGATATGTAATCAGTAGTGTGTACGTCTGGTCTTGCTGTTGGTTGTGGAGCGTCTGTGAGGTAATTATGGTGGAAGCCACATTATCTTCTTTTGGTATATTCCATTTTAAAACATATTGTATTTACATGAATGGTTAGTGGTTTACATATATGGGTAACATTTTTTAAGTATTACTACATATACTTTGTATGTGTGCCGCTTTGTGAATTTGTTAAATGTTCCTATGTTATGATATAATTGTTACACATACCTCCCCAGAGTTTTTAGGTGGTGGTACTGTTGTCCAAACATGTCTGCGGACCGTCAAATTCAGTAGAAAGGGTTCAGTATGTTCCATATGACATGTATATAAAGTCAAAGTCATTATTGTTAAGTTGTGCTACTAAAAAACTATGAAATTCAGTGAAAAAACTTTGTTAAAGGGACGTTATGGTTAAGTTGCGCTACTAAAAACCTATGAAATTCAGTAAAAAAACGTTGTTAAAGGGATGTTATGGTTAAGTTGCGCTACTAAAAACCTATGAAATTCAGTGAAAAAACGTTGTTAAAGGGACGTTATGGTTCAAAGTAAAACCGAAAAACCCCTGAAATTCGGCAGTTATGGTAAGAGAAGCAACCATAACTCGCGCCGCCACCGTGCACTGCTAAGACTAACACTCAGGACATCAAAGATGACATCACAAATGTCATTGATGACATCACTGATGACATCACATGTCTGGCTCCCTCTTTTTTCCTTTACTGATATATCTAGGCCAGTTACAATCAGGAACTAAAAATTCACTATACTGTAATACAAAGTACTATGTTTGTAGACTTATACTACAAATATGTTCTCACAGTAATTCACTTAGGGTCCACTCAAAGCATATGCATATGTATGAAGATGATTAGTACGGTTATCAACACTGTGTTATAGTTCTGTTGTTTTTTTATTACTGTACTTTCCCTGAATATGCTCATATTTGTACACATTGCACGTACACTACTTTCATTAGGGTCTAGTCACAATATGTGATAGTTATACATAGGGAAGTAGTAGCTTTGAAGCAGAGCAATAATTTCTGTACATGAAGATAATCAGTTAGGTTATGAAAATTGTCGGGTAATACTGCTGTTTTTTTGTTTACTTCACTATATGCTCTATTTGTATGTGTTATTGTCTGTTTGTGTTTGGTGTGCAGTAATGCAATAATGTAGTAATTGGGTTTTATTAGCTATCTATTACATGTTTCACATTATGCAAAACTCTAATAAAAATGCAGTTATCATTTCAGTATTCAACATGGCAAGATTATGAATATTGCACCTTCATCATTAATGCTGCACACACTGCTTATGTTTCTGCATGAATAGCTTAGTATACTGGATAGAACTTCATAATAGAATTCTATGTATATCAACACATTCCTTAATGCACTAATTAACTCATGATATTTATTCCAATGATCCTTGACACTTTTTTGTCAATATTACAATAAGAATCCCTTCTACAGAGTTTTCATGAAAAGTAAATGCACATGTGATGTCATCAGTGATGTCATCAATGACATGTGTGATGTCATCTTTGATGTCCTGGGTGTTAGTCTTAGCAGTGCACGGTGGCGGCGCGAGTTTTGGTTGCTTATCTTACCATAACTGCCGAATTTCAGGGGTTTTTCGGTTTTACTTTCAACCATAACGTCCCTTTAACAATGTTTTTTCACTGAATTTCATAGGTTTTTAGTAGCGCAACTTAACCATAACGACCCTTTAACAAAGTTTTTTTACTGAATTTCATAGGTTTTTAGTAGCGCAACTTAACCATAACGTCCCTTTAACAACGTTTTTTACTGATATATATACAACAGACTCAACGGTAGCAATATATATATATGTATATATATATATATATATATATATATATATATATATATATTAGAGGGCTGGTGATAGTGACGCTGTAGTTATGGTAAGTGTCTCTCCCAATGGAAAGAGCACTTTCTGAAATGTGCGTAACTTTGCCAACGTTAGACGAATCCACAAGCAATTTTCCAAATGAAATCTAGACCAGACTCTGAATTGTTTTGGTGTGGTTTAGTCCACAGGAAGGCAAAGTTATATGGCAGGTCCGAAACTTTTTGAAATCCTGATGGACTTACATTTGATAACATTTCTGTCCTAGCTTCAGCCTGAACCGATGGACATATTTTTACAAAACCTGCACAAGGAGCTGTGGCCTGATCAAAAAAGCATGCTTTTACAACTTGGTGTTAATCCATCTAGCAGACTTTTTAAAAATGGGCAAAAATAAGTTAAACAGAAATGTGATATCTAGGTCAGGTCCGCAAACTCTCTTCCTGATTCTGTGTTTGCGGATGTTTCTGGGCTAATCAGGAAGGGGCGTACTGTTTGTGGACATCAAATAATGGTGCTGATTGGTCAGAGAAGGAAAGTTCATCAAGAGATTTGAAATCAGAGCTATATTATTTCAAAGATAGCAAATGTTGCCTGTGAATAGGGCAGTGAAAAAAGTCAAAGCAAAATAATATTCCAATGGTATTGTGCATACTATAATTTCAGTGGTGTTGGAGGAGGTCAGTATCGAGTGGCACATACCTGAGAGATTGCACCCATGCACGGGTCATATTGGGCAAAAGAGGGCTTTATAACAGTTTTACACTGTCTTATATTGTCAGGGAGTGTCTAGTCTGAAGTAAAGGTCTCATGTGCATTTCCAAACACAGCTGCAGGAGCAGAAAGTTCAGATGGGGGTGGCTTTTTAACCGTTTGCCTCTCTGGTTCAAAATTGTATAATTGTGTAGCCCAGCAGCCTGCTGGCAGTTATTAATATCTAAATATAGGCCATGTCTGATTTTGCATGGTGACCTTTCAGATTAAACAGATGTACAGCTACAAACACTGGATGTCATATTTTCAGCTTTGCGAGCAGTGACTCATTCATGACAGAGCCTAATGTGTATTAGTTGTCCTGCCTGGCTTTACCCACAACCACCATGTTGGGTGTAGCCCAGGAAGCCTCTCTTTGATCAATCTGAAGAGGGTCAACACCTTCCTCTTGGGAATAGTTACCCTCCCATGGGAGGTCCTTTGGGAACTACTGCTTCAAAGACAGTCCTGTCATCACAATGTTCTCCTCACACCAGGGTGCTGATCACTTGGGACCTTCTGATGTAGATTTACTGAAGAAGATGCAAAATTGGAGCAGCCCATAGGAGAGGTTCTATCCACGGTGGGGTCTTGTCATTTTGGATTTTGCTATTGCTATGGAACTTCCGATTTCCCCCTCTACACTTCCTGCAGGCAAGCATTCTGGGTTTGACCTCAGCAGCTAGTATTGGACCGTTAAGAACAGGCATGCTGTGGACATATCTGCTGTAGCATTTGCCTGTTTAAGAGGGGGAACTCTCCTCTTAGTTGATTCAAATGTGAAGACATAGTGTTCCATGGAAGAGTCAAGCTGGCTAGATGAGGCTTGCCGCTCTGTTTCCCTACTTAAGGAGCCCTCCAGCTTCTTTTCCTTTGCAGATGGGGAGCAGATGCAAGTGGATCTAGGTCACCTGGCCTAAGCCCCACCCACCTGGTACCTTCCTGTCTGCTGCTCTTTTTCACCACTTAGCAAGCCCCACCCACCTGGTGCCTTCCTTCACCATCACTGTCTTGTGGCCAATGCTGGATTTGACTTTTATGGACTTCATTCATTCACGGTGCGTCACTCTTTCTCAACTCTCATGCTGGACTTCCTTTGCATCTTGTACTCATGGTGGCCCTGAATCATGCTGTTCACATCTTCATCTTGTATCCTGGCCTGCAACATTATGTGTTACTAATGACTTCTGCAATTGTATTCGCTCTCCACTCTTGCTTCTCCACTCTTTTTGACTGCTTACTCTCTTTTCTCTCCTCCTTTCCCTTCTCCCTTTTCCTATCTCCTCCCCTTACTTCTATGCACTTCCTCTATCAGAATTGTCCCTGGACCTAATATGATAGCAACCTCGTCTGTTTCCTCCACCCTCCCATTACTGTTTTTTTGCTCCCCCTCACGCCTCCAGCACTATCTGAATTGTCGTCAGGCCTAGTATGATAGTCGCTTGTTTTGTTCCTCCCCTCCCTTTCTGCACCCCTCTCCCTCACCTTTTGTTTTTCTCCGGCTGTACCAGAAATGTCGTCAGGCCTAGTACGGTAGTCGCCTGTCTGTTTCCATTTCCTTCCCACTCTCCCCCTCCCTTCCTTATCTATGTCTTAGCTCTTGCACTATCTGAAATTTTACATCCTTACTGTTCATGGCCTGTAAGAATGTGGTTGTATTTTCCCTTGTTCCCTCCCTTGCCTTGAAGCGCTTTGAAACACATTTTGTATAGGCGCTATATAAATAAACGATCATATCATATAAATAAACAATCATAATGCAACTTGGTGCATTATGACACTGGTGCCCAAGACCTTGCCACTGAAGGTGGCAGAACCCTGCAAGAATGATCTGCAACCCCAATGACTTTTAATCCCAGAAAGCAGTTCAACACCTATTCAAAGCTTATATGCTGCATCAAGACACTTTCTGAGCTAACTGAACCATACCTAATTCACTTATAGTCGCTACCGGACCTTCAGTGCAGTCTTTGGCACTCTGACTTGCCCCATCTAGACCATTTTACAATAGAACTGAAGCATCATCTCTACCTGACTCGAATGCCAACTCAACCTGCTGGAACCCATCAACTCGCCTGTCTTGACAGATGACCTAAACCAACAGAAACATTGTCTCAATGCCAACTTGATCAAGGAACTGACCTGAGGAAGACATCAACTCGACCCGTCTTGAATGGTGACTTACACCAACGGGAGCTCCTGCCTCAAACTGTCTCAACGCAGACTAGCCATTGGGAAAGCACAACTCTATGATCTTGACATCGGCTCACCTGCATTAAAACACCTAAAAGCTGGTTATATGAAGAGGCCCTGGCCCGAGGGTCTACCTTAAAGCACCCTTGTGACTCTTAAGCTCCCCTTCTCTACCTTTTCTAATACTTCTTCATAAACCTTGACATTTTGCAGCTAAAATATTTACCTGAGCACCGACTACAATCCCAAAGTGCTCCACTCTGCTTTCTCTGAATGTTGTTTTACAGGGTTGGGTGAGCAAGTTTTATGGGTTGCATTCATTTTTGTTGGTTTAATTTTTGGTCACATTTTTGGTACCACTGTACAATTGTTTGGATTGCTTCTGTACCAACTCATGCCCCTACTAAAGAGTATCACTTGTCTTCGGCCCACATTAGCAAAAGAGATGAAGCATGTGTACATGTTGGACTGTGCCTGCCTCGCCTTCATGATTGGGATGGAGGTGGCGGTGGAAATGTGGTGCAAATAGGCACTTCATCCACTACTCACCCCTGTACTTCGGCAAAGCAGTAGTCATTTCATCACAGGAAAGAGATCATGTTTGCTTAGCATTTAAATTCTTTGTAAAGTCGATATGGGTTTTGCTTGCTAGACAATGTACTTGCCCTGTATTTTCTGGTACTGATGATGTACTGATTGTATTGTTGTAAAATGGTGTTTGGAATATTGAGGAAATGGTAGGTTGGTTTCCAGTTTTTGGTCACATTTTTGCTACCACTGTACGATTGTTTGGATTGCTTCTTTACCAGCTCACACCCCTCCTAAAGAGTATCACTTGTCTTCGGTCCACATTAGCAAAAGAGATGAAGCATCTATACATGTTGGGCTGTGCCTGCCTCGCCTTCATGATTGGGATCACTACTGCTTAGGTGGGAATGTGGTGCAAATAGGCACTTCAGCCATTACTCACCCCTGTACTTCGGCACAGCAGTAGTCATTTCATCACAGGAAAGATATCATGTTTGCTTAGCATTTAAATTCACTGTAAAATCGACATGGGTTTTGCTTGCTAGACAATGTACTTGCCCTGTATTTTCTGGTACTGATGATGTACTGATTGTATTGTTGTAAAATGGTGTTTGGAATGTTGAGGAAATGGTAGGTTGGTTTCCAGTTTTTTAAAGAGGCTTGTTGTATTGTCATTTTCAGTGCCAGGGAAAAGTGGGCACAGGGCCACACCAAACACTCTTCCTTAGGTACTGACAATGGACTCATGGCAGTGTTGTAAAGAGGAAGTATTGGCACCGTGTTCATTCTCACTGTGATCTGGTCATAGGTTTGAATTCAGTGCATGGGTAAACTTGTCTAGTAATTAGTGTATACTTTTTTCTAGTGCTGTTAACATGTGTATCGAGATTTGGATGTGTATTCGGTTGGTTGATAGTTTTATGAAAGGTGTGTGAGACTTGTAATCGTCTGTGCATGATGAAGTGGGTCGGGGGGCTTGGTTGTGTTTGTGCCATAAAGAAAATAACACATAATTGGAAATGCAATATGATTTGCAAAACATTTCAAAATTACCTTTTTTTTCACCTTCCTACATAGTAAATTAAATGTACCATGTTTTCTCCAACATGTATGTGCAACACATTTATATTGTCTTTACAAATGTCTAATCATTCGGCCATGGTATAACATTTTGAAAAATATATCTTTTTTAAAAAATGATACTTTTATGATCAAATAGTTGGTTTGAATTATATGCATCTTACTTTATCTTTTGACATTGTCAGATATGAATTTTGCAGTCTACTTAATGTTTGAAAGAAGTGAGCTTCCCGGTGGTATATTCAAACTGCAATGCATTAATAAAATATAGCCGGCAGGTGCAAGTTTATTTTACTGAGTTAAATCTTATTTGAAGGTAGTTAGTAGTACTGGCATTTTTTGAAGATCTATTTAGGTAGAAAGAATGGGAAATATTTGATTATATAATTTTGCAGGATAGTTCACATTGAAAAGTAGTTAAAATACCAGTAGTATGTTAAATATATTGCACGATGTGGGTACATATATATGATATGAAGTTTAACTTATCAATCGTGCACGTATTATTTTAAATGTATGTTACTGAAAATGCAATGTCCACTTTTTTTTATAGTATATGGTTTTGAAAAAAAACATTTAAAAGATTAGAAACATTTAAAACATAATTACAACATATAAAATTTCAATAATGATAATCGCACTTCCAAACCATAACCATGTGCTGCTTTTGTGTCCTTATATTCTTTTTCTGTTAGCATTTTGGTCATAGATTAATAAAAGGAGACTCAGGAGTATAGTATGGTAGGTGCAAGCAGAGAAACAGAGGACGGACCTCAATAAGCAACCCCACATTCTTTAAGAAGTTGTACTACAGTATAAGTCAGTGATGTTTCCCGGCCAGATATGATTCTGTTAAAAAAATAGAAATTAGTCCCTCTTCATTCCTTACATATTTTCTAAATAGGGTCAGCCTCATATTTCAAGTTCCTTCACACTCCATTATCAGGTGTCTCAACGTTTGATTTGGGGGGATAGCGCATATTTTACACAGTTTAAGCGCTTTACCCTCTTGTTTACATTTAGCCAAGACTTCTCCTGTAGGCAGCAAATTCAGTCTTATTCAAAGAAAATGATTTCTTACCAGCCTGTCTGGAAATGTAAGCAGGTACCTAGGGAGGAACCCCAGTTTTTTCTCAACGGCTTGGCTACTTTGTAATACTAGTGTTTTAAAGATACAATGGGCCTCATTACGAGTTCGGCGGTAGCCATGCCGCTATTGGTGGCATGGCTGCCGCCGAAATCACGTCCAGGTCCGGGTCCTCGGAATGAGGAATTACCGCGCCATTCCGAGTTCGGTAGGCCTGGTAATTCCTCCCTCCAAGGACCCGGACACAGTCCTTCCCCATTCCCATTTCAGCCCCCATAGGGCTGAATGGGAATGGGGGAGGGAGCAAACAACAGGCCATTACGAGTTGGCCCGTTGTTTGCTCCCTCTTCCCCTCGCGGGACCCGGTAAGCACGCCTGGTTTGACCAGGCGTTGCTTCCTGGGTCCTGCGAGGAGACCTCGTAATGAGGCGGTATGGGGTAAACGGCGCCGGCACCTTTTACAGCGCCGTTTACCCCATACCGCCAGGGTCGTAATGAGGCCCAATGAGTGTAGCCAAGCAACCAGTCGGTGCAGCAGATAGGTATGTCAGGAGAGGAGGGAGAGAAAGAAAGTAGAGGGGAAAAGGAAGGTCTTCAGCTGCTTCCGGACCTTTATGTGGTCCCGCTCAAGTTTGAAAGGGGCAGGGAGGCCATTACAAAGGGAGACAGCTGCAGGGGAGAGAGATAGATGTGCCCCCCAGGAGGGGGTGCACAAGGGAGTGCTTGAGGAGAGAGGGGAAAGATCCAGTGGCTAAATAGTGATTGCAGAAATCAGCCAAGGCTGTAGTGAGGGTGTCATTGTAGCCCTTGATGGTTCTGGAGGAACAGGGGAACCGCTGTTTGGACAACACTTTCATGGATTACACTTGTCTAGTAACATTGTCAGGTATTGTCAGAGAGAAAGAGGAGAAAGGAGGAGGAGAGGGAGAGGCAGCCAGAGGGGTGCTGAGAGAAGAAGCTGGACAGGAAGAGGAGAGCGAGGACAGGATGTCCTGAGTTTCAGTGGTGAAGTGAGAAGTCAGAGCCGTACAGAGGGCCTGGTAAGGAACAGGAGAGATGGAGACTGCCGAAGGGTTGTCCACCTCCTTATAGATTTTAAAGAGTTTGACCGTATTCTTAGAGGCAGCAGATACACAGGTTTGGATGTGAACTCTCTTCTTGGACAGGACAGAGAGTCTGTATTGCTTTTGTAGCAGGCGGCAGGCCAGTTTGTCAGAGGATGCACCCAAAGCCCTCCACTTCCTTTCAGCCACCCTGCACTTTCGTTTCAGGGTGGCGAGGTCAGAGTCATACCAAGAATTGGACTTGTAGACAGGCTTCAGACGTATTCTCATGACAGTGGCAAGGAGGTCCAGACTGTTGGAGATAGAAAAATGCAGGTTACAGGAGGCAGTGTCAGAGTCTGAGTTAGCTGCAAGAGTAGGAGGAGCAGAGAAAGTAGAGGCAAAGGCATCCACGGGCGCACGCTTCATGATCCAAATGACTCGTAAGGTAGGTGTCAGTGCCAGGGTGGGAGAGAGTTTCAGGTGAGAGGAAAGCAGAAAGTGGTCAGTCCAAGAGAGAGGAGTGGTGAGCGAGTTAGAGAGTGGGATGTCTGAGGAGATGAGAACATCCAACGTGTGTCTGGCAGAGTGTGTCAGACCAGACATTAAAATGGAGAGAGAGAGTGTTGCAGAGGTTGCAGAATAGCCCAAAGGAGGGATTAAAAGCATCCAGGTGTATGTTGAGGTCTCAGAGGAGCAGAAGTTGAGAGGTAGAGGCCAGGAGAAAAGAGGAGAGGTCAGCCACTCTGAGAGGAAGAGGGCAACGTCTCCAGGTGGCCTGTACATTTTTGGCACTGTCAGAAAGAGGCTAGGAGAGAGAGATAGCTTGCAGACAAGGCATTAAAAGGAGGAGTAGGCCTGCGTAGGAATGACAGAAGCAGGGGCCCACTCAAGAAAGATCAGAACTATTCCAGCTCTGTGTCAGTTGGTTCTGGGCTTGGAGAGGATCTTGTAGCCATCAGGGAGGAGTGTGTCAAAACTCCTGACAGAAGTGGCTGTGAACCATGTCTCGGAGAGAGTGAGGATATGCCTGTTTGGCCCTCTGACCGCACCCCCAAAAACCCTGCCAACCTCATTCACCAGCATCCGCCCGATGAAACGAGTGTCAGCTGCTGCCTTTGATTCCACCTTCATCCCCCCTTGCCCTCATACCTCAGATTCTACCACTGACTCTGCTCTCAGCAACCTCCACTTGACCATCACTAATACTCTTGGTATTCTTGCCCCAGTCATGAGGATTCACCTGAAACCTTACACTAAGCTTAACTCCTGGTATGACTCAGAACTTGCGGCCCTGAAACAAAAGTGCAGAGCAGCTTAACGGAAGTGGGAAACCTCAGCCCCATCTTCTGACAAACTGACCTGCCGCCTGCTCCAAAGGCAATACTGACTCTCCATCCGTGCCAAGATAAGATCCCACATACAGGCACAGGTTTCCGGTGCATCCAACAACATGGCTGAACTTTTCAAGATCTGCAAGGAACTAGCCAACTCTTTTCCAGTGTCCTCCTCCCCTTCTACTTCCCAGGCCCCCTGCAAAGCACTGGCCACTCACTTCACCACCAAAACTCAGGACATCCTGAACACCCTTGTTTCTCACCCTCCCAAACCATCCCACACCCCTTGCCTCCCTTGGACCCTGCCCCTCTTCCTTACTCCCTGTCCTCAATCTCCCCTGTCACACCTGAAGAAGTTACCAGAGTTGTATGCTCCATGAAGGTCTCTTCTAAACAGGTTTCCTCTTGCTCATCCAGAGCCATCAAGGACAACTTTGGCTCTCTTGCCCCTGCACTGGCTGATTTCTGCAATCACTCTTTTGTCACTGTATCCTTCCCCTCCTCCCTCAAGCACTCCCTTGTGTGCCCCCTCTTGAAAATACCTTCAGCAGACCCTACCTGTCCCACCCTATTTCCATCACCCCTTTCCTGGGATATCAGGTATTAACATCCCCAACAAAAATATTGCCGTAAATATGGCTGTTTGGTTCGCCATAGGCAATATTTTTATTGGGGATATTATGTGGGAGCAGGGGTTGCGGTTTGTCCCCCGCACATTAAAAAATGATGCGGGGCTGCGGGGGTGTCCCCTGCAGGGTCCATTGTGAATTTTGCCGCACAAATATGGCGATATTTTTGTATCGCAATAGTTTTGCGGCAGAATTATCACATGGAACCTTTCCTGGGGAAAAAGAAAGAGAAGTTAGCCTTGCCTCAATTCATCTTGCACAACAAACTTGTTGGTGGTCTCCACGACCATGAATCTGGATTCCGAGCATCCAGAGGTACGGAAACTGCTCTTCTGAACACCTGTGAGAGCTGCTCACATCTCTGGACTCCAACTCCTCAGCTTTCCTCATCCTGCTCGATCTCTCCTCTGCCTTTGACATGGTCAACCATTCCAACCCCATACAAAGGTGCTGTCACGGTCCAAGTGGGTCGCAAGTCCTCAAAGAAAGTGCTGCTGTGCAGAAGGAAAACAAGAAAGGAATCCAGTCTGTTCTGTGGCATTGGAGCTTTGTTCCTGCAACAACGAGGATGCCATGGAGACACTCACAGCAACTGATCAATGTACACAGCGCAATCACATTGTATTACGGTGCGTTCCAACTGTCACGTGACATCATATACTCTTTGTGCAATGTGCAACACCATTGGAATGCCTTAAATGCTTCTGTGGCACTAGGAATGCTGCTTCTGATTACCGTCAACTACAGCCTTTGCTTCTGTATCCTGTCTCCTATGAAGCTCGAATTCCTGCATTGTTTCCATACCTTCCCTTTGCCTGCTGATTTTGTACCTTGACACCCGCACGAAGAACAAACTTGTGCCTGGTTCAACAGATTACTTCTGGCCTTAGAGAGGACTCAAACAGTATCTGAATTTTCCTTTTCATTCTATTCCCGCAGTATTTGTGTTGCACTACCGTGCAAAAACCATTCCAAGTCTATTTCTGCATTTGTTTCAGCACAATTATGCTCCGCTGAAACACAAAAGCTTTGAGTCACATTCTGCATTTCTTTTGGCGTGGTCACGCTCTGCTGAACATTTAAAATTCAATTACTGCATACTTTTATTTTCCATTGACAAAAGAACTCAGGATTATGCGAACCCATGTATTACCTGCACTTCTCAGCTGTTAACTGATCCATTTGGGACATTCTTTCTAACTACCCTGACTACCTATACCATACCTTTACTGAACAGCATCGTGCACCACCTGGACACCTTGCAGTACTTATATAGAGCACCATGCCGTTCCTAGTATGTCCCTTGTGCCGCTCGTTGGAGTGCCTTTACTAACCTTCCTTACCCCTCTCGTTTGTTCTTCCTGGACTATTCCTTATCAACAGCTTCTAACTTTGGTCCATGTACAGTCTCCACACTGGTAAGAGTCATACACTATCATTCCTCTACATCACTTACTCTCATTAGCCTCAGTTTTAAAGTATTTCTATTTTTCTCCTGTATCCTATTTTAGTAGGGTGGATCAGGTGGAAGTCTCAGCATCTCCTGCCCACAGGTTGATCCAAAAGCATACTACATCACGTGAGCTGGTCCTCTTGTTAGCATCATATATTGTACTTGAACACTATATTAAGAAGAGGTCTAATCTTGTTGTTTTTTCTTTACAGCCTGGGTACATCACTGTCTTGCTCCGCTCTTTCATTTGATTTTCCCTTCTGGCTGGTGACTTTTGAATCAGCAGAAGGGTGAATCTAAGGGAATAACTCCCTCATGTGAGGAGACCTGGGCTAGGGCTAGCTCGTGTTCCCCAGCGACCAGGCCTGCAGGGATACACTTGCCTCATCATCAGCAACACTAAGTGAGTACTGACAGGCTCCATGATATCCTTACTATCTCGGAACGGACACTGGTCTGGCTGACATCCTTCCTAACTGTATGATCATCCCAAGTCATCCTGGGCACCCTATCCTCTCCTACCTCCTCCACCTGTGGTATCCCCCAGAGTTCTACACTCTCCCCTTGGCTCTTTACCATCTACCTTGATCAGCTGGCACACCTCATCTCCTCCTTCTCCCCCAACTTCCAGTGTTATACAGATACACAACTCTTTTTCAAAATTCCTGATGACCCTCTTGCACCTTACATTATCCCTGACTGCCTATCAGTCATCCAGTACTGTTGCATCTCCAATGATCTCTGCTCGAAGCCTGTAAAAATGAGATCCTTCCCATCAGGACCTCTACTCCCTCATTCTTCCCTTCAATCTGGCCTTCCTCCATGGGTTCTCCCCCTGCTCCTTCTTCAGAAACCAGAAACCTTGGAGTCATCTTTGACTCCTCTCGCTCCTTCCTCCCTCACACTCAGGACATTGCCAAGAAGTCCCACTTTCAGCTCTTCCTTCTCAAAGGAATTCTCCTCTTTCTCACTTTCCCCCAGAGGCTCAATGTCACCCGAGACATGGTTCTCTCTAGGCTTGACTATTGCAATAGCCTACTCCTGAATCTACCTTCTTCTACTCTGCGACCCCTCCAGCTAATCCAGAATAGGGCAGGAAGACTTATCCTTGGCCTTAAGCCCAGGGACCGCATCTCTCCTACCTTTAAAAGTCTTCACTGGTTTCCGGTTGGTCAGAGATTAAATTCAAATCCCTCTGCAACATCCACAAGGCTGTCTGGGCCCACACTATCTTCAACTTTATCTTACTAAATACTCTCCCTCAAGACCTCTACGTTCCTCTGGCTCCAACTCTTTGTGTGTAAAGCATTTTGATAAGCAGAGGGCAGGAGGTCGATCACTTCCTCAGCTGGCTCCCTACTATGGAACAGCCTCCCACTCCCTTTGCACCTTGAGCAGGACTTTCTTAAATTCCAGAAGCTCCTTAAAAACTTCCTCTTTACCTCCTTGTTCCCTTCCTCTCTCTTCTGCTAATCTCACAGTTGCAGTGGTTGGTGTCCTGGGCCCTTCTGCATCCTCGGGCCCCTGACCTCCCACACCCAATTGCCCCAGCTTCTGTCTACCCTCAACACTTGCCTCACCACACCCTCCGCCCTTGAGGTTCGCACTTACACCCAACGCAGCTCCTGGCCGTGTAGAACTCATCATACCATGCACTTCATCTGTTGCTCACCCATGAGTACGGACACTCCAGCACCTACCAGCTCTGACTTCTTCCTCGCTGTACTTGCAGGTTCTGAATACTCACAAGGAATAGTAGGTTTGTCCTTTTTGCTTTTTCCTGCCACTGTTTTCAATATTTTTGTGTATTTTAAAGTGTTTGACTCCCTTGTTCCCTCCCTTTGCCCTGTCGGCACTTTGAAACAGTATTTAGTTGTGTAATAAGAGCTCTAACAAGTGAACAATAAATAAATAAATACATAAATATATAAATAAGGTGGCAGATGTCAGAGGAGTGTTTGACAGCAGAGCATGAGTTTAGCTTATCAACACGGAGCAGGTTACTAAATTTGAAAGACTTCTGGGGTGGGGTACAGGCTTGAGGTACAGCCAGCGGAAGTGATAGAGGGGCCAGAGAGTGAGATGAGGTGGTAGCAGAAGGTGGCATAGTGCCAAGGTGGCATAGTGCCAGAGAGGAGGAGAAATGTGCTAGAGAGGCAGCAGAAGAAGGTGGTGTCAGCGGAGCCAGGGAGGTGCGAGTAGGAGTAGCGGGAGATAGAAGGAAGTTGATACGACGAGGGAGATGCATATCGAAAAGGAGGAGATTGGGCTGAGGGACCTGGGCCAAGATGGTGCAATTCAGATAGACGTTAATGATGGTCTTGGAGGAGTGGAAGAGAACCTCCCACTGAGTGCCACCATTAATGAGAGAGGAAAAAATAGGAGAGAGAGCAGAGACCATATGAGGGGTCCACAGGTCTGGAGAGGAAACAACAAAGAGGATGTCGGTTAGGTTCTGTCTGTAGGAAGCGCTGATGTGGGTAACAGCAAAAGGGAGGCCAGGGTTGGAGACCAGGATATGCCTCTTGAACCTTTTCCTACCAGACTTAGTGAGAGGGTTAGGATAGGAGTAAAGAAGGAGTTTAAGATCAGAGAGATTGAGAGCACCATAGTGGGTGCAAGGGGCCAAGAAGGGAGTGTGAGGGAGGAAAGAAGCACAACCCAGATCCAAGCACCACTGGAGTCAACAAAGTGGAGTGTTCGCACAGAAGGAGGCACACAGAAGGAAATGAGCAGGCAATCACAGGGGAATGCAGGAGCAGTGTGAACGGAAGACGGGGCGGGTGAATGCACTGTAAGAACACCAAGATTCGACTTTCCTAGAAAGAGGGAAAAAGACTGAAGGCCGTGGCCAGTGTCCATGGCTGAACATCATGATTAGTGGCCATTAATGTGTAAAATATATTTTATCGTGCACACTGAACATGGCTGAAACCATGCTTAGTGGCAGTTACAGTTGTGTAAGTAATTAGTGATATCATCAGTGATGTCATCGTTGTGGTCATAGACTGTGCAACAGGGGGCGCGATGTTAAGGTATCTTTAGATTAATTTCAGGGGTTTTGTTGTGTTGAGTTTTCACTTTAACATCCCTGCAACTAAAGTTGTTTCCTTGAATTTCAAGGGTTTTGTTATTCCATAGATTTTTTCCGCAACACTAGCCATGGCATTCAGTCAAGGCCTGGAGCCACGGCCTATGGTCGTGCACACTATATATTTTAGAACTCTACCATTACACTATTACAGTATCAATCAAACAATATAATATAGAAACAGACGTGTGGTATGGACAATGGCTTACCTAATGTATTTCATGGATGTCTCATCTTCTCTGTTCAGTCACTGCAACTTTTTTGAAAGACAATGCAATTCCTTTTATAAAAGAAATAAAAAGACGAGTTCTGACATTTTTTTTCTTCATAATAGTACTGAATGTATTCCTAGTACTCAACCAATTAAGGTTGTAGACATTAATCAATACGTAGAGGACAGATAGTATTATTTAATCTCACACTACAATGGAAAACTACATGGACTGGCTGGATGAACATTTTTCCACCGAGGAGGAAATACTAAAGGAAGATGTGGAAGAGAAGCAGGCACAGGGAAGTGCAGTACATTCAAGATTTTGTGAGTTTATTTTTTATATTTATGTAAAATGTGACTAACAATAATATGTACATTTAACAAATGTCATTAAACATTACACAGCCAAGGTAGTGGCTGTGTAGTTATGGTTAAATTGCTAATCCTATAGGAAGAACACTTTGTGGGCGGCTTATAACTTCACTCTCACTGGACGAATCCTCACCAAACATTTCAAAAGAAGTATATGGCCCACTCTGAATGTTTTTGCAAAGTTTGGTGAGGTTTGGTCTGGAGGGGGGCAAAGTTATAGGGGGGCCCGAAAATTTCTTTTTTTCCCATAGACTGAATGGGGAAAAAACCTTGCGCATGCCTACAGCCCAAACCGCTGGACGGATTTTCACCAAATTTGCATCAGGAGCAGTGGCTTGGTCCCGAAAGTGTGCTTTTGTAAATTTGGTGAAAATCCGTCCATTCGTTTTTTTTAAAACAATCAAAAAGTAGGTCTAAAAAAATTACTGATATCTATGTCTGCTCTGCGGACACACTTCCCTGTTCGCTCCGCGGACAGGACACAGATAGGCTAATCGACTTGCGTCATGTCCGCAGACACGTGACACGTTCACTGATTGGATGGTTAAGAGTGTGAAGTGCATCAGATTGTTCTGATGCGCCCGCCATCTTGGATCCGCCGACAGTGCGGCAGCGAACAGAGGCGAAATGCAGTTTTGGGGAGTGTTTTGGTGTGCAAGAGAGCTTGGGGAGGTTTGGGGAGTAAGAGATGGGTCAAATACTGTATTTATTTAGGTGGCAGGTGCTACTGATGTATTTGCCATGCCCGCGCTGTCCAGGATGTTCTTAATAAGTGAAAATGAGGGGTGTCCTAAGGACAGTATTGCTGTCCATGCTGTCTGTAGGCAAGTTGAAACTGTTTTAAGGACACGCATTGATATAATTTAATGGGATTTATTTATCTGTTTGGTTGTTATAGAATCCTGGGGCAGTTAGATACCTGTTGGCGTATTCTAACAGTTTATAGTTTTTTAATTGAAGTTTTGTTAATGTTTAAGTACAGATTAGTTATTAAATGTTGGTTTTAAAAAGTTTAAATAAGCGTTTGTAAGATTTGCTGGTAATCTCTGCTTTAGAGTAACGGTACTATCATTACATTCAAACCATCCTCATTTCTTTTTTATATATGCAGTGTAGTGACCTGCATTGGTTGTGGCTCCTGCGTGGTAGATTATACCTATTGTTGTGAAGGTTTTCTTACCAAGTGATACTTGACCATGTGTGAATCCAGTCAGCGTGCAGATGTTTTTGGTACCATCTGCATTGTAACATAGAAGCATTAGTATTACGTATTTATTATGTGTTTGTATTAGTAAGGTGGAGCGATTATCTGAATTGCAGGTAGTATATAATCTACCATGGTTTGCATTTTGTACAAGTTGCTGAAATGGAACGGATTCACAATTGGGTATGGGTACATACATGAAGCGCTCATTAGGGATTTGTTCCTGTGCCACATTCTTGCAGAGAGTGCATGTATGTTCCACATGTATGAAATCTGTAAGCTTTCATTTATAGGTATGTTTTTGTTTCCCAGTACTTGTAGTAAGTACATTAGACATTCTTGTGGATCTTCTTGTGAGTTTATAGTGAATTTCACCATTCCAGTACAGTAGTCCAATTCTTGTCTTATTCCATGAAGACTACACGTGTTGTCAGGATTGTTTGTTGTGTTTCTATGAAGGACTAACATTTGGAAACACAATTGGTCTGTACTGTGTAAGTAAATGTTGTCAACAATTGATGGCAATTGAAATAGAAAATTCATTGCTACATTTGCGTAGCAACTTACACCAGTTATATTTGAAAATTTGAATGGACCAGATAGTTCTGTGTCCAAGTCATTTTTTTGGGGTGTGTTGCTTCTTTGAAGAAGTACCTGAGTTACTTTGAGTTATAGCTTCTTCTTTGGTTGTGGTAATTGATAAAGTATTAGCTTCTTTTACTCTCTTTGGAGGATTTGCAGCGAGATCCTGTTGCATTTCTGTTTGAATTAGTTTTCTTTTACAACGTTTTCCTTTTTGTGGAACAGGATATGTTTTTAGATGGGGGTCTATAGTGAACGTAGTCTATTGTATTCTAAAATTTAAGAAATATCAGCGTTTACTTTACTTGCAGCAAAGTTGATTAGCAATAGACAGTCAAGTGTACGTAAGCGTGATAGTGCTACGTAGCTCATGCCTTCTTTAAAGACTGTGTTACCAATATCTATCAATGCTTTGTCTAGGGTATGACCTTGTCGTCTGTGAATGGTTACTGCGTATGCTAGAGTTAGAGAAAATTGTTCTCTGTGCACATACATGTCTTTGAAGAGAAGGAATCGAGCTGTTGAGCACCCTATCCTTTTTACTTCTGAAAGTTTGTCAAAGAGAATATTGACAAACTGAATTTTGTTGTCACGTGTGTATGTTTGAAAGCCAACAACTGTACCCAGTGCTCCATTAACTAGTCCTTGCTCCATGTCACGGTTACGTTTAAGCATTACTCTACAGTTTAAGGATAATTTTAATATTTTCACCAAACCATCTGTGTTGGAGATAGAATTTTCTAAGGTATTTAGTCTTGTAGTGGCTTGTTGACACATGGGTAGTGTCATACCATGTACGTCCAGTTTGTCAATTATTGATTGCATTTCTTTTTTCAACATTGTTTCATTGAATTTGGAACAGCTTGCAAGAGTTGGCATTAAGGACATACAATTGACATTTTTGTGTGCTAATTGTTCCATAACATCAGGAGCACATGAGTTATGGCGTTAAAGTGCATGGATGTGCTGGGTTTTTAATATTGCTTGTGCTTCTTGAGATAGTACACCAACTCTAATACTTTTTAACATGATGGGGTAAGTGAGGTCTGCAGATTGGCGCATGTTTTCTGTTAATTCTCTGTATTGGAAATGTTGCCAAAGGTTGACATTTCCTATGCTGCCAACAGTTTTACGGCAGAGTTTGTGTCCTAAGGTTTTAAAAATAGGTTCACCTTTCACTGGTGTCAATTGAAGAAGATCTCCGAAAACAATAATGTGTTTTCCTCCAAAGAGCTCTTCGTAGTTTGTTTTAAGTACTTCTTGTAATCTGAGGTGAATCAAAGCCAACATTAGGTTGGAGACCATGCTCACTTCATCTATTAGTAGCATTTTCATTTGTTTTCACACTCTGCGTAGTTCCATTGCAGCTTCTGTAGAAAGTTTGTAATATTCTAATTTGTTTTGGTGTTCTACTGGAAGGATTAGTAATCGGTGTAAAGTGACACCGCCTATGTTGTAGGCAGCTAAACCTGTGGGGGCAGTTACAACAGCTGACAGTTTGTTGTTTGTCAATTCTTGAAGGAACTTGCTGATGATTTTGATTAAGCATGTTTTGCATGAACCAGCTTCACCACTGACGTATAGTAGTATAGGTTTGTAAATTTGGCAGGTACATTCTTTATTTTCATGTTGTACACCATGTGCAATTTCTTTTATCACTTCTTGAAAAAATGGTATGCTGCTTTTTGTTCAGTTTTGATTGTAGTACAGTTAAGTCTTCTGTATCTTCTTCATAGTGACACATGGTGTCACGCCCCTACGTTCCATGAACACATCTCACAATACAGCTCCCACTATCTCCACCAAAATACATGCCAAAACACACTCTCCCCTGCAGGCCTGCCGGCAAGGAATGGGACAAGGTCAACGACGCCGGTTCTTGCCATCTCAGCGTTGGTTTCCATTCCGGCGTTGGCAGTTGCCATGGAGACACGCCACGGGCATTCTACAACGTCTCCGTTGCCGGCACCTGAGAGCTCCTCCTTCAGCACGTTCGATCACGTGACGGATAATGAGAGTCATGTGATCATTAGTCAGCGTTCAAAAGGGACGCGCTGACTGCCCTTCAGCGCTTCACAGCTGATCCTGTTGGGCGCATTACGGACTACGGATTCAGATTACTACCACTGACCTCGGATTGATCTTGGGCTCTGATTTTGGCTTCTTCCTTCACGGTACCGTTGTTTGGAACTATTTTCTACTGGATTCGACCACATTTCCGTCCCTGGATTGCTATTTGGATTGCCCTTTTTGTTATGAACTATGTTCTTGGATTACACACTTTTCAACTGATTGACTTACGTTTTCTGGCTTCTACGTAAGGTGGTGATTTCGTTCATACTAAGTGCTTTACCAACCTGTCATCTGGTCGTTACCCTTGCCGGCTGCCTCCGACAAACATCTTTACACCATTATTAAGTCCCGACCAACTCCTAAGGGTAAGCCTTATTCTACACTTATTACACATTCGTATACAAGTCTGGGGTACTGTGTTTATGACCTAACTTTGTGTTTGCCTTACAGTGGTCATAGGGGGCACCTTCCGGCATCTTCAGGCATTCTTAGTTGCGGCTGACGAAGATCACCAACTGTGGCCTCAAGGACTGCTCGGGCAGTAGTTTCTTGTTTGCTCGAGTGGTACTTGGGGACGGAGGTTTCATCGGCTACACGACCATCAAGTCTTGACACATGGTGTTCTCTATTTCTGTCATAGCTAATTCTGCCTCATTTGCTATTAGTGGCTGTCCCAGTGGTTCTTGACTTCCTGTTACAGAAGGTTGACTACTGTCGGGAGTGTCCTTATCTAGTTGGGCCTGGAGTTCTTCTTCGTGTTGCTGTTCATTGTGCAACATTGTTTTGTACTGCGTAAAGTTTATATCGGTGATAGTGCTTTCATTTGCTTTGAAAGCCTCTTCATAGGAGTCATAGTTTTCTAGTATATCTTCTTCTTTTCTCCATGGTTTAAAAAGTTGTAGCAGGGACATGTAATGTAGTTCTTTATGTTGAGGAGATTTTAATGAGAATTTGATATGATTAATTAAGCTTCGTTTGGTAAGTTTCACTAAGCTGCCTTCACAATCTGTCACTCTATATCTACTTTTATTTTCATCGGGTTTTATATTATTTTTGTATGTGAAGTTTTGGGCTATGTGGTATAGACACATGGTTTCCAAAGTGGTACTCCTGTTCGGGTAGTATGTGTCTAGAAAATTGTTGTTGTACGATTTGAGAACTCTTTTTCTAGATTTAGCAAGACCAAGAATTAGCCATACTATATTTTCAGATTTTCGATACAAAGCAGTACTGGTTAAACAATCTGCAGCTTCATAGGAGCCACATTCTCTATGAGAGAGCATTTTTATGCCTAAGCTGTACAATTTCTGAGATAGTGTTTTGTCCGATGATAGGTCATTCCAGAGGGTTTGAAGCTGTTTTTTCTGCAGGCTGTAACATATCGTGCAACTGCAGTGGAATTGTCTGCAATGTACTGCACATCTATGTTTGCATTCCATAAGAGGGCAATGATTGCATTGTAATCATTGATATATTTTGATTCTTTTGTCCTTTTTTATGTAATATGTGTTCTTAGGTGATTTACCTTTAACACTATGTCTAACTGAAGACATGAAGTTGTTCACTTCACCTGTTTCTGTAACTGGTCTAGGGAAACCAAAGCGGCCTTTGGTGTAGTAATTCCCTTTCTTTTTGTATTTGCGATGACAATATTTGCCACATTTGTGTCTTTGAAATTGTACAATTTGTGCATGAAGATCACTATTGGTTGCTTCCGATGGAATTTCACAAGTGACATATTTTTCGATAAACTGTAAAACAGTGGCATCACTGTCTTGACCAAATTTAGGAGCATCTTTAATCCATAAAAGCATGTGGATATGTGGTGCTCCTCTGGCTTGGTATTCTTTTCTCCAAAAGAAGTGTTGCACTTCTCCAAGGGGAGGAACAGTTTTATTGCAAATAAAGTGTAGCATAGCAATGAAACGATGATGGAAATATCTTGAAACATTAACAGGATCTAGAGAGCAAAGTTCTCCAGGTGTTAGTATATCTATGTTTGTTTTGTTTTTGTTTGATATGCGTAGGAAATCATGTAAATCTTCCCATGCATATTCTGCACAACTTAATGTAACAAACCAAGTGGGTGGGCCAAGGTTTCTTATAATACAATGTACATCTCTGTGACGTCAGAATCAGTACTCTTTCGTACCACGCATGTTTGCTAACAGATTTCTAATGCTTGATTGTAAAACCTCATCTTTTTCTTGCACTTTTTGTATTAATTGCGTAGCTGACATATTTTGAAAGTGGGTTCCTGATTTCAATATGTGTGCAACTCCGTAACATAGAGTTGTTAGTTCACTTTCAAAGAGTAGAGGAATATCATTCATAACGAGCGGTATTCTGATGCTGTTATCTGAGTGAGTCTATCATCGTACCTTACTCCTTTGCCAGTAGGAAAGAGTAGAGGAAAAGCACGTACTTCTATACTTTTTTCCCATATGCTGATTGGTGATCCTTTGGTTTGTTGCATTTGGTGCTTTTCTAGAGCATCATCTATGGTGTCATTAGAGTGTAATGGATGCATTTTATAATGGTCTAAAATATTGGATACTGTAGCAGGATCTAGAAGTTCAAATTGGCCAGTTTCTGGTGACTCTTGAATTAATTCAGTTAATTCCCTTAAGTTTTCTTCAATATTTATTTCTTTGTAGTATTCATTATTGTCTTTTAGATATTGCAAGGCTTGTCTAACTTTATGTAAGTCTACGAGTTGTTGCCAATTTTTTTTGTCTTTTGTTGGTACACCATATACTAAGACAATTAAAGATTGTTCTATTGGATGTTGCACTCCCAGAGTGTGCACATTTTCTTTCAGAGCTAATGGTAAATAAACTACTTTGCCACAAACGCCTTTCACCAATTCAGAGGGAGGTAATTTTGCTGTTTTTGGTTGAAGGCATATTATCGCTTGAAATGGGTGCACTGTTTGAATTATGATGCTGTCATATAAATTGTGTTGTTGCAGGGGTTTTGGTAATGGGAATAATTCCAAGTTATTTGTGATAGCACGTGAAGGAGTTTGGTTGTTGTCAATTTTTGTAGTGCAGTAACTACAAAGTATTAAGGGGTCAGTTATTTCGTATTTGTTTTCTGCTATAAGGTAGAGAGCTAATTCAAACCATTTAAAATCTTCATTGTCTTCTATTCTGTACGTTACGTCTACAGTTTTTGTGTTACTTTTATAAAAATGTATGTGGCAACACACACACACATGGTTT
The DNA here is from genome assembly GCF_040938575.1 of Ambystoma mexicanum. Taxonomy (NCBI): domain Eukaryota; kingdom Metazoa; phylum Chordata; class Amphibia; order Caudata; family Ambystomatidae; genus Ambystoma; species Ambystoma mexicanum. The sequence continues at coordinate 1,269,369,188 of NC_090930.1, read as the reverse complement.
GGTACTTCAGTAGATGGACTTTTAAATTTTAGTATTTCTTTTTTGTATGTGTGTAGTAGAAGGTTGCCATGTGCAGAATTGTTGCTAGTCTGTTGTAAAGCTATTGCATTTTGTAAGTGGCTTTCACTTCCAAAATATTTTCTCTGGATATGGTTGATTTCTTCAAGTAGGTCTTTGGGTGTACCATGTAGAAGAGTGTTATTTAAATTGGCTAGTGCTAAAGCAGGACTTTTAGCATAGTACAGTTTATAGACTAGATTTCTTATAGTGGAATGATGTGTTGATAACATTTTGATATGATAGAAGGTGCTTTTGCAAATAGGTCCTGAAATGCAGGCTAATGAATGTCCTTGTAGTCCTGTGTATTTGCGCAGTGGACAGGTATCCATATTTTGCAGCACTTTCATTTTGATTTTGTCTTTGCCTTTCACACACTGATTGAGGAACTTGCGTAAAGATTTGAAAGATTTTTTGGGAATGTTACACATTGACATGCATGGCCATTTGTATACTGGACGTTCTGGTTCAGTCGAATGGAGAGTTTTCTGGGGATATTTTTGTAAGCAGTATTTCTTGTTCCATTTTGGTATTATTAACTTTTTCATAACCTTCTCCACTGCTGTGTTTGGCAATTGTGTTTGTATAGTTTTGTTTGTATGCTTCTTCATTAAAATATGGTTCTGTGCTTGTGGTTTGACTCCATTCACCTCCACAGATATTTAAGAAGTTTTTTTTTTTGTTGACATTCTGTTTATTGAGAAGTTATTTTTGTAATTTAGTAGTTCGTTTTGTTAGAGCATTCATTCTGTATAACACTAAAATGATAACTTTCTTTTGAGAAGGATTGCACTGTCTGTCAAAGCTTCTAAGATTAATTTTCTACAGTAGGTTCGAAGGGTTGTGCATGATTTGTCTCCTGTTTTTATAAGATTCTGAAGGACTCTGTGGCAGAACATTTTTGCTAAAATACTTTTTTTGGTATGGTTTTAGCAGTAGTGGTAGCCGAATTCTTGTTAATCATTTTCTGTTTCATATTACATTTTGATAGAGGAGGCAAAGTTTCTGTACTGGAAGCTTGTTTTGTTTTGGTAAATGACTGTATTAGCTGTTTTGTTTGAACTTTTTGTACAAACTCTGGTAGAGATAGATGCTTATTTTGGACACTAATTTTAATTTGTTCTATTTTTGCGTTGCTTTCTACGAACTTGCTTTTTGGTAGGCCTTCTTTGGGGTCTGTTGAAAAAAAAAGGAAATTATGGGTTGGGCCGTTCTGCAATGTATGTGTGCTGTGGCATGAGTGTCTGAGTATGATGGGAAATATGTATGTGGTGGTGTGTGATTGTGCATTGGGCAGCTACAATTAGTTGGGTAGGCTATTCTTCTATTTGTGTGTTACTAAACTGTGGTTCAGATGAGAGTAGAAAATGAGCTAGTGGTGAGAAGCATTAATAGTAAACCCAATGGTATAAAATTAAAACAGTTCTTTGATTTGTAATAGTAACATTCTAGGGGTTGAGTATGTTATTTGTGTTCCAAACAATGGGGATTTGTGTGCCATTCTGCCTGCTTATTTCTGTTTAATAAATGGGGATTTGTGGGCAGAAAGGTTCAGAAATCGACGTTATTTTGGTGTGCAAATTACATGAATGAACCACACAGTGTGTTTGAGGAACAGTAAGAATATTAAGGTAGTATTGTACTTACTCTTTTTTTGTGGAATGAGCAGGTTTCTTCAGATATGTTGTTTGTAGTTCAGATGCTGCTGATTTTCAGGAGAGTGGTCTTCACTGCAATTGTAAAAGAAAGAAGTTAGTAATTTTGTGTGTTTATGGCACTGATGTTAATGTAGACGTTGATGTTTATGTTTTTGTAGTAGTATTCGTTTTTGATATCTGAACATAGTGTATGCATGCTTTTCATTTGACTGTGTGCAGCCTTTATATTTTATTTACAATATGTTAGTTCAACATGCTTTGCAAATAAGTAGAATTTTAAGTGTATGAAATTCACTTAGTTTTTTAAAGCTGTGTTGTAGATAGCACACAGGTTTGGTAGTGACAGTTGATTATAGTAGATGGGAAAAATGTCAATAAGTTCATTTTATAGGTAGACATGCCAACAATCGGGAGCCCCTGAGAGGGAGATTTCACCACAGCAATCAGGAACATTTATGTTTCCCATAGGATTGCATTGGGATTAGCATTCATTTAGGCAGGAGACAGTAAAAAATAGTCGATTTTTCAATGAAAAATCAGGAGTCTCACACCTAAATCGGGAGGGTTGGCATGTATGTATAGGTTATGCAGGTTTAGTGGTATTACACTGTTTATATGGATTCATAAGAGTTGTACATGTACTGTGAATAAAATATGCATACCTGTAGTTTGTATTCATGCATGTGGATATGAATGCAGCTGTAGGTAGAAATCTTGGAGAGTTGTAGAGTAGTTTTTGTAGTAGGTGCTTTCCTATGATATGAAACTTGTACTCAGAGTGATCAAAAGTACATTTGAAGTGCAGAACTCTGATGATGGAGTTAGATGTAGAGGGCTTGGATGTGATTGGTGGATGGTTGTGTTACTGCCTAGCTGTATCCAATGAGGGAATGGCACCGAGAGTGATTTGGAAAGGGTAGAAGGGCTGGCTAAGAGTACACGTGGCGCTGACACCGCGGCTGTCCGCAGATAGGGCATGCCACATCTGGGGTTTTCCAGCAAATCCAGTATGGAAAGGGTACTGTAGGGATCAGCCAATCAGATAGTGATGTTGTGGATTTGTGTAGAAAGACTGTATGTAGTGAGGATGGCAGAGGTAGAGAAAGTCGGGGTGTTGGTGCTCGGAGATTTGTTTGTGCATGCTTTACAGCAGTATGCTCAAGACAGGCATGTAGCAAACATTTTCGATGTTAAAGGAGTGGAGGTGGTGTGGAGCGCTGTGCTTGATTGCAATGTAGCGCGAATTCTACAAGTTTGTGAAGATATGCGCAGGATGAACAGTCCCCATCTGGTAGTTTTGCACTATGGTGCTTTCCATTGGGGCTACGTCAGTGCCCCTACTTTGTTGGCAGATTTGGAACAGTTGATTCAAGCAGTAATGAACATCCTTCCAAATGCGATTCTGGATTACTACCTAGGGCAATATGGGACAATAGTTCTGTTTTTTGTCCTCAGCAAAACATTGCTAGGTGTGTAATCAACAGAGGCATGTGTGCTTTCATGCTTAGAGCTGGTATGTTTTTCTGTAATAATGAGAATATTGATTCGAGTAATGCTGTTTATTTTGAAGAAGATGGCATTCCTTATCTTTTTTGGGAAACACCATGCTGTTTTGGAATGTAAGGGCTGCTTTGGAGAAGGCTATGTAAAGATTGTAGTAGAAAAGTAAGAAGAAAACCCCCCAAAAAAATACAAAATAACAGGTGTCTGCCAAGCCTCTGCAAAAAAAACAAAAAAATGTCTCTTTTCAGAGCCAACCTCAAAGGGGAAATGGAGCACACTATTTAAATTTTCCTTCACCACGCTCAGATTTTTCGATATGTCTGCGGACATGGTGGTTGTCCGTGGGCAGCACGGATTACATACAGGGATTTTGGGATGGAGAGGCATGAAAATGAGAATGAGCAGAGCTAGGGATTGGTCAGTAAAGTTTACTGGGTGTGTTGTGTAAGGAGAGATTTTGTCAGAATGTCTTTTTCCTGAGAGAAGAACAGATAGCTGTGTGTTTCCGAAAACAGATTATCTGGATTTTGGGAGACTCATGGTTACATTGGTTGGCGGTGCATGCAGAACGTTGTGGAGTAGCTGCAGATCTTTGATTCCCTCATGTGGAAGTGCACTGGCATGGAGGGCGTGGAATTAAGTGGCTGGACTTGGTACCTCTCTGTGCTACTTTAGAGACAGAGCATCATCCAGACATAATTATAATCCATTGTGGAGGGTACAGTTTAGGACATGTGTCTGGAATTTCTTTGCAATTCAAAATGAGAAAAGGACTTGGAAGGTCATGGACATGTTTCCAAATTCTCAAATAATTTTTTCTCGTATTGCGCAAAGACAAATGTGGCTGCGTTCTTCTTCATTTGGACCACAAATGGAGAGAGCGAGGCGCAATGTCAATAAGGCTGTTTGTGCCTTTCTAAGAGATGTTGGCATGTCCTCTTTTCACAATGAAAATATTATGTTTCGTAGCACATACATATTTCGCAATGATGGAGTCCATCTTACTTATGCTGGCATTCAGATTTTTCTGAGAAATGTACAAAATGCATTGCGACCTTTTTTGGAATTATAGTCATCTATTTTGCAGTAGATGTTGACGAATTCAAGTTTTTCAAACACACAAAAACACCACCAAAAGGCACTTTTCAGAGCCACCACTTCCTCCCAGAGAAAAGTGCATTGGTTTTGCTTGGGCAGCACCCTAAGTTTTTATATGTCGTAGGACTATCCGTGGACTTCCAAAAAATGCACAAGGCCCTGCACTTTGTATTTGCCACTTCTATTTTTAAACTGTGAAAGGTAGCTCTGAAAAGTGCCTTTTTTTGGATTTTTGTTGTTTTATATGTTTTGTTTTTTTTACACATGACACACTAGGAGAGGAGGGCAAAGGAGGGTAAGGAAGGGATAGCAACCACGGGGATACGAAAGGGCAGGTGGAGAGAGGAAGATGTAGGGTGGGCCTTACTTACTTAGGTAGCAGGTCTTCTGGTGCTCCGTGACTAGTCTCGAAAGACTCTCCCCCCTGCAGAGTAATGTATCGCAGTGCATTCACAATATTTTGACCCTCGAAAGGTAAGGGTCAACAGCATCATGAATGGCCTGTGAAGCAGCTGGAGGGATGCACTCTCCCACAGGAGTGTCTCTTGCGGTTAGAGGAGCAGAAACAGAGGATGATGTAGAGGAACTGAACATACTACGTTTAACACAAGGTACAACCTTGCAAATGTCCCCACTGTGGCCCAACGTTAGGTGTCACTGCATGGATGTCATACCAAAGCTGTATGAACCAAGTCTTCCACGACTCAGCAACATTTTGCACTGTTTGCAGGTGACCTTGTTCGCATGTGATTTTGGTACGTTACCATGAATGGTAAACAACCCCCACACCCAAGACTCCCGGGCGAGTGCTGGTAGTAGGGAGTTGCTCGACCTCATTCTCTTCATCCTCTTCATCCTTGTTCTCTACATCCTCACACCTGTTCCCCTCTGCAGGCCCTTGGGGAGGTGGTGGTGGTGGAGGGTTTGGGGGAGGTGCTGAGGCAGATGTAGCAACAGCAGTCATGGATGCCATCAGGGTTGACGAGATAATCTCAGCAAGAGCAGCAAGGGCAACAAAAGTCAATCTGTAATAGCCAGAAGTACAATGAAGATCAGCTCTGGGGTGTGGCCTTTTATAGGGGTGGAGGGGTACGCTTCGCAAACAGATCAAACACCTAAAAAGGTTCAAAAAGTTCCACAAAGTATGTGAAAAGCCAAGGTCATTGTCCGGGACATGTGCAATGGTGAATTTTTACTGTAAAATAATTTGGATTGTCTGAAAAGTTCTTTTAAAATGTTGGGGAACCGGACAGTGTCCGCAAATTAGGACACATGCTCAGCATGGGTGCGGTCACATGATGACGTCGGGAACACATCCGTGAAGGGAACGGGTGTCCACAGGACACCAAATGCATGGGAACAGTTGTGCGCATGCGCGCGGGTGTTCTACAGACAGTGTTCGGGTCCTCAAACAAATTAAAAGTGCGACACAAGTAAGACGGACAGTTCCGGACAGGCGTGATGTTCGCAGGACTTACGGGTGTGGTGTGCATGTGCGTAGATGTTCTGCAGACTGTACGAGGAGGTAGAGTGTCCTTAGGACACCCTCATTTTGTTTGACTACGGACATCCCAGACAGTTTCAACTTGGCTGCGGACGGTACAGACAGGTATAGTGTTGTTAGGATTCCCACATTTTGTTCAGTTACGGACATCCCAGACACCGGGTGTGTTCTAAGAACACTTCCATCTTGGTTGCGAACGGTACGGACAGGTATAGTGTCCTTAGGAACCCCCATTTTGTTCATTTACAGACATCCTGGACACCGGGTGTGCTCTAAGAACAGTTCCATCTTTGCTTGCGAATGGTACGGACAGGTATAGTGCCCTTAGGACATCCCCATTTTGTTAATTATGGACATTCCGGACAGGCGCGCTATCCGCGGACACTTTAACTGCTTTTAAAAAAAAATAAGACACAAAGGATTTCATTAAAAGAAACATAATATTTTTTATTATATATGTATACAAAATTTATGAAAGAGAGGGCGAAGCAGAAACTGATAAAAATACAGGGGAATTAGGGGTTTGGAGAGGATGGATGGGAGGGGATGAAGGGATGGAAGTCTCATCAAAACTTTTTCTTGGTGTTGAAGGTTTGGGGATCGTTGACTGGGCATGGAGAGGGGGAACAGGTACATGTGGGACAATGGTATTTATAATTTTCTTTTATGTGGCCCTCACACACTGTTTCAAAACATTGACATTTTCCTTGAGCATGTCCATTTTCTGTTCCATGCGTTGCAGAGTCTTTTCCAATGTGTCTTTTGGTGTATTATTTTCAATGTTTATATGGTCTGTTAAAAATAAATATATATATGTTAAGTACACATAAAGTAATGATTATTAATTTGCTTATATAGAGAAGTGTCTACCATTAGTATCACTGTCTTCAGACATTTCCTCACGTGGAAAATGTTCCTCAAGCCATTCCAAAGTACTGCACATTTTTGTGTGAAAAACAGAAATATATTAATTGTAGTGTACCTAATACAAAAAGTTTAGAAATATATAAGAAAAATGAAGTTTACTTACTAGTTTCTGTTAAGTTGTATTCATACTGTTGTGTAGGTCTACTGTTGCTTCTAGCTCTGCAGTTTCTGTGAGGTAATTATGTTGGAGGCATATCTTTTTTGTTTTGGTATATTCCATTTTTATTACATATGGTATTTAAATGGATGGTTGATGTGTTAAATATATAGGTTCCACTTCTTATATATTATTACATATAATGTGTTTATGTGCTGCTTTTTGAACGTGTGCAGTGTTTATATGGCATGATAGAACAATTTAAGATGCCCCCTGAGTGTTTGGGTAGTGTTGATGATGTCCGCGTCCATCCGCGGACATACGCACAGTCCGCAGACATCAAAATCATTAGCAGGGGGTTCAGTATGTTCTATGTTACATGTATATAAATTAAGGGAATCCTAGTAAACATCTATTAAATTCACATTATGAAAATGTATATTCAGTAAAAAAAACTGTGTTAAAGGGAGGTTATGGTTAAGTTGTGCTACTAAAAACCTATGAAATTCAGTAAAAAATCGTTGTTAAAGGGATGTTATGCTTAAGTTGCGCTACTAAAAACCTATGAAATTCAGTAACAAAACTTTGTTAAAGGGATGTTATGGTTCCAAGTAAAACCGAAAAACCCCTGAAATTTGCCAGGTATGGGAAGCTAAGCAACCATAACTCGCGCCATCACCATGCACTGCTAAGACTAAAACCCAGGACATCAAAGATGACATCACAAATGTCATTGATGACATCACTTTTTCCATTCCAAAAGTGATGAATTGGATAAAGAAGGAATGCATGGACTATACACAAATGCAGAAAAAGAATTTGGCCATGGAAGGACACATGGACTAATTGTAAGATGGCTATCCGTTGACCATACAAATCCGTTGCTGTTCCCATATTTTCATAACCATTTCTGTCCTGTCCTGAGGAAGGCGACTGTCAAGCCATCTCTCTCTTTTTCTAAAGGAGACAGATTTGGAGGTCGTCAAAACTACCTGATTGTCATACCAGTGTGGCACATGAGAACGGTGGAAGTCACACTAGGTACCGGTGGTTGACTATTTAGGTCGAAATGGTGACTAGCATTGCAGGTTGCACCTTTTATTAATTTTGCACTGCAAGCCTGTCCATGAAGTTGTAAAAATAATTTCTCCCACTTTAGAATATGATACTGAACAGGTGTTGTAGTTTTACAGATTCTGTATTTCCTTATTTTCTTTATTCTCTATTCTTAATTGTTGGAATAGTTGCAGCAAGACTTAGAATAGATTTTTGGACTGTGCATGCAGTTTGAGACCGGGGTTAGGATTAGGACCCTATTAAGGTATCCTTCTCTTTATCTTTATGCTCCCCACCCCTCTCCCCCCCCCCCCCTTTCTTTCAATTAGCTTTAACCCTCCCGCAAGACTGTTTCTCCTTTATTTTCTCTTGGGGGGGCGATTGCACTTTGCACTTTGTATTCATCCTGCATTGTAGGGAGCTTAGGTGGGCGACATGCACTTTACCTGTACATATTTCATATTTCTTTTCTGTTTTTATGCTGTTTTACCATGGATTCAGCACTATATGTGATTTAATATGTGAACAATAAAGATTATTAGATTTTATATTATCCTTGACCTGGCCTATCCCACATTTGGGCTTTCATATTGATGGTTATTTACCTTGCTTGATCCTTCTAGCAGTTTGCCCCGCGTTACCCCCTCTCTCTTGTTCATTTGAAATCCATGTGTGCAGCATTAGATAATAGGAAAAGTTTTATTGATGTGGTTATGCGTCTTTGCGTCTCAACCGTCAGCCAATCACATTTTGCGCTCCGCTTATGTGCCTACATATGACCCGTAACCGTGTCAGTCATGTGTTGAGTTCTGTAGGCGTGGGTATGACGATAATCCATGTGTAGACGTGTGGAATTGACCAATCAGAGCACACACTGAGGTAAAGCAGTGACTCATGACTCCTACCCATACGTACACACCACGTATACACTACACAAACAGATTGGTTGATGGGCATATCTGCAAATATTCACCACATCCATGCATAATTTCGTAACTTTCCCTCGTAGCTTCTCTCATAGCTTTTTCTTCTGTGTACTAAGCAGGTTCACTGTAAGGTATCATAAGGTGATCATTAGCAAACTCCAAATACCTACCCATCCATTTTCACACCCTTTATTGATTTCCCTCTTTTCTTTGTCCTGTGGTTTGTCGTGCATGTCTATTCATTATTTTAGTTAGTTGTTTTCTTTTTTTGTTTCTTTTTTTTAAATGGCATTGTCCTTTTTGTTGTGTCTGTTTTAATTTAATATTTTCTTCCCAGTTCAGACATTGTATAACATGTTTGAACATGACAGCAGTAGTGACGATGTGATTTGGGTGCCAAACCTATCCAGCCATGCAAATAATTATGTGGGATGAAGAAGAAGGCAGACAGTTGGAGATATTTTATGATGGAGGATCACCACTTGCCAAAAGAAAGTGAGAATGTACAATGCAGGCTGTGTCGGAAGAAACTATGCTTGGGGTCATCCAACGTCCCATCTCAAAGTTTGGGACATCCATGCTCATCCAAAACCTGGTAAGAGTACATTGGGATGACGTTGATGATGAGTACAGAAAGGCCCATGAAGGACACAAAATACAAGCTTATGGACCCAACTCTGTATGCCGAAGACCTGCTGCTACGTCAACACCGACAGCCACCACAGCAACCTCAGAACCATCAACCTCCACCACTAGACAGACCTCCCACACTGCTGCTGACACCAGATTTTAACCATTGCAAAGTTATGTCCAAATGGTGCCACAACTGGATCACGAGGATGATGTAGACAAGAACTACAGAAAGGCCCATGTGAAATACAAAATACAAGCACCAGTGCTGAACTGCTCTTGTCTTCACTTATAAGAAACAAGGTGGATTGAAAAATGACATAGGGCCTCATTACGACTCAGGCGGTAAGGGTTTTACGGCGGCGTAAACAGCGCCGACCCTTACCGCCTGAGTACGAGGTCCCTTAGCGCCATGGCGGATTTAACACCTGCTTTTAGCAGGTGTTAAAATCCATGGCGCTAAGGGACCATGGAGTTAATTACGCCACCGTAATTTACGGTGGCGTAATTAACGCCTTCCCCACTCCCATTATGCCCTATGGGGCAAAAATGGGAATGGGGAAGGGTAAATGGGGATTGGTGACTTACCGTCCTGCCAACCTCGGAATGGGGCGGTAAGTCCGCCAACCACCATGGCGTAAACGTAGTTTACGCCATGGTGGTAAAGTCACGGCCCAGGCGGTAACTTATCGCCTGGGTCGTAATGAGGCCCATACAGTTTTTAGACAACGCCTTTACTCTTTCTCATTGCTTTTTCTTCTAACTACTGCCGACAGATACCATGGTGTCAACCTCTACTCTAACAACTACCACAGCAATATCTGCTCTATTCACCTGCAGCACTGTACCTTTCACAACCTCCACTGCCAAAGTGTAAAGTTTTGTGCTACAAATGTCACAATTCTTTTATGGTAGGAGATGTAATTTTCTGCCTCAGATATCTTAATTACATTTTATTTTCAGTGGCATAGTAATATTTGTCATGTCTTTTTCAATCTATTTAAGAGAAAGTGCAGACAGCTGGAGATACTTCATGGTGGTGGTGCAGTGAAATATCAGGACAAGTACAAGCAAATACACCTTTACCCTCAGTAACCTGCACAGAACTCAGTGTAATCTTATACCAGTGCTTATAAAACGGTGTAGCTTTATATATAGAAAAACAATACTACATTTTAAGCATATGTATTTATAGGAGTATTAGAATGTAACAAAAATAATGCCTAAGTGTATAAACAGAGATGGTTATATTTAATAGCATCTCAGTAAAACACTGACAATGCATAGGCATATGAGCAGCACCAACATTTTTCTAATGTTATAACATTAAAAATAATGCACTTTCTAAACACTTTCATGGAACAATAAATTCCCACTTAATCTGAGGAGGTGGAAAATAGTGGCAATATATGCCATCTGATAGCAGTGGTTAATATAACTGACAAACACAGCACTGCAAATACATTTTTAAATATGTAAATATGTACTGACAATTACTTTCACACCAGCCACACACTCAGCATGTGTACAGTGTGAGTTCTGCAATCAAAATAATAAAAGTGGAAAAAATACTATCTTTTGTATTCTCCAAATTCAATATCACAAAATATAGTGAACAAAGTACTAAATGGCTGACACATTTTCACTGCAACCTATCACAGACAAGTACACAAGTACAACAGTAACACCAACCAATTACAAACACAGAAACACATAGAAACTCCCCACCACCATCTTTGATAGTTGCGGCTATTCAACCACGGCTATTAACGTCATATTGCAGTTGCGTGTACACGCACATTTTTTACCAACTCATAAACAAACCTTGCCAACCTTTAAAAGTTCAAATAAGACATTGTTAAACCTGAGGACATAAAATCAGAAACACAAGTAGAATTGTGTGGTTTAACAAAATAATTTGATTACTGCACAGAACATGCATGGCTTAATACATTTGTATAGCCCTCTGTAGAAAAGCAGCCAATCAACTGACAAGATGCATGAGTGCACCTACGTATGAATGCCTGCACACTGTATACCCGCGAGTATAGAAACATCCCAGAAAGTTTTTTTTTATTTTTAGCTGTGGCTATTTGGAGAAATTATACAAATAAAGTTATCCTGCACTCCCAAGCCCTCCCCAAGTGACCCCAACATGAATTAACTCCCCTGATGTCCCCCTCACCTCCGCTGCCGTCTCCAATTCCACCTATAACACTCATCCTTTTTCTGATGCGGATCAGATCAAAATGTCAGATAGCCACAGCTATGCAACCATGGTAAATATACAATGTACCATTGGCCTGTATATAGCCATGATAACACAGGGGCCCAACATATCTGTAATTACGCATGCCACGCGTTGAGAGACACTCCCTTATCCACAGTTATGCACTCCAGTCTTTGCTGGGATTAGCTGTGTCTGAAACCTTGCCACAATATACCCAATGCTCAGTGTAATTGTGAAGTAACCATTGACTGTGGAGGGGCAACAGTGCTTCCCATTGCCTGGGCACCAAGCAAGTCATCCGTTTGAGTATATTCATGTATGTGAGCATTCAGGTTTTTTACTTTTATCATTCCAACTGCTCTTTTGGCAACCTTCTTGCAGCCGTTTTTTGCTGTTCTTAAAATGCAGAAAGCCACTAGTATCAATACTACCATTGTTATTCCTATTTTGAATGCATTATACAGCCAGTTAGATATCCATGAGAACAAATCACTGAACCAGTCATAATTTTCAGGAGCATCCACCTCATCCAACATATTTGTATGTAATTCTGTTAAGGTGGCTATGACCTCTGTGAGGGTTCAATTTTCCCCATCCTTGCAGTGTATGCACGTGCAGCAAGATGGCCTAATTTTTGCACACAGGCTACCCTCGATGTGCGTTATTAAATCAAAGACATTCCTATTCTGGAGAGTCATGAACAGTAACGTTCTCAGCTCCTCCTTTGTGGCATTAAAGCCCTTCGCAGTACCATTTATTGTTTGCAACTCCCATAAGGTTATTTGCAAACATTTGGTGTTTGTGTTGGCCTGCAACCCAGGAGCAAAGAAAGACATCAGAAATGTTGTTGCCCTATTCAACAATGTGTGTTGCTCTTATATGTCATCAAAGGCCAATGCTGATTTAGCCAAAACATTGTTTTCTCTTTTACTGCCTTTAAGGGTGTGGGACCTTTCGTTCCTTGGCTGTGTATTCATTTGGGGGAAGTGGCCAATGTGTACTTCACTCTGGGATACTACTAGAGAGGGTGTACTTATTACTACTATGGAGCACGCTCCTCCCCAATTTGTAGGGCGGTTCATATATGCTCTTAGACGACTGGCCCAATAATGGTCCATTAATACCACTGTGCCTACCTTCATCCGAGGTAAATCATATGTCTTTTTGCACCCTTTATTTTCCTCTACTTTTAATGATCCTGTATTTCTGATGCATAGAGAGGCATTCGTCAAGGGGAATATATGCAGTAGGTCTGCTTCGTTCTCCACCCACATTAACGTTTTAGTGTATTTATTCCATACTTTGAGGCATTCTTTATTTACACTGTAGACAACTACTTGTGGTTGCTCTATGAGTACCTCTGCATTACAAACCATCAGACCATCGGTCCAGCCTTCTGGGGTAAATATCTGTCCTTGCATTTGTAACTGGCCCCTTTCCCAACATCTAGCTATTTCTCTTCCTTTTTTTATCAACACAATTAAAACATTGTTTTCGTTTATTATTTCTCCTTTTCTTGGTCCTGATAATATATATTGTACTACCTTGTGTCGTGTTTTATCATGTCCCATCCATGAGAGCTCTTTATGCTCTTTATAAAATGATCCACCCGCGTGGAGTCTTCTTTTGTTATCCATTGCATAGAAGCCTATCTATCCTGAATTTGCCCCATTGTCATACATCTTGCAAGATTGGCCAGGCAGTGTGCTCTGTCTGTGATTATTTCTGTCTCTATAAACACTCTGGAAGCGCTCATGGTCTAGGGGATAAGTCAAAGCATGTAACAGCTCTCTTCAGATGTCTCTCTCTCTCTACTCTGCTCATTTGCTGATACCACAAATTATTAGTGAAATGAGTGACACTATTAATATATTTGTCCACACCCCCAAAGTCATCTAACATACTTCTTTTAATTCTTTTAAATTATCTTAATCTGTGTAGATACTACAGGATATTATGTTGCCATTTCATCTGCCATTGTTACATTCATATATACCAGTTGGGTTACATTATAAAGGACCAACTCTCTCAAAGCCCTAAGTATCATAAAAATAAAGCATAATTGTTAGTGTGTTCACCTTTTGTAAATAATTAGACATTCTTTATCCAAATTAAAGTTCTTTTCAATCTCTTCAAGGAATATATTCACAGAACAAATTCATGTTAATATTGCAAGAAAAATGTCAAAGACAAAATAAGGTTTCATATTGAACAATAACACAAAGAGGCTGATATGACAGACTACAAAAAGGGGTAAGTGTTCATCAGATAAGATAAGACTATGACAAATATAATTATTATTGGAAGCACTTGTTGTTCTTGTACTGTTAAGTGTCACACTGTGTTTCATTCCAATGTATTTGCAAGAATTTTTACTTTAATTGTCTGCATATCTATCGGGAAATCAATATCTCTACTCTTGTTGCCGCTGATTGTTTCTTGTCATGGACCTCGTCTGGACTCTTGCAATTTCCTCTTCATGTTCAGGCTCTGAGTTGGCAGGCAGGGGGTCTCTAATTTGTAGATCTTGACGTCACTGATTTGTAGCTAGGCACATCTTCGTTGGAGTTTCACTGTTATTGGTGTAACTGCTACTACAACGAAGAGACAGTCAAACCACGTCCTCTGCCAGCAGCATGTAAAATCTTTCCAAAGGACTCTTTCGAAAGGGAACAGAGCTACAGTTTTTGGAATTGTCTCTACACCAACTTGTTTATTTGCTTCATCAGTGTTCTTTGACTCCCCTACCACACTCAAAGCTGCCGAGACATACATTTAAGACACTCTGTCATAGCAATCAAATAAACTTGCTTTTCTGTTCCAATACAGTAGTGGTTTTATGTGCATAAATTTGAGCAGGAATGGGAGGAACAAGGAGTGTATGCATTCAGCGTCCGTCACCAGCTCAGGTGGATTCAGATGTTGGCCAGAGCCATGCTGATTAATTAATACAAGCTTGGCAAACGGAAGGTAATGGATCCAACCTTTTTTCAGTGTCACTTTTAGATTGGCAATGCGCTCCTTAAGGAGGCTGTTGAGGTGTTCACAAATGATGTTTGCTTGTGTGTGTTAAGCAGATGAAAATGCGTGCCTAAAACTCAACAAAAGAGTAATATGTTTGAATACTTCATTTACAAAATGTGGTCCGTTATCAGATCTGAGCACTTCACACACTCGCCACCTTGAGAATACCTCATTTATGAGGAACTTTGTAGCACATGTGGCATCTGGATGTTGGCATGGACCTGCTACAATCCATCAGTAAAAGGAACATAAGATTATTTTTTTAAAAACATTTTTTATTGAAACTTCAGCGCAGTGAACCTGTTGGGAAGCCAACAAGTCGCCAAGCTTTTGTTACAACACATCGTCATGAGTGCCTTGTTATCCATTACAGTGTAAAAGAAAATAAAACATTCAGCAATCCAGCAAATAAAGTTGTATCAGGTCATCGTATTAATAACAATTTAAGAGTTCCATACAACATTATTTTCAGTTAAATTTAGAGAGTCCAAGAAGTTCACAATTGCGCAGGTCAACTTAATGTTATGTCCGGCACTCGCATAAGACCACCAATTTTGATTGTCTGATTCAACAGGGGTAAAGTCTCCTAAGTGACGCAGTCGACGTAAGGTTGACGCATGGAATCCGGTAATTAGATGCTCAATAGATTCGATTTGAAGGTTGCAGAATCTGCAAAGATTGCTGTTTGCTTCGTTAATGTGTCGTAGAAATTTAATTTCCCTGGTGTTTAATGCATTCAAACGCAGCCTCAAAATTGGTCACGATGATGTCGCGAGGGGCAAGTTACCAAGTAGCTTCATTAATAGCATGTACCTGTGGCCTTTAGAAATTTGGAGCATTTCTATATAATTGATATGCAAATGCTGAAATGGTCCAGTAGGATGGGGTATTGTCCCTCTCACTGTTTGTAAAGTGTGCCCAGCTGTGAATTGTTGACATGTTAGACAGTCTGTCAAGTTTGGGACAAACCAGTCCTCCAAAAGCAATACTGCAAGGCATTTTCTCGATGTGTTTGCTGAGTGTTACAATTGGTTAAGTGCTACTTTGAGCAGCCCTGAGGGCATGACTGGTTTCCTGGTGCTGTCCTGCCGCCACATTGCATCTATGTGGGAAAATGTTCATCCTCTTCATTTCCATAATTCTTGCTCTTCTTGCAGTGATCTTCCCTGTAATTCAGTGATCCCTGCTATGGGTCGTGTATTAAAACCCTCCTTCATTACCGTGTTGTTTGCACGTGTGTATTTGTATGGTGCAGTCACAATATGAGAAATGTGCTGTTTTTTTGTTTCAAGATCGGTGGCCTTGTTGCTTTGAGAAATCAAATCTACACCTCTGGTGTGTGCTGCGCATTTCACCACAGAAATGGTGGATGGGAGTTGGAGTGCATCTATGTGCATATTCAATAGTGGAACATGCTGCGGTGGCTTGCTGACTGCACATAAGAAGCCACGCCTCTTCCAACATGACAGTCTTGCATGTACTGTTGAGATCACATTGGTGGGGCCAGAATACACCAATACCGCCTCATCTACATACGCTTCGAGTGCCAAAATTAGTGCTAATATTCTGCTGCCTGTGCCGAGAAATGCAATGGCAATCCGGCACTTATCACTGTCTTAAATCTGTCATTCAGTTCTGCTTTTACCACTGCTGTCCCAGTATGCCTTTTGCCTTTGTCCTGGTTTATTGACGATGTTCGTCAATAAAATTAAGTGTCCCTCCTCCTAGGGAATTTTCTTTAACATGCAGTATCTCATCATAATATTCAGTGTTTGATCAATTGGTTTGATATAATCACCTGATAGCTGGAGGTTTTCCGTGTGGTCAATGTGCTTTTGAGATTTTCGTGATCGCAAACAAGGCATGCTCAATGTATAATGTTACTGTACAGCCCATGGTTATGCTGGCAAATTTGTCGATTGTGAAGTCCGCTGCCGTCAACACTTGTTCACATGGGTAATGGTTTCTCATTACTGGATCTAGGATCCCACTGTAAAATGCTAGTGGCTTGTGCCCCATGGTCGCTTTTTGTGCGAAGGCAGCTGTCATCACTACTCTGTTTGAATCAGAAAATAAAAATAATTCTTCTTTATAATCAGGTATCCCTGAAATGGGTGCTGTACTGATTCCTAGCTTCAGTTCATCAAAGGCAACTATCATCTCGCCTGTCCAAACTATGTTCTTGTTTTCTTTCTGTGCCTCTTTCAGTCCTTTTAAAAGTGGCCCTACGAATGTGCTCTTGTGAAAGACCCATGGCGTACACTAATAACAGAGTCCTAAGAATTGCTTTAACCCTTTCTCTGTGTCGGGTTTGGGTGCCTTCGCGTTTGCATTTTCTCTTGCAGGTGTTACTTTCCTTCCTTCCTTTGATATTAGCTCACCTATGTATAGGAGTTGTTCCTGGTGATAATGAATTTTCTCTTTGTCAACCTTGTACCTTTTCTGTGCCAATACTGTCATCAACTGTATTGAGTCTCTCCTGCAGACGCTTCTTCTGTCTCGCTGCACACCAAAATGTCATCTACATATTGTATCACTGTACTGTCAAATTGGACGTTTCCTAAGTCAATCTGAAGTACTCGGTTGAAAACCAAAGTAGACTCGCAATATCACTGTAAACAAGTATGTTTTAATTTAATCCTGCGATAGGTCAATAAGGTCCAATATTAAGACTATTTGTGGAGTGGGATCAAAAACAAAGCATTCCTTAAGTCAATCATAGTAACATATTTAGCTATGGATGGAATGTTACACAATATTGTGGCTGGGTTCAAAACCAATGGGAACTCTGCCTCAACAATACTGTTCAGGGGTCGCAAGTTGTGGACAAATCAATATGACCCTCATGTCGCTTTTTTCACTGCATACATGGCTGTGCTACTTACGGCAGCAATGGCATCATAAATGCCTTTGTCTGCTTCTTTTAACATTGGATATTGTCTTACCCTCAGTAAAATAGCTCCTTGCTTCAAGTTACTTTTGACTGCCCCAATTCCTTTCAATAGGCCAACATCATATGGACTGATGGTCCACAATGTGCTTAGTACCTGCACCAAATCTTCCTTGAGAAAGTATGGAACCTTTTTTATCAGTGACATTCTCTGAGGTATTTCTCTGTTTTCAATTTTTTGTTGACATGTAAGACTTATATTAAGTGCTATCACTGTTCTCCAGTTTATTCCTTCCTCATCAACTCTGTGCAAAATTACTCGGTCTTCCCTTACTATTGCTGCTTCCAGCTCTATTGTAATCACCTGCCCTTCCTCCATGTCCATGGGTATTTCTGGTCTGAACAGAAATTCTGTGGGTAATCATAGTAGTCTGTCCTGTATTCTTTGAAGCCGTGCTAATAATATGTGGAGCCCATAAAAGAATACTTCTAGGTCTAATGGTATGCCCTTTGTACTTTCTGACCATAGAACACTGTTTTGAATTATTGTGCATTTACATAATGAATCCCTGGGGTGGAGCATATTATCCCCTGATTAGTAAATGATAATGTCATGTTTAATGTGCTTATCAAATCTCTCCCCAATATGTTGACTGGCATCTTACAAGAGTATAAAAGTGGTATGGACAGCTCATGTTCCCCAAGAGTGATATAGTCTGTGAAAGGAACCATAGTTGTCGCCCCAGGAAGTCCTTGCGCATTCAATAGCGATGCCTTACATTGGGAATTTCCCTTCTCTAACACAAGATCGAGTCGCTCCTCTTTCTACAAGGAATGAAAATGTTTTGTCACCTATGGTTACCTTGACTCTTGTTTGCTCTTGTGGGTCAGGTGTACCTGACAGGAACATCAAGGCTTTCTGTGGGCTGTCCTATTGTGGATATAAGTCCAGTCCTGTGCCGGTGAAAGGGTTCACTCCCAATACTGTCACACCCCCTATTCTAGGTGTGGATGTATGAGGTAATATACTCACATTCCATGGCACCACTACATTCTGTTGTGCTGGTGTTTGAGTCTGCATGGGTTACTGCTGTGCTGCATTGGGGCTTGCTGCACTTGCATTGGTGCTTGTTGCATTTGTGTTGGAATTCCTTGCTGTCTGGGTTGCATTTGTGGCACTTGTGTCTGGTACT
Organism: Ambystoma mexicanum; assembly: GCF_040938575.1. Lineage (NCBI taxonomy): Eukaryota > Metazoa > Chordata > Amphibia > Caudata > Ambystomatidae > Ambystoma > Ambystoma mexicanum. The sequence continues at coordinate 1,269,350,395 of NC_090930.1, read as the reverse complement.
GCATGTGATCTTGGTCATAAGATTCAGGTTGCTATGCGCTATATGGTTTTCCCCCTCTTGGATTGGCTGCTGGCCCATTCTGTTGCATCCCTCCCCTGCTTCTACATACACGAGAAATGTGTCCCATTTTACCACATTTCCAACATTGCTGGATCTGTCCTCCAAATCTAGGTTGGCCTCCATTAAATCCTCCTATGTGGAGCCTGAAATCTGAACCCGCTTCCTCTGGGCGCACCCCCTAGCCCGATCGAAAATAATTATGCTCTCCCCATCCTGCAAAATTCCTGTTTGCTGTTGGTATTACCTGCTGTGCTCCTTGTGTAGTAAACCCTTCCCCTCCACTTGTCAATGCTGCCCCTTCCACTGAGAACTTCGACAATTGTATTTGAACTAACCTTGCTTCCTCCATCTTCCTTTACTCAACTTTCTTTCTGCCTTTCTCTTGTTTTAACTGAAAATGGCAAAAAATTGTCAGTTGAATCTCTGCTCATGGCTTCGCTTCCATTCCCACAATCTTTTTCAATTGTCTTTGCACTGCCTCTGGCATGGCATATGATTAAAAAATTGTTATGTTTTTGTCCCATGTTTCTCTCATTTCCAACCGCCATAATTTCTGATTCTCTTTAATATAATCAGACAGATCTTCATCATCACGCATCTTAAGATTGTCTAACAAATCTGGGATCTGAACCCTAAGTTTGAAAATTATTAAAAGGTTCTCTGTCATGATTGGTGCCCTGTGCTGTCACTCCAGGATAGCCCACCTCTTTCCAAATGTCATCTGCCCACTCCCCTAATATGGCAGCAAGTAGGCTTTTTATGTCACCCACTGCTAGAGTCATTCCCACTGTCCTTCTTTCTAATTCATAAATCCATAGGATACATAGAAAACAATTGGTTAAATACTACAGATTTGTCACAACATAATCACAGTTACCAAAATCTACGGGGATAGGTTAGTGGTGGTGACTACATATAGTGTACACTCTATAATTGTAAATCATTTCATTGGATTACAGCAATTTGATGCCTCCACCTTCGACCACCTCTAAATTGATAAAGGTAAAAATACATCATCCCTGCACCAAGTGATTGGTTGTTAAGCTATTTCATGTGTGGCATACGATTGAGGGTTTTGATTGGTTGGTTTCTTACTAGCCAACCTTGGGCACTTGACAGAACATCAAGACACAAGCCAGACAAGAGGTACGGGGATAGAGGCCCATTGATCATTAAAAAAGTTACCATCATTCATCGCCTGGCCATGAGCCAGGGTGACCTCTTTTTACGTGTCTTTGTGCAACGTCCGGTGACTGTGGGTACATGTAGGGAGAACAGCAAATGTCCTATCTGTGTTCATTTCTAATGAATAGGCAGTGTTCTTCAATTATGGGTCACATGCTCAGGGACCATGTATGAAATATAATGCATTCCTATTTATTGTGATTTAACCTAATATTAATGCATGTGCTGTTTTCCAGTTGTTACCGGGGACACTATTGAGCTATCCTTCCTGGAGCCTTATGGCTTACCATGTCCTTGCACCTGGCTAACAAAGACTGTGTGTTCTTTTAATTAATCTGAAAATACATGGTTTGCGTCTTGGGAATCGTTATTGCGTACTTTCTCTCTGCTGTTTCTATCCTCTCTTATGTATGGTAACGTTGGCTTGGGTTGCTTGCTACTACCTGAGCTCTGCATTTATATGTATTGTTGTGGATTTAGAGTTTTGAGTTCTCAAAGGGCCTGATTCACAGAGGGTTTTCCAATGGGGGTTCGCCATTATAAAACACTTCTGTGAATAAGCCTTTCAAAGTTTTGAGGCCTTTCGTTTAATTGGAAGCATGCTGCAGTTTCCATTTGAAAGAAGATGGTTGCCCAATTAAACTCTTGTTTCTATGTTAGTGAATTATATTTGTATGTCATTTATGTTGCATTCGCCTTATATATCAGGCATGTTAGTATTATTCATGTCTTGTGGATGTTATATATTAATATTCTTCATGTATAAATGTATGTTTTACTTATTGTCTGCGTTTCTTCATGTTGAGTGCACATTGGCTTTGTGTCTAATGCATGCACATGTATTGTTAGACGTAATTTTGGCTGCTTTTGCTATATTCAGCCTAGATTGTCTCTATGTCTTGCTGTACCTGCCTGGGATAAAGGCAGTATGGTTTCATCAGTGAGTAACTTTTCTCACCTGTGCAGTATTGGGCCGGGGAAGGGCCAGGAGCTATCGATGATGTATGTTTTTGCCTCTCAACATTTCCCCGTATGGTCGAGTCCTCAACAACACTTGTCCTTCTGCTCTCCCCACATAGGGCTTTTTGGGTATCTATATTTTAGTCACCCCCCTCAAGCTACCACCACATCTCATGTGTACATCTGGACTCCAGGTCATGCAGCAGCACCCCCCATTGGAATCACAATATACACAGTGCTAATTGTGAGGGTCATGAAGATATATATATATATATATATATATATATATATATATATATATATATATATATATATATTTAGTGCTCTCTATTACTTGGGAACAGGAGAAATCATCAGTTTGTCTGTACTAATGCACGTCAGAATCCAGAAAGCTAATAGTACTAGTACCGTTAAGGCCACTAGTATTTCAAATGCATTAGCCAACCAGCTCAGTATACACGAGAACAGGTAGTTAAACCAGTCATCATCTGCAATATCTTCCAGCTCTTCCAACATTTTTGTGTGTATTGCTGTCAAGGTGGCTATGGCCTCTATGAGGGTCCCAATTTACTCCTCATGGGCAGGTCTGTACGTACAGCAAGAAGGTCAAATTTCTGTGCACATGGCCCCCTACATGGGTGTTATCAGATTGGGGACATATCTATTTTGAAGGCTGTTGAGCCTTATTGCTTCACAGTTGCGTTTACTGTCTGCAGCAGCTCCCATAATGTTATTTACAACCATTTGGCATTCATGTTTGCTTGCAACCTGAGAGTAAAGGTGGAGGTAAAGAACATGTCGGTTCTACTAAACATTTTATGCTCATCTGGTATATCTTCATATGCCTTTTCCATTTATGTGGAATCATAGTTACCCCTTTCTGTGTGCTTTACGGTAAGGGACCTCTTAAGTCTCATGTGCATGTTCTTCCTGGGGAAATCACCAATCTTCACCTCGCTTTGCAGAACGACTAAGTCTGGTGCACTTGTTACCACCAGGGAGCACAGGGCTGCTCAAATTGGGGGAAGTTGCATATAGGCTTTTGAACCAGTCTTTTAATACAGCTGTGCCTACCTTCATGACTGTTACATAAAAAATATGTGTCCGCACTTTGTGTTTCTTCCAACATCCATTGTACCATTATTTCAGAAGCACAGTATGGCATCTTTCATCAGTATCACAGGTACTGGTCCTCTTTCATCTTTTATGCAGGTGAGCAATTTTGTATATTTAGGCCATTCCTCAAGGCATAGTTTATTTGCATTTTCCACAACTTCTTCAGGCTGTTCAAGGAGTGCTAATGCTTAGAGTCCTATTCATCCTTCCCCCCACCCTTCTGCCGTAAGTATGTGTCCCTTCCCATGCCCTGACAAGAGTAGCCGTACATAGGAGTGCACCAGTAAAACCACTTAAAAAAAGGGGCATTCCAGCTTACTTTTTGATGGCAGACCATGCCTCCTGCATGGGGAAAAACATTTTCCCAAAATGCAGGCCTAAAAGGTGAGTCTCTCCGCTGGCTGAAATGCATTATCCTTTTGAGAGAAAGCTGTGTGCTCATGGGCAAGCTTGGCTGGCCACAAGGGTAGAATGAACAACTCCACAATGAACACTACACATTCCTGTTTACGACAATGTACATGTGCAGAGTTCGAAATTCAGATTCAATGATTCAATGAGCAGGAGATAAAACCAGCTACTGGGTGTTGGGCCTCCCCCTGTAGGCAGGAGCTACAGCAGGAGAACAAGGAGCTACCAGAAATGCTCCTTTAACGTTTTGTTCATTTTGTATGAACCATTCTGTTTAAAAGTTTATTAGATGTGTTCGAATTCTGATTTATTAACATTCCCAAATACTCAAAGTTAAAGTCACATTTCCATGTTTGGAAGGCACCAGTTGGCTGTAGGAGCCAATGGTAGCTCCTTTTAGATGTTGATTTCAAGCTAACCATACTCTACTATGTTATACGCAGGAGCTAAATAGCTCCCAGCTCCCTCAATTTCGAACCATGATGTGTACCCTGGGTACACTCCACTCCATTATCTGCCAGGAGTGTGTTTGCATGCCATGAATAAGGGCCACAGTTTTCTCAGTAACGCCTAGGCTGTAGATCACACAAAGTGAAGTCTGGTCCTATGCTATTTTGTGGCCTGCCTTGTCCAGATCAGCCATAAATGAGAAGGTGTTGACTATTATTTGCTTAGCATGGTAAAATTAAGTCAGAGTAACTGGAGGGGATTTCTCATATTAACGGCAAGAATATACTGTGGCTTTTTAGGTAACACCACATTTATCTAAATTGATTCCACAGTTTCAAAACAATTGGCAATTGATATATTCAAAATGATTGTTCTAAGGTCAAAGGTCAACTAAAATGGATATTTGTCACTCATACCCAATACAAGGGATAGTACATATATTACATTACTGATGGTTTCACACTTTTTTGGAAAATCTGTTAATGGTTTGTGAAAACATAACAAAACATATTTTGAATGAATATTCAGAGGTCAAAGTTTAAAATAAATGACTATTTGCCTAATTGACGAGAAAGCATAGACCATAACCTTTACAGTAAAACCCCACTTATCTCCATCAAATCTGGCAAAAAGCAATAAAAACCTTTGCTTATTCTAGTTTCAAAGTCAAATGTAAAATGCCAAAGCCCCTGGCACCCTACTTGATGCCTAGCAGACAACATACCTGACACAACCATTCCAATGACACATCTCTTATGTAAATGTATGAAATAGTAATAGAGCAAAAATAAAAAATAACACTTTTGGGAGGGAATTTCTGAGGTCAAAGGTCAATGGACAAAAACCCATATCTTAACTGACACATACATTCAAAAGTACACATTACGTCTGTCGAAGAGATGCCTCTCTTGTCAAAATCCATACAGCAGTTGTAGAACAATTAACAAAAAACACTTTGCAGTTTATTATTGTGAGGTCAAATATCATAAACTCTCAAACTATTAGACTAATGGATTTTGACGAGCATGCCATTATCTTTCAAAAGACACCACAATTAGGACAAACAGATCTAGAGTTACACATACATGGCAACAAAAACATTTCATGTAGTGCAATTTAAGGACAAAGATCAGATACAAAGACTGTTTGACCCATTGCCTCACATACTGAGATAACACGTCAAAAATTGTCTGATGACTAAACATACATACCAGAACAAAACATTTACTAGACTTTATTGAATTCAAATTCTGCAATAGAGATTCTTGCAGGGAAAACAGCAAGGGAAATAAACAATGTCAGTCATTTTTAAATGTGTGTAAGACTACCTAGAACCACTGAGAATATGTATTTTCCTTTGAATCATATTGCCACTAAGTAAAACCTGTTTTCTTTAATGATGCTTCAAAATGATTGGTCTTTTCCTTTTTTCATAAAATTTGTGGATTGCACTTACGCTTTGCCCCAAAAAATAAATAAATGAAATAAAACATGAACATTCCGTTTTTTGTCTGAGCAGCAAACACAATATACTTTAAAGTTGCCCATCTATCTACTGAAAACATTATTTTTTCTGAAAGTGCTACCTTTGTGGTCAGTGATACTTTGATATTTCTCCACCATATTGAATTATGTCATGTGACCTCAGCATGTGACACAAACGTGTGCTTTCTGGCTCATTCTATAGAAAATAATGTACTGGAGCAGAAAATACATTGTTATCCTATACTATTATTGATTTCTAGTGAGCAACAGTAGTTTGCGATGAAACAGCTAAAAATCATAGAAAATAGCATTACACTGAGTGTTTTCCAATGGGCACTAATAGGGTTAAAACGTTGCAGGTCCACTTTGATTCGCTGCATACAATTTACACTTCACATCAATCTTTTACATTTGTTTCTCTTGTCAGGATACCGTACAGAGACCTTCAACTGAGCACATTTGCAGTGCCGGACCACTCTGTCAACAGTATCGTACATTTCCTTTTAATGTTCAAATATTCACCAGCAACTTGGCATCACTTGCGTCTTTCATCACACGCAGTTAACAATGTTTGTTCCAGTGCTCTTTTTACAGTGTTGCCGCTTGCAATCTCAGCTTCAACACAGACCGGTCTGGCATGAATCTCCCCAACTAACTGGCTATGTTGTTCTCTGTCGCTTCTTTGTTCTCGGAGCCAAGCACAATACCACAGCATCTGCTGCTCCTCCCGGCCTTGGTCAATTATGTGGGAGGACCCTTGGTACCTCCAGCACACGATGCAGGATTCTTCAGCCTGGGTTCCTGGTCTTATGTTTATGCCTTGAAGGTTTCTTGAAAGTAACAGCTTCCTGCCAACAAGGTCAAGGGTGTTGTCCCTCTCACAAACCTCTCATGCCTGGCTGTCTTTCTCCCCTCGTTCAGCTACCAACTCAAAAATGCTGTATCTTTGTGTGTTTTGCCTCGCTAACAGTGTGCCTGGGTGTCTGATCTTTTAAACTCTTTGAAAGAGTTGATTGGAGTCAGGTGTGAGTAGTTTCCCCTCCCTGTCTCACTCTGTCTGTCCTCATTATTGGGACAACATGGAGACTGCCCATAGGAATCCATTGCCCATTGATTCCCATCGGGAATCCCCATGACTCCCATCTGCTTCTTTCTCGTCCCAGTAGTTGGACTTCTAGAGTGGAAGTAGGGATTTTGGGAGTTGAAGTTTTTCAGAGGGATAATGGAAAAACCAAGTAGTTTTATTTTCATGATAGAGGGAGTAAATTGTGGTGGGTTAATAGATTTTCTATCGGGTTCTTGTGATTGTATAGATGGTTTTAATTTCTCTGGTCTGTTTCTCCTTTTTCTTACAGAAAGGTACTGGGGTATGATGGGGCTCTTCTGACAATATCCCATGCCAACTGTTGGGATGTTGGGTAGAGAGGTATCAGAATGGCAGGAATACCATGTCTCACCTGAGGGTGTGCCTTCCATAGTCCCCAAGGACCGCCTGCCCATGTGATCCTCTCTCGCTCATCTGCCCCCCAAGGTTGGGATCCAAGAGCTATGGCCCTCTCATAGCCACCTGAACAAAGGATCTCTGGGAATAGCCTGTGAGAAATGCCTCAGGTTTCTCACAACCCACAGAATGTTCTTGGTAGGTATCTTGTCCCGAGAGGCATAGCTGTAGTAGCAGGAGATACAACTTGGAAACGAAAACCAAAACTTTTGCAATCTCTCAACAAACAATGCTCTTTTTCACTTTCGCTGATACAGCATGACTATTACCCTGCTTCTATCTATGGCAAGTAAAGGAACAAGCAGAAATAGCAAATATACACTGACTTGTCCTTCGGGTATGCTGCCCGCCTCACAAGGCCCACTTCTAAGGCCCCTGTCTGCTACACAGATGCTCTAAGGTGAGCTGCTGCCCCCCCTGCTGTATACCTAATTGTGCCATCCCTAATTGACCCATTTGCATCTCTGTGTCGCACCCGCCTTGCAACATGGGGTTAGGCTCCATGAATGTGCCCACTTGATTGACTTTTTCATCTCTGTGTCACAGCCGCCCTGCAACATGGGGTTAGGCTCCATAAATGTGCCCATTTGATTGACTTTTTCATCTCTGTGTCGCAGCCGCCCTGCAACATGGGATTAGGCTCCTTGAATGTGCCCACTTGATTGTCTTTTGCATCACTTTGTCGCAGCCACCCTGCAACATGGGGTTAGGCTCCTTGAATGTGCCCACTTGATTGACTTTTGCATCTCTGTTTCACAGCCGCCCTTGCAACCTGGGGTACGGCTCCATGAATGTGCCCACTTGATTGACTTTTGCATCTCTGTGTCACAGCTGCCCTGCAACATGGGGTTAGGCTCCATGAATGTGCCCACTTGATTGACTATTGCATCTCTGTGTCATAGCCGAATGGCAAAATGGGGTTAGGCTCCATGAATATGCTCACCTTGAACTCTTTTTGCACTTTGCTTATGATGTAATTACCTCTGTATGTTTCTCTTTGATGTGATCACTTCCTGAGCTTCCTTCCTGTGACCAGAAGCACTGTAACCAATCTATTAAGCATAAGCACCTAGATTACTCCCGGTTTTGCACACTATATAAACAAATAAATAAAAAATTATGCTACTTTTCGCTCACCCAGTAAAAGCACAGATGCAGTGTACATTGGAATCAGTGTCTTAACAGCACAACTGCGTATAAAAGGCACACTGGTCCTAAAATGGTAGCTTGCTTACATGATGGCCTAAGCTGTAGAGTAAATACCTTACTCTAACATTCCCCTTTTCAGGAAAAACAGGTCTGCCTCAAGTTAAGTTGCTTCAGGATCCCTCATGGTCAACGCCTGGGCATCTTCACCACTCATCCAATAGGAAAAGGTGGTATTATTTCCTGCAGCTGTGCCCAGAGTCAGCACCCTCTGTGCTCCCACATCTTAAAGTGTTAAACATTACCAAGTGTTTGTCATGATTGTGTAAAGTTTTTTGATTGACCTCATCTTCCATTGGCCTGCCCCATGGTCAACCACTCCTATAGAGAACACACCCCATTCTCCAATGGTTGATTATAATTTATATATTTGTTGCAGGAAAAATATTCAGGCTCAGCCTGCTCTTAATACTTTAAATGTTTAAACTGTTTTTATTCCATAATATACAGTAGCAATCTGCTACCTCAATGAAATAAGCATTTCTGAAATGTGTACTTGCAGAAGCGCATACGGCAGGGGTGTTGTTAGGTCTGGAAAAGACTCGGGGCTATGCTAATGTCTGAACTGTCGGGACTGGGGGCTACCTAGCCTTTTGGTTGTAGCTCCTGAGATTCTATCCGGGGCTACAACCAATTAACCAAGGGCTATAGCCCCCTTACAGAGCCCTAGCAATGCCTCTGCATAAGGGTATGCAACATGAATGTATAGCATATTTAATCATGAATTTATTAATATCAGTCATTTTATCCATTTTCAATAATCATATGGAATCCAAATTTGATGTCAAATTAAATAGGAGATTCTCAGATTTGCAACACACCCATCCACATGTAACTGGTATGGTTTTAGACGTATGAAACAAATTAATTTATATCTGTAATGTAATATTTGACTCATGCCCTCCGTTTGCCCTATGACCAACCTATCATGCTTTTGCACCTGACCCATATGAATGAGTCTATGTAATGGGTCCGGTTAATGACTGATTTGAAATTAGATGGTAGGCCTTCTTTGTTCCCCTGCATTAGCCTACCATGGCCCAGTTATATTGCTTTGCAGAGTTCAAAAGCTGCCACTTTTAATGAAGTAATTCACATTTGAAACTCAATAATATATTGAACAGGTTTTAGACCAACTTATGTTAATCTCCTGAAGGACCATAGATTTGATTTTAGTTTTAAAACATTTAGAGTATTTTCTAAAATTCTCCTCTCCTAAGCAGTTATAACCGGTGGAGGTTGCTCTGAGGCGGAACTCTGGTCAACTATAAGTCAGCACAATAATGCATTGAATTCAGCACAAGTGTTATTCAAACCAATATGGATGAACCACTACTTTTCAATATATTTACACTATAATTAATATATTATGTTGTGACATTCACCATGTTTTTGTAAACTTTGTAGAATAATCAGTTGTTGGAGAAATATAGGACCAGGCTGTTGACCTGCTGTTTCCATGCAGGAATGCTCAGTCAGTTTTTTCTTTGGCTCAGAGAGCGGGCCTGTCTCTCTGGCTGTTTGCAGAGAGGGGGCTCGGAGCAGCGGATACAGCGTTGGTCACAATGTTGTTCACAAGAGACATTTGTGGCAGACAAGCCGCTGTGACTAAGTGTTCACCTAAATCGAGTTCAGAGAGAATCTGTCTGTTTCCATCTATGAAGAGCTCTCTGCAGTGCTGCTGACTTGCTGCTGCTGCTGACTCACTTAAGTTCCTCTCTCAGAACCATGAGGGCTCAGGATTCACTTGAATCGAGGGCATCCTCTGTGTTTGCCAATTCTGTCTCCTCTGCCCCACCCCCGTATGTCCACTTGGAGTAGCTTTCATTCTGACTCCTTTCTACGTCAGGCATTTGCCAACTTTGGGGGACCCCAAATTATACCAATTTTCATGTGTTTTTTCTGCTGGAGTGTGCTGTTTTTGACCTCGCTTGCAGAGTGCCATGGGAGCCTCAGGGACCACAATCCAAGGATTTACCAGTGAAGAAGTGTGAGGGGTGCCACAACTCTAAAACGACTCTGGTATTCTAAGCTGGATTCAGGTAGCTGGGCAGTATATTATTTTTCTGGAATTAGTCTGGAATTTCTAATGAATTTTGTGAATAAGGCCCTCTCTGCTGATCCCAAGGAATGCACAGGGAGGAGGAAACAAACTAGAGAAAGCCTCCCAAGCCACCTGAGCGTTCCCCATTTTGTGTGATTCTTTCATATTTTGTGAGTCTATATAGTCTTTGGAGGGGGGTTGTAGGTAGATAGGGAACTCAAACCTGGCCTGATCCTACCCAGACTGGATCCAGACATCTCCCCCAAGGCCTTCTCTGCTGATTTCAAGATACCCAGAAGGGGGAGACAGACTAGATGAAGCCACCCACGCCATTCACCATGCTCCAATCTGTATGACTCTTATATTTCCTTCGGATTCTGTGTAGCCTCTGGAGGGGGGAGCAGAGGAGTTCAGACTATTTATTCTTATTATTTAAAACTTTTATTTAACTTTGGCAGGTAGAGCACACAACACCAAAAACAATATCAGGATCATAGTACAACAGAATACATGGGTAGAAGCAGGTAGGGGTAGACATGGCAGCAAATAAACAGTTATTCTGCATTTCATATAAGTTACAAAAACAGTAATCAAGTGGATTATAACAACAGTATAGCCGGCTCTCAGACCCCTACTCCTGGGCCTAGTTGGCTAGGTAAGAACGGAATTCTGCCCAAGTGTCTTTAGGCCTGGAGATAGCGGGCACTGTCTCTATATAAGCATCTTCACAGTTTTGGGCCCAGGTTAAGTCCACTAGCCAGGATTCAGTGGAGGGTGGGTGCCTGCCCCTTCACTTCATCAGTATGCACCGCTTAGCAGTCATGCAACCCATATTGACAAATGATTGGAGATGTTTATTAGCAAATGCAGGCCACCTAGCAAACAGTGCCCCCAACGAGGCGGGGCCGAGTGTAACATTGACAATTTCTGACAGAACCCTCATGACTGAAACCCAGAAGACCCCAAGGGAGGGGCAACCCCAGAACATGTGTCAGCATTTGAGTAGTAGCACCGAGGCAGAACTGTTTCCCCATGCCAGCCATTTTATCCAGTTTCAGGGGGGTGTAGTACAGTTTATTCAACAGCTTGTAATGCATGAGTCTGAACCTGGAGTTTAGGGAGATGTTACAAGTATGCAGACTCATATTCCTCCACTGTATATCAGAGAATTCTGAACCCAAAGCCTCTGCCCACTTGTCCCTGATTGCAAGGACCATACAGGGTGTTTTGTGCAGAATCCTTTTATACAGGTTGGAGAGGGTAGCACCACAGGTGTTAGAATTGACAATGTACTTCAGCTCAGCATTTTCAGAGGTTTCAGAGGGGTAGTCCAGCCACCACGTGGTGATCGCTGCTCTTAGTCTGTAGTATTGTGTCAGTTCAGTGGCCGAGCCTCTGTGCTCCCAACGCCAGGTTTGTGGGAAGATGAAGGACCCATCTGGAAATATATCTGCCAATGTGTGGTATCCCAGGCCCTCCCAGTGTCTGCTCACAGCCATGTTACATGTGGGGTCCAGTCCTGGGAATTTCCATAAAGGAAGCCACTTGTAGTATGGGTGATGCGCCCCAGTCTGGAGAAAGATTGAGCACTATGCGGGTAACGTTTTGTGCACAGGGTCGAATGAGCAATCATCTGTTTACCTCCCATCTAGGATGATTGTCCTAAGATCAGACCCACCCGCGGCCAGCCTCTCCAGCTTTACATGGGGGAGTTGTGCGAATCCCCCTCTGCATAAACTGGAGTCATGTCAACCCATTTTTTGCGCACCGCCCCCACGTGCCATAAAAACTGCCAAATCATGGCGTGTATCCTGGCAAGGAATATCTTGCCGGGCGAGAGTGGAACATTGGTAAATGTATACAGAAGTTGGGCAACAGTATCATTTTAACTAGGGAGAGCCTACCCACCAATGACATGGGAAGCAGAGACCACCTGCTGACCTTATCCCTGATGTACCCCTCCATGGCTGGATAATCATCCATAAGAAGGGAAGCCCTCTCACTGGAAATCTGCACACCTAAGTACCTAATGCCTTTTGGGGACCAACGCAGGGGAAACTCCCCTGCGGTTCCCTTCTGCGATCTGTCATGGGGAAAATCTCAGATTTAGCGTAATTTATTACAAACCCTGAATACTCGCCAAAAAGTATAATGTCTCGGATAATTGGGTCTAGATTGACGTGTGGGTTTCTGGGAGCCCAGGAGACGAATGCCGCGGTGGCGGCCATGGTCACGCATGAAATCCGCCATAGGCTCAATAGCCAGTGCGAACAGTATGGGAGAGAAGAGACAACCCTGACATGTGCCCCCTTCCTAGCGCAAATTGGTCCGAAATGCAGAAGTTGACCAGTACCCTTGCGAGGGGGAAAGAGTATAGGAGTTTGATAAATGGGAGCACCTCAGGTCCAAAACACATTTTGTTCAGTACCACGCATAGATACTCCCAAGAGACCATATCAAATGCTTTCTGGGCATTGCACATGACTGCCACCACCTCAAAAGTCTGGTCTTTTCTTGCGTGTACATTAAACAATCGCCGAATGTTAAGGGATGTAGCCCTGCCAGGGACAAGCCCTACCTGATGTTGGTGGACAATATGGGGAAGAAGTGGAAGGATATGGTTTGCGAGTGCTTTTGCAAAGATTTTTGTGTCAACAGTGGGTGATGGGACCTGCACTCATTACCATGCTTCCTGGGTTTCAATAGCACTGTGATGGTGGCCTCCCGCATAGATTCGGGGAGAACAGAGTTGACCAGCGACTCGTCCCAGACCTCTATAAGGCGGGAGAAAGCAGGGCGCAGTATTTGTGGTAGAACTCGGCCGTCAGCCTGTCAGGACCAGGAGCCATGCCACTGGGGAGGTCTCTAATTACTGTCACCAGTTCATCAACTGTGAAGGGAACACACAAGCTTTCTGTCGCTTGGGGGCTACATCTTGAGAACATAACACCCTCCAACCAGGCCATTATGTCTGAAGAGTCATGGCGAAGAGAAAAATTGCAGAACACCTGGAGTATATCCTGATCACTAAATCTGGCCTCTACCAGGCTGTCCAGCATACTATTCACCCGAGTTTGCCTCTGCTTAGTTATGACCACTCTAGCGAGCAAACTACCTGATCGTACACTCCCCCATACTTCCTGGCCGCAACTGACTGCATGAAAATCTGGACCTCCCGCTCGGTGAGTGACCTAAATAATTCCAACTCTGACTGAATAAGTGCCAGCATATTGTAATCGAATGGTCAGCACTTGTACCCACTCAAGAACTCTAACGCGGTCTTCCCATTTTTGTTGATCTCACCTTATTATTTTGCGGACACCCGACTCTCTGGAGATTGACATTCCCCTTATGTACACTTTAAATGCCTGCCAACGCATGCCCCGGGATGTATCCCCACCCCTATTGCTGGAAAAGCAGTATTCTATGTCAAATTTTGTATCAGACAATGGGCCTCATTACGAGTTTGGAGGTAGCCATGCTGTATTTAACGGCATGGCTACCTCCAAACTCGGGTCCGGGTTCTAAAAAATGGGAATTTCCAGGGCATTCCGACCTTTGTGGGCCTGGTAATTCCCATTCACGGGACCCGGACCCGGTAGGTCCCCATTCCCATTTGAGCCCCCATAGTGCTCAATGGGAATGGGGCGAATGGAACAATGGTCCCGTTAATAACGGGACCGTTGCTACCATCCTATTCTGCTAGCGGTGTGAAAACAGAAACAAAATATCGACGCTGAGTACCCCAAAAGGAAATACACCGAACACGGGTTACAAAGGAACATACAAAGTACTTTAATCTCTACTGAATTCAAATACAAAAACAGTGCAAAGTCAAATAGCTATCGGCCCTCAGTACAAACAACGAACTCCAGCGTGGTTCAGTGTGTTCAGTGAGAGAGTGTACATTAGAATGCATTCGATTTTTATACATTTTGTGGGCACTATGTCCAGCCCCACCTCGGGTTAATATTCCACTTTATACATCACCAATTCTAGTGTTTGTTGCCGAATCCCAAATAACCGCATCTAACTGGTTTGTTTTTATTACATGTAACAATAACGTATGCATTAACTGTGTATTCTAAAGTTTTGCATTGCAGGTCTTCTTAAACATAAATACAATGTAGTAAAACAGATGTTCTTTGTTCAATATGTTAATACATTATCATAATATATACTCGTGTATAGGTTTAATTGCGCGAGTAGTCCTTTTACACATAGATCAACGTAGGACGAGGTCTCAGTTCATGACCTCAATAAGTAGCCTGCAGGCAGATTACACATTAGCGATGTACAGAGGTCAAGACGGCCATGTTGTATTTTGCAATGACTTTGTCCACCATTTTAGCTCACAGGGTGACTTTTCCACACAAATCCTAAAATGTCGGTTCAACCTAAAATGGTGGCCTACATGGATTAAAGGTCAGGACCTTGCAACACAGATTTCTCTCGCAAGCGACTTTCGAGCAGCTTGGCGTAGGCCAATATTAAATATATTTTCCACAATAGGAGGCACAATATATTTTTCTATTCCGACAGCGGGTGCCGCTCTGCATGTCTGGTCTGACTAGGCGTACACAGCGGTCCCACGAGCAGAACTCGGAATGTTGCAGTGAGGTAACAACTGCGCCGGTATCAGTTAGCTCAGCTAGGGAGCCTGTCAGTTCACAAGTGGAGGATTAAGGGGGAATGGTCAGATAATGTGTATGGTTGGATGTCTAGCTCAGCTATCCTGCCCAGCGACAAACCAGAAACCAAAAAGATGTCAATGAACAGAGCCATTTCGTGTGTTTGCGAATAGTAGGTACATTCTCAGACCGTCGGGTGCATAATGTGCCTGGCATCCCTTAGTTGGAGATCCTCCATATGCGTCAATAGCAGGTGGGCGGCACAGGAGAGGGGTCAGGGAGCACGGCCCATTCTAACAAGCCCCAAATCCAGGATCAGGTTCTGTGGGATGTTTTAACCCAACTAGTCTATGCCCTGCAACATCACTGCGCACAGCTTGCTTCAGAAACAACAGAGTGGCCGCCAAAAAGATCTTTGCGCTAAAAATCTCTGAAAGTGCACAGGAAAACCTGAAAAATAGGCCGCCAATCCATTTTGCCTATGTCAGTGGTAACACAGGAGACCACTGCCAAAACCTATCATTTGGCTGCCCATAGAGGAAAATGAAACTACTTGAAAAAGCAGTGCTAAATTGCAAATGAAAACCCATAACTGCTTTACAAATCAGTTTTTCCTTGGCTGTGGAAAGTGCAAAAATCATGGTTCCCAAACATCACAAAAGATCCAACATCCTTATTGGGTGTTAAACATCACTTTATTTAAAGAATTCACCTAAACACAATGTCAGCAGAAACATATTTTATCAGAAGAAAATCCACATTCAAAGATGCTTGCTTGGAAAAATATGTTAAAAATGGGAGCAGTACCGCCGCTCGCCTGTGTCAGAAGCCGGCATTTACTTATACTGTCATTTAAACTTGTGCCTTAAAATCAAAGTATGGAAAAGAAGAAACTTCCCATCAAAAACAATATAGGGTGACAATTCAATCTCTATGTTTTAGAAAGGTTGGAATTAAGAGATTTGTGGCTATATTTGTAAAAATGTAAATTGTATTTTAGAGAAAGACTATTTTAAACATTGTTTTAAAAGTAAGTTAAAGCCAGCCACACTGAGCTTCAAAGACATTCCACAGTTTTCCCCAAACAAAGGAATCTTCCCCCCTGCCCTCTGCTGAAGAACTGGCAGGGAGGTGTTTAAGGAAATGGGAGGGGACTTTGGCCTTTGCTCTGACAAGAAACAAAAGACTCCCTTGAAAGAAAGGAAATGCAAATTCGGGTGTGACAGAAAACAACTGCTGGCAGGAAGAAGCATGGGACTGCTCTTGCCCAGCCAAAACCTTGGGGGCGGAGACAGACAGTTTTTTTATTCGGAGAGCAAAGAAAATATCTTTTTGAAAAAGACTCATAGAAAACTGAACAAAATTTTTAAAAATCTGTAAATATAGTGTTGTTAAAATGAAAGTTCTGGTCACGTTTTAAAACCACTCTGGAATGTGTGCGATATTCAGAGACATAACTATCAAAATGTGGACTTTGTAGCAGTTGTGATAATGTTAAAAATATGAAACTTCACAGGAGTATGCCCAGATGTTATATGCATGTATATGGAAAAATGTGTACAGATCTGAAACTGGGTAACCAACCAAAAGTTTGAAAAACTGTCATTTGTGAACCGGAAAACCTTAGGAAGATGAGACTTGGACAGATGTGTGCCTTATTTAATCTGTAATGTAAATATATATATTATGAGCAAGTTGGTGATATTGGAAATATGTTTTATATGAAAAATATATTTTCTGTGTAGAAACAAAGGGGGGGGTTCCCTGGATTGTAAATTGCAGCATCACTATGACACTAGGTTTCCTTCTCAAATCAGGAGAGAGGGAAGACTTTAACCAATAGGCTTCTTAGAGGGTTGGGCATAGTACAATCAGCCGATCCACCCCTTTGGGAAATCCATAAATAGGGACTGTTGAGGACCTAGAGAGACGCACACATTCACCCATCAACAGATTTACTGGCGAAGCGCTCTGCAGGAAGAACCCAGATCAAGACTCCAGAACCCAGATCAAGACTCCAGAACCCTGAAAGCAGAAGGCCCAGAATCCAAAGCTGAACCCTTCTCAGCTGGCCTTTAAAATCTTGCAACCTGAATTTAACCCCAAACCTCTAACGGGCACAACCAATTCAACAGCCGGGCTGTGCTGTTTTTCTGCTTCTTGTCAAGAACCTTAACCCTGGAGCTGTAACCCAGAACCAAACCGTCAGATCCAGTCCAGAGGGCTGTGCAGAGACAGAGTGCCATGCTGAGAGCAGAACCAAGCGCCTGAATCCTGTCCGGTGGCTAGCAGATTCCGTTCCAAAACCCTTGACCAGATCTTTGACGGGCCTATTCCAAAACCATAGTTGTGAGTATTTAGCATAGAAGTCTCCATAGCCAATCTCTTATCCTTAAGTAATCCTATCCAACCCATTCTATCATATCCAGACTGCATTGTAGAATCTCTTTTGTCGGTCCTGAATCCTTCTTTCATCCATATAATCCTGTGATAATTGTAGTGATAAATCATCTTTGCGCTAATATATTTTGCTGAAGAAAGGCAAGTGTCGCAGTGGGCAAAGATCAGACAGAGGCGCCTCTGGACTGGTGGCTGTACCGTTGGTATCTTGCATCTTCATAACCTCCTTTAGTGTTAAGCAATCCTTGTTTGTCATCTTCAACAGCGCATCTCTCATTTGAAATCTTGACTCTTTTTGAGAAAAATCGACCTTTACTAGAACCTTCTTAACTTCTGAACCGTACATGCTAGAAATGCAATTTAAGTGTCCAATTGAAGCTAACATCCCCAGCTTTCAAATGTTATAGTTTTGGCACAATTGCACTTTGCGTGCACGGAAAAAGTTGCAGCGAATCCGCATTTGGCTCAATTTCAACACATTTAAAATAGTTATTTCTTGCATTCAACCTCTGAATTCTGTTTTCAACCGGTTAGTTATCCCACCATCATTTCTTGTGCCTACCTGGAACTATCCAAAGCAGCTTCCACTAGTTCTGAATCCTATTTAGCCAATTAAAGTAATTTTTCACATTATTCCATTCATTACAAAACCACATTCAAAGCAATTGACCTGTTTTAAAATCATTCCTGTTTCTCTCTTTTTGCTGGGGGGGACTGGGATTGAAACTGAATTTGTAGAGTGTTTATTCCTGAAACCTGTTTTCTCTCCTTCCATCTCTATATTGCATATTAGGGGGGGGGTTGAGGAGTATCAGGGGGTTGGAGTGATTACATTACATTTGATTGAATTCATATCAAGTTTTATTTCTGTGCTCCATTAATCTCATATAATTGCATTTCATTGAACCCACACAACGTTTTATTCTATGCTACATTATTCTTCTCATCCATACTCCTATTTATTAAAGAGATTGTAGATTGTTGTGATATCACCCAACGCTGATCAATGTATAAATATTAATAGTGTGATATCCAGTTATTGTTCATAATTCATAAAATGTGTGATATATATCTTGTTCAAATCCATCAAATAAATCTTTTATCTTTGCAAAACAACCTACTTATTGGTTCAGTGAGACCGGGGGGATTCAAAGAGAGGGGCGTGATATAAGGGTACATCGTTCCGAAATAAAAGAACTTTAGACATAAAAATATATAATTAAGGGTTCCAGCTGGGCATCTCAGCTAGGCATTGACTTAATTGGAGTGCTGGGTTGAAACCACTTACAGTTCTGTCCCCCCAAATTATCAGAACCCCAGCATATGTGGAGAGAATCCCGCCAACTTCATCGAAGAATTCCAGGGAGGTCACATTCAGGCAGTGCGTGTTAACTAATAAGAGTGCCATGCCTGCCAGGGAGCAATGCACAATAATGTATCATCCCCTCGCGTCTATGTGAGTTTTCCATGTGGTGAGGCTCAATGATTTATGTATTAGTGTCAAAATAATGCAAGATTGTGTTGAATAGGAGGTCTAGTATCTGTTCTCCCCAGCCGGGCTCAATGCTCTGACAAGCATCTGCTCTAGTGTGGGTTTCCTGTAATAGGACGACATTGACACTGCGTCGGTTCGCATAAGCCAAAATCTTCCTTGCTTTCAAGTAGTTCCCCATCCCCTGACATTCTAACTCATCATTTTAATCACCATGTTGCAAACCGACATTATCACAGTAGCCTACTCCCGGCCACGACCACTTGGTCGCTTTGCATATCGAGCGTCTGCGCCCCCTGCCAATGGATATTTGAACTTTTCCACCAACTCAACATTGAACTTACCCCCCCAACATATCCCCCTCCCCTTTTTTCCCACCCCCACCCACGCTGCCCTTCCCCAACTCACAGTGTGGTGCTGCCAAGGTCCTCCCCACCTAGACTCCCTCAAATCCCAACTGGCCCACAAATAACAGCAGGCAAATGTTTAAACCAGAACAAAGCCATCACTTGGGGACAGCTGCCACTGTGGCGGCACTTTAAACTTGTTACTATTACAATATGATACCTTACGTCGGGCAGGTTAGGAAACACTTTATGCAAACCATTATTACTGCAGCATTACACAATCATCCTTGTGAGAAAGTTCAGTCTGGTGGGCGATTCTCAGGCAGGCGCTCGCCAGGGACGACCAATGGCATGTGTTATTCAATACATTTCAGCGATTCCTCTGGGACAGTAAATAAGTTCAAATTTCTGCCGAAACTGGAGTCAGAGGCATGCCAGAAAGAGCATGGCATATTGGATGTTTCACTCCCATAGTAGCTTCTTGATCCCGTTAAAGTGGCGTCTCTCCAGTTGAACTGCAAAAGAGAAGTCTAAGCAAATTCGGATGACTTGGGATCCCATTTGCAGTTCTTTCTTATCCCTGGCTAGTCTTAATATGTGGTCTCTGTTGCAATAGCTTAGGAGCTTTGCAATGATCAGTTTGGGGAAATTTCCCAGCTTGAGATGTGGGCAAGGGCACGGTGGGCCTGCTTGATGGTGAAAAAGGAAGAGAGTTGAGGGGCATCGAGAAACTCCCTGAGCAGCCGCTCAACCGCAGGCTCCATTCCACCAGTGAGCACATCCTCGGCCACTCTCACAATTTGGATGTTGTTTCTCCCTGACCTGGATTCTAGGTTGTTGCATTTATTTTTTATCTGCTTGATATCTTTGGTCAGTGAGGCGACTGTGGTCTGTAGAGTATATACATTATCTTCAGTGGTCCAAATCTGCTCCACCGCCTCTGTTTCGACAACTGTGAGTAGATCGATGACATGTTGGCCGTGATGTCATCAAGTTTTTCATGAACGGCGGCAAATCCTCTGGTCATTGCCCACATCATTTGTTTGAGGTCAGGGGGTGTCGGTTCCAGTGAATTCTCACTATCTGGCTGGGAGGGGGCCACAGGTTCCAGCTTGCCCCGGAGAGCTGGCCTGGTAAATTTGTCCATGGCTCCAGTTTTCTTCCCTCCTCCTACCCTATTGCTCATGGCTGCCAGAGAAATTATGGTCCTATAGCAGGTGTGCAGCTGTAGGGACCCAGGTTTGGACCTGATTGTCAAAACGCGCTGCAACTCAGGCCTCACAGAATACAGAGCGTTCCGGAGAATGATCTGGAAGCGGAGGCACAATTGGGCCTGGATAAATGGGCTAGTGCACCTTCTGGTAGGTTTAGAAGAAGTGTATAGGTCCAAGGGAGTTAGATCTGGAGGACCAGCAGAGGCCCAGGGCTGTGTGGGTACCTCGTTTGAGCAATATGAGCCCTGCGCTTTAATGAAGCCTGGATGTGCCAGTTATTTTATCCAGGGGGAGACCTACAAGAGCATTGGAAATGGAGAGATAGTTCCAGCAGGCCAGCAGTAGATCAGGGCCATGCAGGTACCCCAAGTTATGATATGATATGATATGGCATTTATAACGCACCTGTACACAAGTGTTTCATAAGTTATGTATGAGAAGCAATGTACACCGATGGAGAACAGCTGGACAGATGAGCATGTCGTCCAGAGCAGGGGCCAGGAAGGTTTGATCTGGCAGGCTATCAGGGTCCAGGATTGTGTGGGATCTCCACGCTGAGAAATGGAAGCACTGCGCTACCGCGTGCATTGGCCAAAGGCATGGGCAGCAAGCCCCGAGCAGCTGGCGTCACCCAGCCCGCCTTCTGGGTGCAGGGGTCCCCAGTGCGGGATGTGCTGGTGTGAGCTGTTGGCCTGCACGGCCCGCCAGTGCTGCATCGCCGCTGGTGTTTCCAGGGCTCAGAGAGCTGCAGCGCATGGTTAGACTCCCTGCAGGCCTCTGCCACAGTCACTTTTAGAGACGCAGCTCCCGGTGAAAGTTTACCATGTCAGGGGGACTAGGCGGCGTGGCTCGATCTACCGTCCACCATGAGCCGGTGGACTAGGTACACTGCGAGATCTGCGGGCTCCTCCTCCAACCACCAGCGAGGTTGCCACAGACCCAAAGAGCAGTCCCAGCCAGAGGCCAGATGGTTGCAGGCCAGGCAGGCTGTATGCCTGGGAAACAGCCTTGCAGTGGGTCCCCGGCCCGGCAGGTGGATCACGGCGGCCCCGGGGTTCCAATCAGCCAGGTCCCATTGCAAAAAAGTATCTCAAGCCAACGAAGGAAAGGGATTTTCGGGCCACCAGACAGAGCTCTGCGGCTAAGGAAATAAGGTGACAGAAAGGTTGCGATTTAGACTCAACTTTCCCCTGCAGGCTTCTCCTCTGGTTGTGCTACTGACTAATGTCCCCATTCAGGATAGTATCCAAACAGAGGATAAAATTGGTCTGATAACCCACTCTATCAAAGGATCGGTAATGTGGAACTTCTTCCTGGCAAGGACATCTTGATGGCAAAACGATCAACCTGAGTTGGGCAAGGAACAAAGTGTTTCGGTGGGGATTCTGTTACTATCACTCGTAATAACACACTCGAGGCAGTATACCAGTGTTGGAAGGGTACACATGTCTGAATTGTTCATTTTGAGGTTGGGTGTGATCCTGTTTTTTTTTTTATCAACCAGGGCAAACTAGCTGTCATGGTCCAAAGGGTAATTATAATTAATGGACTCAAATCACTCCCCTATCTCTTATGAAGAGACATCTGGGACCGACACACAATGAGCTTAGTGGCAACTAGGTTGGGACAGTTATCTGTCCTATAACCCTGAGGAGTAGGTTTGCAGTTTTGGAAACTCTGGATAGCGTAGATTAACAGAACAACACCAAACATGGATTGAATATTCTCTCAGGACAAGGGAGTCCTCCAATATGTCACAACTTTTGGTTTGCCTTGGAGGGAAATCTTGCACCAGACAATAAGGGGACTGGACATCTGCATATTCTGATGTGGAACATTGTGGGGTAGGTATCCAACTTCATGGATAGTTTGAGGAGCCGGTAATGCGAGGCAGGCAACTGCTTGTGGTTTTATCCAAATTAAACATTTTTTTATTAAAGATAAAAAAGTGCAAATTAATCCTCACTAAACCTACTCTATCAGGCAGTTCCATACCTAGTTTAAGGTCTAATTTGTTTACTCCTAGTATCAACAAAACTGGCCCTCACACTAAAAAACAAAACAATAAAGTAAAACATAAACAACATAAACTAATAAATAACACACAGCCGGTAATTTGGATGACCTTCACCTGTCAGACTTGCTGTGTCGTGAAGAGTAATAGGGCCTCTGTCCCCAAGTTCCCCACAGAGAGGTAACAAAATACTCTCTGTGCAAGCCTTGAAGCCACAGGTGTTGGTATTGTTTAACAGGAACCAGGCGCAACCGCAGACCCCAAGGCTGTGGGAAGGAAGCCAAGTATTAACACAAACAGTTACAGTATAAGTATGAAAACAGGCACACTCTAAATACCCAAAGATCTTACCTAAACCCGATAAGGGATTGGCTGGGATCGGGAGTGGTGGTGCAAGGGTGCGCGCAGACAGTCCCTGAAGCCTGGTAGTGCTTGCTGTCAACACCTGGATGTCTCGTGGCACTTGGAATGAAACAATGCTTGAGCGTGACTTTAACAGATGGGGCGAGGCGAAGGCAAATCCAATATGCAGTCCGAGGTTCGATTCCGAGTGTTCATGAAAGGCAAGCAAAGCAAGAGGAAGATCCAAAGGCAGTCCAAAGTTCGTAATCCAAAGGTCAGTATTCCGTGATTCCGTGCCGAACAAGTAGTGGTGCCAAAGGTTGAAGGAGGAAGCAGTCTGTGATCCGTGAGCCGCGGTCGAGTACCGTGAAACTTGAATCCTGAGACGAGACGCTGAACAGTGTTACGGGAAACAGCTGTGAAGCAACGAGCTATTCGAATAACCCAGCTTTATGTGTGGTTGCCGATCACGTGAGCGGATGACAAGTCACATGATCGGGAAAGCGTCCTGTATCCAGGAAGCGAACACGGTCAAACCTCCAAGGGAGCTGCCAATGGAAGCGAGGAACGTAGTGAAGGGGGGCGCCACCCCGGCCTTGCAACAAGGACCGGCCACGCTTCCCTCGCACCACAGGTAGCCTAGAACCCTGAACCAATTGTGACTTTGGAAACTTAGCGCTATTACTGGTCGAGGAGGTATCGTGAGTGTGAGAGGTGATTTTACTCCTGGTATTGGGTTGTGTGACCTGTTTGGAATTCCTATCGGCATTACAGAGCCCCCCCCTAATGGCCCACGACCACGGGGGCAAGAGGGATGTGCCAAGTGAAAACGGGAGACAAGGCGCGGGGCATGGACATCAGCCTCAGGAACCCAACACCTCTCCTCTGGGCCATAACCAACCCAATCCACCAAGTACTGAAAACCACCCCTGACCACACGAGAACCCAAAATGTCAGCTACCTCAAACTCCTCAGAACCACCCATAGAAACAGGACCAGGGGAACCCCTAAGATGGGTAGGAGCAGGACATGGTTTCAAGAGGGAAGTATGAAAAACGGGGTGTATGTGCCAAGTGACGGGGACTGGCAGGCGGAAAGCCACCGGGTTGATCACCTTGCTGACCCTATAGGGACCCACGAAGCGGGGAAGCAATTTTCGACACCCAGGCAATCGGAGATGTCGAGACGAAAGCCAAACCATATCACCCACAGCGTAGGAAGGGCCCTCCACCCTCTGAGTGTCGGCCGCAGACTTAGCGGAGACCTGAGCCTCTCGAAGATGCGCAAGCATATGAGCATGGATGGCCGCTAAGTCACGAACACAAACCACAGCAGTGGGATTGGCAGAGCAGGAATAATCAGGGATGGGGCGAGTACGGGGTGCTGACCGTACAGGACGTAAAAAGGAGAGGAGCCAGTAGATGAGTGTGGAGCATTGTTATATGCGAACTCCGCTAGGTGTAAGACATTGTACCATGATTGTTGATGTTGTAAAATGAGACAGCATAAATATTGTTCCATGGACTGATTCACCCTCTCGGTTTGGCCATCCGTCTCTGGATGATATGTGGATGAAAATCGGGAATCAATCCCCAGGAGACCGGTAAGTGCCCGCCAGAACCGAGAGGTGAACTGAGGCCCTATGTCTGAGATGATCATAGTGGGCAACCCAAAAAGACAAAAGACAGACTTTAAAAAGAGGTTAGCCAATACGGGAGCCGAGGGAATGCCAGAACAGGGAACAAAGCGAGCCAATTTGGAGAATTAATCCACCACTACCCATATTGTATCGAACCCCTGGATTCGAGGAAGGTCTGTTACAAAGTCCATTGTAATTGTGTGCCAAGGTCTAGGGGGTACTGGCAATGGGCGTAACAACCCGACCGGGCGACCGTGGCGATGCTTAGACTGGACGCAGATTGCACACGTGTTAACATAACATTCCACGTCCCGTTTCATGGACAGCCACCAACACCATTGCTTAAGGAGTGCCAGCGTCCGTTCCTGGCCAGCGTGACCATTAATGGCGCTGTCGTGGGACCACTCCAGAGCGAGGTTGCGGGTGTCCGTTGTGGGCAACAGTAGTTTGTGCTGAGTAAAGGGCAAGCCCTCATGAATCACTGGATCCCATTCGGAGACTTGCTCGGGGTGTTGTGATACCCAAGTGCCGATGGAGGAGAGAAGGGAAACTGGTGATGTACATAGACATATGACATGTTGCTCTAACAAGGTCTCGGGAAACACAGGTAAGGAAACCCCCCCAAGAGAACGAGAGAGAGCATCCGCCTTCCTGTGGGACAGGCCCGATCGATGTCTGATCTGTAAGTCATAGGCTGTAAAGAATAAATGCCACCACACCTGATGACTATTGAGGCACTTGAGCGAAGCCAAGTCCTGGAGGTTCCTATGATCGGATAACACCGTGACTTGATGTTTTGCCCCCAATAAATGATGCCGTCAGACTTGAAAGGCGTCCTTGATGGCCAACAGTTCCTTCTCGGTCACAGTGTAGTGGCTTTCCGCAGGGGAAAATTTCCGAGAATGAAAAGCCACTGGATGGAGTTGACCAGAAGAAGGACAATGTTGGGACAACACGGCACCCAAGGCAAACGAAGACGCATCTGCCTACACAATGAAAGGAAGTTCCGGGTCTGGATGCTTCAGAACGGGGGCAGTAGTAAATGCTGATTTCAATGCATCAAAAGCTGCTTGATGGTCCGCCAACCACAAAAAGGGTACACTAGGGCTAGTCAAGTCTGTAAGTGGTGCTACAAGAGTAGGAAAATCCTGAATAAACCGTTGATAGAAGTTCGAGAAACCCAGGAATGACTTAGAGCCTTAAGGGTCCTGGGTCTTGGCTACTCTAACACCGCTCGAACTTTGGACTGGTTCATGGCTAGCCCCCCTGGAGTGATAAAGAATCCTAGAAATTCCACATTGTCAGTATGGAATTGACACTTCTCGGGCTTAGCAAAAAGAGAGAAACGGCGAAGGCGAGACAATACCTCGCGAACATGTGTCACATGCTCCTTCATAGAATGAGAAAAAATGAGAATGTCGTTGAGGTAGACTGCGACACAGACATCTAGTAGGTCATTAAAAAACTCATTCATAAAGCGCTGGAATGTGGCAGGGGCGTGGCACAGCCCGAATGGCATGACCACATATTCAAACAGGCCGTACCGTGAACAGAAAGCCATTTTCCATTCATCCCCAGGGCGAATCCTGATCAAATTATATGCTCCCCGTAGATCAAGCTTGGTAAATACCGTAGCATGGCTTAGACGATCCAATAACAGAGTGATCAATGGTATCGGGTACCGATTCTTTATGGTGATGGAGTTTAAGCGGCGGTAATCCACACAAGGGCGCAAGTCGCCTTCTTTTTTGGGAACAAAGAAAATGGGACTCGCCGCCGGGGAAGTGGAAGGGCGAATGTGACCGATCTTCAGGGCCTTCTGAATATATTCCTTTAGAGCATTCTCTTCTGAGGGGGACAAGGAGTAGATACGACCTGAGGGAATAACGGAATCGGGGACTAAATCAATAGGACAGTCATAGGGCCGATGTGGGGGAAGAACTTCGGAAGATCCCTGGTCAAAGACAGACTGAAAGTCCTGGTATTCAACAGGAACACCAGTTGTAACTGCCCCCACTAAGTGTGAATCGGTGGGAGATGGGGCGTCATCACTCAGGGTCAGTTGAGCGATGGCCCCCAAAGCCATCGGTGGAGATTCAATACCCTCAGGTGCGGTGAGGCAATAATTCTGACACAACTCTGACTCGAAATGGACTTGCCCTGTCTTCCAGTTAATCAAGGGGTTGTGTTCTTTCAGCCATGGAATACCTAATATCAAACCAAACTGTGGCATTGCAATTAGATCAAACGTGATTGTTTCCTGGTGGACGTTGTGTATGTGTAACGTGAGTGGAGCTGTCTGTTGCCTGATTGGGCCAGAAATCAGTGCAGTGCCATCTACTGCCTGCACGGGTTCAGGATGATGTTTGTTGACGAGAGGCAGATTCAGAGACTCGGCTAGCTCGATATCCACATAATTGCCCGTGGCACCTGAATCTATTATGAGGGATACTGAGTGGACAATGCACAGTGTGGTTGTTAATGTAGCCTGTACAACCACTGGTCTGACACGACCAAAGGCAGGTACGGTTTCCGAGAGTGCAGGAGAAATGCTCGACCTAGTCCTCGGATCTAGGTTCGAGCATTCCGAAAAACCGGGTTCTTTAGCTTTGGACGTCGTGGACAGGTTTTTACAAAATGTCCATTTAATCCACAGTAATGGCATTCATTGTCAGTTCTTCGTCGCTCCCTTTCTAATGATGAAATTGGGCTCCGAATATCCCCTATCTGCATAGGCTCCTCACCTGTTTCTGGAGAAGGGGACACAGGAACCGTGTTAGAAAACCAAGTCTCAGATCGACGTTCAGAACGTCTTGCATCAATCTGTAGGGCGAGGTCTACTAGCTCAGTATGTTGAGTGGGTAAAGAGGGAACAACCGCCATAGCATCCTTCATGGAATTACTTAAACCCCTGTAGAACACCACTGCCTTCTTTGTATCGGGCCATGAGGTCTCAACAGCCAACTGATTGAATTTGGTTATGTATTCAATTAATGTACCTTTCCCCTGGATTAGGTCTAGTAACTAGAGATCCCGAGACTGGGCCTTATGTCGTGTGTCAAATACATGAGACATTTCAGTCACGAGCAACTCGAAATCATAAAGGGCCGGATTGTTGGTTTCGAGTAGTGGGTTGGCCCATGCTGCAGCAGTGCCAGCTAAATGAGACAGGGTGAATGCAGCCTTGGTGGTGGAATCAGGAAAGGCCTGTGGTCTACAGAGGAAATGTAACTTACATTGATTTAGAAACATGCAAAACCTCCTGGGGTCTCCATGAAATCTCTCTGGGCTGCTAGTGGAAAAGGAGTGGGCATGATTACGGGGACCTGTGGTGAAGCGGCTGGGGCTACAGGCTGAATCACCGGGGTTTGGGCCACGGCATCCCCAAACTCTGCATTAGAGGGTAGTGGGTGCTGACCACTTTGGATGGAATCTAGGCGCTGGTGTATAACCGTATTAGCGGCCGCCATGTCTGCTCTTAATACTGTAATTGCTTGTACCAACGCAGCCGCGGGGTCGTCGGCTGCAGCCTCTAGACTCATCACAAACACACTGGCTTCACAGTCTGTCAGACTTGCTGTGTCGTGAAGAGTAATAGGGCCTCGTCCCCAAGTTCCCCACAGAGAGGTAACAAAATACTCTCTGTGCGAGCCTTGAAGCCACAGGTGTTGGTGTTGTTCAACAGGAACCAGGCGCAACCGCAGACCCCAAGGCTGTGGGAAGGAAGCCAAGTATTAACACAAACAGTTACAGTATAAGTATGAAAACAGGCAAACTCTAAATACCCAAAGATCTTACCTAAACCCGATAAGGGATTGGCTGGGATCGGGAGTGGTGGTGCAAGGGTGCGCGCAGACAGTCCCTGAAGCCTGGTAGTGCTGGCTGTCAACACCTGGATGTCTCCTGGCACTTGGTATGAAACGATGCTTGAGCGTGACTTTAACAGATGGGGCGAGGTGAAGGCAAATCCAAGATGCAGTCCGAGGTTCGATTCCGAGTGTTCATGAAAGGCAAACAAAGCAAGAGGAAGATCCAAAGGCAGTCCAAAGTTCGTAATCCAAAGGTCAGTATTCCGTGATTCCGTGCCGAACAAGTAGTGGTGCCAAAGGTTGAAGGAGGAAGCAGTCCGTGATCCGTGAGCCGAGGTCGAGTACCGTGAAACTTGAATCCTGAGACGAGACGCTGAACAGTGTTACGGGAAACAGCTGTGAAGAAACGAGCTATTCGAATAACCCGGTTTTATGTGTGGCTGCCGATCACGTGAGCGGATGACAAGTCACGTGATCGGGAAAGCGCCCCGTATCCAGGAAGCAATCCGGTCAGCGACGTCTGCCTGCTCGCAACCTCCAAGGAAGCTGCCAATGGAAGAGAGGAACGTAGTGAAGGCGGGCGCCACCCCGGACTTGCAACAAGGACCGCCCACGCTTCCCTCGCACTACAGGTAGCCTAGAACCCTGAACCAATTGTGACTTTGGAAACTTAGCGCTATTACTGGTCGAGGAGGTATCGTGAGTGTGAGAGGTGATTTTACTCCTGGTATTGGGTTGTGTGACCTGTTTGGAATTCCTATCGCGCATGACATCACCAGTCCTTGGTAGATCCCTTCCCCAGGATTGCTCAAAGTAAATTTCTCCCAAAAGTCTTGAACCAGTTCTTGTAAGTTCCATATGAAATAAAAATTCACCAAACACAAGTCCACTGTTAACAGTTATTGAACCTTCTGTTAAAAAGTTCCAGCTCCATTTCTAGCCAAGAAAATAGCATTAATGGTAATCCTAGATATACTCCTTCCAGGATTAGTTTGCCAAAGTTCAAAGATAAAAAAACAACTTAAACTTCAACAACTTTCCTTGTAGTTCTAACCTCTACAGTGTCTTTAGTATAATTGTCGGGATGCTTCTTCTTAGGATGTTGCTTTCCTCTTGATAACCACCTTCTACTACTGTTTCTGTGTGAATAGGCTCCATTGTTCCACAGTATGCCACTACTACAACCAACTCTTGGATAAGATACACTAACAGTATTATACACAACCACAGTTCTGGCTATTCGACTTGTACTTGATACTTTGTAATTCTTAGGTGTTTTAAAGACAAGACTTTTCAACCTCCACAGGTAGGCAAGACATTCTTCTTTCATAGGCTATCAGAAAAGGGCAGCCTCTTTGCCTTTACTGTCTGTTTTATTAACACCAATAAAATCACCCTCTGCTTCTAGACTGCTCCTCTTTCAACAACAACAGTTTCAGCATTACAATTGTTGACTTAATCTTCTTACAAGCACCCAGCTCCCTTCCCCAGCTTCATTCACACCTTCATGGTTCCAGTAGTTGCCCTGAAGCTGTATTGCCATACTTCCAGCTTGGGATAACAATGTTATTGTTTCTTTAGCCAGTGTTCGGCACCATTGGATTCTCTTCCAGTCTCTTGTTGTTGACTGATCCTTAGGAACCTTCTTTAGCACCTCCTAGTTTTCTCATTATATTTACCTTTCACTCCTATGACTTTCTTATTTACTTTAGTCCAGTCCGTTTTCTATGTTTATTTTTGTTTTTCATGACTACATCTTACACATCACTATCAGCCACATCCTCCATTATGACGATCTGCTCGCATTCCACTACCTATGCAAGTTCAAAGGTATAAACACTGTTGCCACTGTTAATTCCATCCTCTGATGGCAAGACTATAATTATTTGTTGTAGATTTGCTAAGCGTGAGTTCCATTTACACGCAATTTTTAAATATATTGCCATTTCACTTACTCTTTGGCAGTACTCTACTTTGAGAACACAAGTGAAGAATGTTATTCCGGATCTACTTGCACTACCGTTAAAAGGACATACAGCATTCCTTGAGCGCTCCTTAGTGATAAATCCTTCTCCTATTGGCGTCCCGGTATGGGACATTCATTCCTTTGTTTTCCTTTTTTTCCTATTGCTGTCAGATTTTGGAAGAACCTACTAATTTAAGGTAGTCCTTGTGTGACCTTGTTTTAAGTCTCACTGACTCATACTTGCTCTCATTCTATTAGACGCTTCTACTACATTTAAGATATATTCTTCGCATTCTTCTGGTCTCTTAGCTGTGATCCAAATGGATGCCATTGACTATCCCTACATTTTCTGTGCTTTGAACAGTTTATGTTACAGGTACTATCCAGCATATTTTTCTATACTTTATACTCTATTCTTGACACAAATTCACAGGGTGTTCCTTAGAGTTTTTTTTATTTTTTTATCTCTCATGGGCTCACATCATTCTTGCATGTTCAAATGCTCACAGTATTGTTTTCTTTATGAGTCACATATACAACATAATGGGTCTTTGATAAATCTCTCTTTGACAATGCAATTTCATCCACCGTTATTCTAAATTGAGTCAGTAACAATATTAATTTATGCAAATTGACACTTGGGCTCCTAATTCGGTTGCAAATAGCATATAATGTGATCCATCAAATTCATTATTGTATATTGACACTTTGTATATACAATGCACTGACTTGAAGTATTTCTGAATTGACAGTCTGCTTACTATATGCATTACATTGTAGACCTTTTGAACTGCACCTGATGAAGAGAGTTTGCTGCCCGAAACGCATTGTGCTGTTAACTTATGAATATAAAAGAAGATTTGGAAAAATGACTTATCATTGATAAGTGTCATTTCTAACCTTTCCCAAAACATGTATTTGTATCACATATGAATGCTACAACAATTAACTCTTCTGTAAAAAGTCTGTACACATGTTTGCCAAAATATTGGCGGATTTTCAGCGGCAAGGTGTGCAGGGGACAATAAGGTCCAATACCTTTTGTACACCATCTGTTTTGTTATAACATATTACACTTGTATCAGAAAACACTGGACCTTTAACAACTCTGACAACCTCAGAATGTAGGTAGATTGATTTAAAAAATGGTTTTACTATAGAAAGGATTTGCCTACTGACTTGGGCAATGCTTGTTCTTCTCTTCAGTTCAGAAACCTCTATGTTTACAGAACAAGGCCTTAATGGGGTCTTTGACAGATTCATTTCAAAGGGAATTTACATGCAAGCAAAGGAGGGTGACAAGCTGGTTTGATGATGCCTTCAGGAGCGCAAAAAAATAATATTCTGATGGATTTGAAGGAGAAGGATAGCCCTAGGGGATATATAATTAAAGAAAAAGACAATTATAAATTGACTGTGAATTCAAGGAAGGTGCTCTTAGAGACTCAAGCATGGGATGACATTTTGGGAACATCTTTTGAGTGCTGTGTCTTCCAGGGACTCAAATAAGTTTTGGGATTTGGTTGAACAAGATCCCCCAAACAGAGGAATAGTGACCCATAAGGAAAACCCTGTTGAATCAAAATCATGGATCGCCCATTTTTCATCACTGTATGGGGGCCCCAGGATCGAGAGATTGGTTGGGGACTGGGGCTCATTTTGCGGTTGACATTGAATGAGTTAAAGATAGCTATAAATCAACAAGTGCAAAATAGAGCACCTGAACCAAATGCGACCCCTGCAGATTTGTACCAGGACAAAGTTGGCTTGTTGGACCCAATGTTTACAATCGTTTCAACGCTTTTCTTGAAACAGGGATATACCCGTACTCTTGGAAAAATTCTATTATCCATCCAATTTTCTAAAAAGGGGATCGTGGGAGCCCTTTGGCTTATAGTCCAATCTTGTTCTTGGACACTTTGTTTAAAATATTTGGGCGCATTTCCTCTCAGTCGGTCCTCTCGGATGTTCAATACGGCTTTAGGCCATGCTTGGTGTCTCGTGGCCAAGCACTAAATTTGTATCTGGTGTGTTCCCAATCTGTTTTTGTTAAGGGTGAGACGATTTACTTGGCCTTCATGGATTTAAGCACAGCCTTTGACAGGTTAACAGAGTCAAATTATGCCCAGTGCTTAAATCCATGTGCTGCCCAGCTGAGCTTCTAAGAATCTTGCAAATGATCCTTGAGGGCACTAAGGCATGTGTATGCTTTGGCGAACAGGGGCAATGTACCAGCTATTTTGATGTTGTGACAGGAGTTAGACAGGGCTGTGTTCTGTTCCCAGTTCTATTCACCCTTTACATTAACGTTCTTTATAAGGCACTTGTAGACTCATATGTAGATTTTCCCAGGGTTGATAAGAAAGCATTCCTGCTTTTGGAGTACAGAGCTGATACTGTTATTGTAGACGGACACCGAAGGCACTTCAAAAACTCACCAATGTCTATACTGATTTTATGATTTAAAATAAACACAAACAAATCGGCTGTCATGGCCTGTTCTTCAGGGAAAATAAAAGAAAACGAAAAATGCACAGCATGTCCAGTAATGGCTGTGTAATACTGTGGATAACCAGATTTGATTACTCTGGCATGTATTTTACTGAACATTGGGGCTGGGTCATACACAAAAGCAAAGCACTAAAATGGGCCAGGCACTGAGGGGGTGTATTACCTTTTATGAAAATCTGTCAAGGCCAACTTTTGAGAATGATCATGATGGTGTACTGTGCACAGACAAAGGCAGTATCAAAGTATGCTGCATCTTTGTGGTGATTTAAAAAGGCATCAGCAATAGAGGTTACTGAGAACACATTCTTTAAGAAATGACTGGATCGCCCATGTGCAGCTGCTAGCTATGCAGCGCATGCAGAGCTTGGAGCAAAACACATTGGAGATGACTGGTACGCAGCCCCATTTATGCACTGGTTAGGGATATGGTCAAACTCCAAAGCATCATTAACCCAATAAATAATAAGGGCATTGATGCAGGGCCCCTTTTGGAGCAGGATAATGGCTAAAGTTTATTAGTGGGTGTATAATATAGCTGAATTACCCTAATCTCCTTTTTCCTGTGAATTTGCTAACTATGAAGGAGAGTAAAATGCATAAAGTGAGTTTCCAGTATATCATGGAGTGCAAACGAGAGTTGATAGGGATGCTGCTTGAATCATAACAAAGACTGATGCAATGCAGTCCTATCTGACACACTACAACTACCATGGCAGATTGCTGGGTCTTGAGTAGAGCACGCCGTAACTGTTTGATGCTGCGAGCAAACACTATGGGGTGTCTTTACGAGTCCGGCGGTAACCTGGCGGTAAAACCGCCTGGTTACTGCCGGACTCGTATTACCATTCTGCCTCTGTGACTCCTGGAATTACCAGGGCCTTAAAGCCCTGGTGTCCTGGGAGTCACGTAGGCAGAATGGTGTTAATCCCCATTCCCATTGAGTCCGGCAGGACTCAATGGGAATGGGAAAGTGGAAACACCGGCACCATCTTGTGATGGTGCTGGTGTTTCCACGTCCGCCTGCAGGCGGGAGGTGTTCAACCCGCCAGGTCAGACCTGGCAGGAAGATCACCTCTTGCCTGCAGGACTCGGGATCGGGCGGTCCGGAATTAACAGTGGCGGCGGGTTTACCACCACTGTTAATTCCGGACTGCCCGACCCGTAATGAGGCCCTATGTCTTGGCAGGGTTATGTTTCAAACTCAATTTGTCCATGTTGTGGCACAGTAGTTGAACTTTTATTGCATTGGGCCTCATTCCGAGTATGGCGGTAAGGGATAGCGGCCACCGCTAACGAGAGCGGTGGCGGTAATCCCTTACCGCCATACTCCGAGTTCCCTTTGCGCCATGGAGGTTTTAACACCTGCTTTTAGCAGGTGTTAAAAACCATGGCGCTAAGGGACCTTGATGTTAATTACGCCACCGTAATTTACGGTGGCGTAATTAACGCCTTCCCCACTCCCATTATGCCCTATGGGGCAAAAATGGGAATGGGGAAGGGTAAATGGGGAATGGGGAATTACCGCCCCGCCAACCTTGGAATGGGGCGGTAATTCCGCCATCCACCAAGGCGCTGCCAGTCCGGGTACGGCGTCAACCAAGGCGTTAATAGCGCCATTGGTTAGCGCCGTACTCGGAATGAGGCCCATTTTGTTTTATTTTGTGCATGTTACAAGGAGATAAGAAAGTAGACAATTATGCCATTGCTGAATTAACTAAAATGTATTCAATGTAGGCCAGCTTTGATATTTCTCTTACAGGCTGAATCAGGTCCTGCTGCTTGGGGCTTCCTTCTATACTTGAGGAAAGCATGGAATTAAAGAAAACGAATTTTGAATGCTTAGATGAAATGGCTGCCTCAGATATTATTTATTTCAGTATGTAATTTAAACAGTTATTGGGCCTCATTACGACCCAGGCGCTAATGGATTAACGGCGCGGTAAAAGGCTGCGGTGCCGTTAATCTATTAGCGCCTAATTACAAGGTCCCTTTGCGGGACCAGCCGTTAAAGTAGGGTGCCACAAAGGGACCTTGGTGCTAAGTACGGTGCCACAATTTGCGGCACCATACTTAGCGCCTTCCCCATTCCCATTGAGCCCTATGGGGCAAAAATGGGAATGGGGAAGGACCATGGTGGCATGGGGAATTACCGCCCCGCCAACCTCGGAATGGGGTGGAAATTCCCCATTCCGCCATGGCGGACACCGGCATGGACCCCCATTCCCATTGAGCCCTATGGGGCAAAAATGGGAATGGGGAAGGACCATGGTGGCATGGGGAATTACCGCCCCGCCAACCTCGGAATGGGGTGGAAATTCCCCATTCCGCCATGGCGGACACCGGCATGGACCATGGTGCTAATAGCACCATGGTCCTCGGCCTGGGTCGTAATGAGGCCCATTGTGTTTAATGTTATGCTCCATGATGATGATGATGCTGAGGCCGTTTTTTATACTATAGACTGTATAACATTGACAGTATTAACTGATTGTATTGATGTATACTTAAGAAATTGGTTTATGAATTTTTTATCCGAATCAACTATGATTGTCTGACTGACAAATAAACTTTTTGCAGACTTCAAGACTGCAACTGTTTCTAAAGAAAACAAAAAAATTGAGTAAAGACACCAATGAATTTAACTTAGATCTAATCTTCCTTTACACCACCGACCAAGCTAGAGAAACAGTGGAAACCCAACAACCCTCACAAAATCAAGGCAGATTTAGGAAGAAATGGGTTT
The DNA here is from genome assembly GCF_040938575.1 of Ambystoma mexicanum. NCBI lineage: Eukaryota > Metazoa > Chordata > Amphibia > Caudata > Ambystomatidae > Ambystoma > Ambystoma mexicanum. The sequence continues at coordinate 1,269,314,869 of NC_090930.1, read as the reverse complement.
CCTCTCGAACTCCAGCAACAGTGAGTCGTCAAAATCAACCACGCCCCCTTGGCAATTACCAACAACCACCACCCCATCCTTTTTTAGGAGGAGGCGGAATGATGGGGCTACCTGGCTGGGGACCTCTGTGGTTCAATTAATACCTACCAATGATGCGCAATCCTCGAGGCCGCAGGAGACGAACCAGGTAAAAGAACAATCTATACCCATTTTTAATCTGGCTAAATTTGCCCTTTCGAAAATACAAATATCAGCTATCTCCAAAGGACTCTCCTATGTCCCCACACATCAAACCGACTGGGTTAATATCGAGATGGAGGTGCGGAAATGTTTCCATACTTTGTGATTAAAAGTCTTCTTTGAGGATCAAGGTTATGAGGATGTGGACCCTGATTCAGGGCTACATGTGCCTTCCACCTTCTATCCCCAGGACCATCAGGTACTTCCTGAAATTATTACCTTCGAGAAATGTGTCCTCAAAGATTTACATAACTTAAAAAGAGAAAAATCCAATTACCGCCACAACCTATTGAGAGAAGAAAACCAAGCAATTATTGAACTACCTAAAAACTGCTCACTGGTTATTAAACCAGCGGACAAAGGCGGTGGCATTGTCTTGATGACACCAACCCAATATCTACTCATGGTTAACGACCTCCTAGCTGATGGAACCAGCTACATGAAAATAAGACAAGACCCGTCTAAAAACATCTCTGACGAGATCACTGAGACTGCCAACTATGCCAGGGAGAGAGACTGGATTACCAAGAAAGAATTTGAATTCCTGACCAACAATCAAGGGAGGGTACCCACCATCTATGCCCTCCCCAAGGTTCACAAGAATAGTGTTAACACACCAGGCCGGCCGATTGTGTCTGGGTGTGGTTCTATCCTTGAACCAGCTTGTAAATTTATAGATTTCTTCCAGAAACCCATGAGCGTCTTGACCCCCACATATTTACGTGACACTACCCATACTATCCAAACTTTCTAAGACCTACCCTGTGACCCGGCATTACACCTGCTAGTAACCATGGATATTAAATCCTTGTATACTAGCATCCCGCAGGGTGAGGCGATTGAGTGTATGAGGAAACAACTAATTAAATATGATCTTCAGAACAGAGTCCCCGTTCCCTTCATTATCAAGTTATTATCGCTGGCCCTTAGCAAAAACTACTTCGATTTTGATGGTCAGTTCTATCTCCTGACAAAAGGGACAGCAATGGGTGTGACTTTTGCGCCAAGTTTAGCTGTCCTTTTTATGTCAGAATTTGAAGAGACAAACATTTTCGCTGAAACCAACCCATTCAAAAGTCAGATACACCAATGGAAGAGGTATATCGACGACATTCTCTTCATATGGGAGGGCACCAAGGATACTCTTAACAACTTCCTAACTTGGCTTAATAATGTGAACATCAATATCCAATTCACTATGGAATCTAGTGAGATCATGGTGAACTTCCTGGATTTGGAAATAAAGCACAAAGAAGGGAGGTTAAAATGCAACCTTTTCTACAATCCAAGCGACAGAAACACTCTTCTTCACTTTTCCAGTGACCACCCGAAACATCTTAGAGAAAACCTTCCGTTTGGTCAGTTTCTGAAAATTAGATGAAATTGTACTGACATTGAAGACTTCTATGAACATGCACAGGACCTAGACAGCAGATTGACCCAGAGAGGATATCCACATCACATAATCTCCAAATCGAAAAAAACATGCCAAATTCTACAATAGGGAGGCCCTACTGGCACCTGAAATAAAAATTGCCGACCCGCGCACCAGGACCACCTGTGTGATCACACACAGGACCCGCTTCCAAAAAATATGAAAACTCATTTCTAAATACTGGCCCCTGACTTGACTTTGCCTCCAGGATGAGCCAGTCCCCAGATTTGCCTATAAACGTGGCAAGAACTTAAGAGATCATCTTGTCCACTCCAGATTTGTTAAGCCTGCACCGAGATTAGGCCTATGGAACCTAAGGATTGTTGTGGCCCACTTTGCGCGTGGGAACTGTACGGCCTGTAAATTCACGAGAAAGACAAAAGACTTTGTGGTAAATGGAAGACCATGGACCCTCCGCAATCTAACCAACTGCAAGAGCAAGCAAGTGGTGTATGTTATTGAGTACCCCTGCGGCCTCAGATACGTAGGTCAGACGATGCGAGCAGCCCACATCAGAATCTGTGAACATCGTTCCAGAATTCAGTGTAAGACCATGAGTGCACCTTTTGTAAGCCATTATGTAGAATTTCACCACTCAGTTGACATTACCTGGTGGATTGTAAACATAGTAGGCCATTCCTCAAATGCCCTCATGAGTCTTCTTTCGAAATAAGCCTGATGGATCCATCGGCTTGACTCTTTTCGCAATGGCCTGAATGAGGAATTTATACCTCCAATATGACCCCTCTTGGGCCTTGAATGACTAGTTACTTAGTCATATTCACAGGCTTAACCTTGCTCCCAGACTGGGTCCCTTGTTCCCCCATACCCTCCCCTTCACCCTCCCCCCTTTCTCCCCCCCACTACTCCCTCCCCCCGCGTCCTCCCCTCCAACAGATTTGTCATTACCTAAATTACTGTGAGTGTAGCCCCTTTGACCTTTTCAGTCCTTTCCTTGGTATGCTGACTTGCCGCTATGCACAGCAGCCGCACGGACCGTTTTCCCAGTTGGGCTGTGTTTACACTCGAGGGAGATGACCCACCTCCCATCCCATTGGTTGATCCGCCCCACGACCCGTTTCATTACGCATTTGCGTTCCGTGCCTGGGCACCTGACACCCCCCTACTCTCATTGCCTGGAGTAAGGTTGCCATGGCAACCTTAACGTGACTTGCAAGCTGGCTTCATTAAGCTTCAGCTGCTCGCTGCACCGTTCTCCGAAGCATGACATGGCAGCTTTCGCACTGCTGTCCGCTCCAGTCTCAGGGGTCTCCTTAGATGAGTCAGCGTCGTTCTGAGAGTGCATAGGTAAGTGGATTACCAGATGCGTTCTCCCTCTTTGCATGTAACCTAGGGCCCCTGCTCTTGTGGTCCAGCTGGTTGCTGCATTTACTAGGTGCACTTACCTATTATAACCACGAACATGCCACCCTTATTACTTTTTAATTCTATTTTTTCCGGTCGGTTGTGTCCCCCACAGCACTACATGTGCCGCCGTATTTGGTCCACGCATTTCAGCCCAATCTTTGACTGCCCTACCTTCAGTCCAGTCTCATCTGAAAACCGACAAACAGGTAAACCCTCTCTGCATTTTGTTGCACCCTGCAATACTACTTTATTCCACTGGTGTGATTCACATGCGCCTTACCTCTTTTTCACGAGCACCCGCCCTTTTTCGCTCTTGGCTTGTGGTGCTGGACCCATTTAGTAATTATATCTGCCGTCTCTCCGCTCTGATCTACCTACTTATTCATTTATATATTTTTTCTATATTGACACACTAATCTGTGTTCTTCCCAACCCAGCACATTCACGTTTGGCCTGTGCCCAGCATCATACTAACACACTACTTGTTGATGTTCGCCTGCAGTACTTTTCACCTGCTGATCTTTTGATCCCTTCCAATATACCTGAGGCACACTTTCCTTGTTGTTGCTCACACAGTTGCTGTACTCCCTGCACAGCAAGCTAGAGCATCGGCCCAGGCTTTTCATTTGGCTGTACCTCTCTCACTGAGAAGCAGTGCAAGAATCCTAATATACCGGGAAGACAGCACCACAGATTCCCCCTGTCCCCTATGCACACACAGGGTGAGTGATTTGTGGACCTGTGACAGCGGTAAACAGACTTTGATATACCTCAGAAATTGTCCGACAGAGTACTCTTTGTATAAACCATGCCCCACTCTTCTCTGCCCCCTTTAGGGAGAAACTATTTCACTACATAACTCCTGCCCTGAGGAAGGCCTCAACTACTGATGCCCATTTGGCACGCCGAAACGTGTTATCCATGTGTTTTGTTCCCTATTCTATTGGAGGTATTTTGGGAACAAGTCTATGATCTTTCCTACACATTGGCAGATAACCATATAAACTCAGTTGACTGAATAACCTCTCTTTTATCTACCAGGCTATTTGTTTATACACCCTGGTAGTACCTATTATGTAGGAACAATTCACTGCTTGCTAGGACATTTTCATCAATTAAGTTATTGAAAACTATCTAAATTGCTCTTTGATGAATACACCCCTCTTTGTAAATGTATGTATATATGATGAATGTTCTGTTTTATATCTTTTCTTCCTTTTTCAATATATTTATTTAACCTTTGTAAAAAGCGATTTGAATAACAAAATGTGTTTTGCATATTAAATGTATTGTTTGTACTCTTAAGACTTTTCTTTGGTTCCCCTTTTTTTCGACTTTCTTTGAAACCACATTCTTTTTATATTACTAAGGAGATTCAACCAAAATAACTGACAGAAATTAGGACTGTCTATAGCGTGGGTACCTTGTTTGGTTTTGTTTCAATCTCAGCATGTCTCTCTGAGTGCACCCATAGAAAATCAGGGTTTGTGAACACCAGACTCTCTCAGGACTTGCAGGTGAAATCTGATTTCCTCTTGCCCCGGTGTCCCTTAATTGAACACACTTCCTCATGAACTGCCATTTTTGTGCTCTTCTCCTTCTGCTACTACTGCCAGCCTTCCAGCTCCTGGCCCAGCTCCATTCTACTTTCCACTCCTGCTGCAGCCTTTTGTGCTTCTTAGGTGAGGCAACTGATTTCAGGTGGAGGCCCTTAATGTTAATTGCCTGACCCTGGCCAACACTCTCAGGTCTACTTGCCTGTCCTTCACTTCTACATGTCTCTTCAGTCCTCTTCTTCATCTCAGCCTCAGTGGAATTCTGGGACATGTAGTTCACTTTAGTGAAATTAAGGTTTTTCTACTTCTTTTACAGAATTAAGGGTAGATGTAATTCACTAAGTATTTTCAAATGAAGGATCATAGGTTTCAAGCTTATTAGAGGAAGATGGGGGTAGAGAAGGCAATACCTCAGCTATTCCTTGTAGTGTGCCTTTGGTATTGAGGGGGATGTTTGTTTTTAGAGACACAAAAGATTTGTTCTTTTTATATAATAGGTTTGGATGTTACAACCTTAGGTTTTTCCACCTCACATTTGCTAGGTGGTTGAGAGATGTTAAAATGGCAATGTGCCATAACTTCTCCTGGCATGGTGGTAAGAGTATCACTTTTAGAGGAAAATACTGTTCTCATTCCTTGGATCCTCCTCACTAGCCTTGGAACTGTCTCCATCCAAGTGATCCTCCTGCAGTGCACCACGCCCAGAGTTAAGATCAGGAAGCGCCTGCCTTCCGCTGACCACCTAGGAGGAGACTTTAGGCAGGGTTTTGGTGAGGGATCTGCAGTATTCTTCACAATAGGAACTGGGCATATTTCATCAGGAACCACCAGATACTGCTTTTTCAAGAGATATGACTGGTGGATCTAAGCCATATCCAGGGCTACTCGCTCTTTTTAGTCCCAGTGATGAAAAGCAGTATTAGAGGGTGGCCATCTGGAGGACTTTCATTTTATTTTGTGGTGAACATAAGCTGGGAAGCCAGACAGTCAAGTGACTCTAACAGCAATGTTCAATTCCTGACCCTTAGGGGAATAGAGTGTCAGAGGCTTGGGCTGGTCATTTTATAGTATAACAGAACAGGGAAGGGATCAAATGACCTGCTGGATGCATTGAAAGAATTTATTATATGTATCCCATTATTGTTGGGGGTTATTTTAATATGTGGCTGGGGACACACAAGATGTTTTTTATGTTGAAAGAAGAAGCAAGCATACTCTGTTTCTTCTGCCTACCTGGTGTTCCGCTAACCTCTGAGAGAACACTATAGCTATGGGAGATCTTGGGAGATAATACAGAGCTCTAAACAGCTGGCTTACCTCACCTTCTGCTGGGGACTTTACATTTGACAACGACAGATTCCAGAGTATTATTTTTTATTTGATTTTTGACTTTTTTCATTTATAATGCACACATGACAGAATGAACCGTATTGAGGCATAGATGTAGTAATCATTAATACAAGGCATAATCTAGATCCAAAGAGTGAATCAGCCTAGAGTAGGAAGAAAACAGCTACGAGCCAATCTAAACAGAAAGGTCTTCAGACGCCCTCTGAAACTGAGGCAATGATTTAAGAGTCCTCAATCCCAGTGGGAGAGAATTCCATAGTTTTGGTCCAAAAACAGAAAATCTTCGGTCTCCCCTTAAGATGTATACAGAGCGGGACATAGCCAGAACATGCCGGTCACTGGATTGTAAGCATCTTGAAGACTGGTAAGGTTGAATCAGATCCCTGAGATATACTGGAGCAAGACCGTTGATGCACTTAAAAACAAGACAAGCCACCTTGAATCTAATCCAGTCTTTAACTGCCAACCAGTGTAAAGCATGCCACGATGGCGAGACATGTGCGAATCTGCTTAGGCCAAACATAATTCTTACTGCTGCATTCTGAGCTTTTTGAAGGTGCTGCATTTGTTTAAGCGGGATGCCAAGCTGCTGGCTGTTACAATAGTCCAAGTGTGCATTGGCCAAGGGGCCTACCACCACAGTATGATCCTCTCTGGGGACATAAGGTAACACCCATCGAGGAGCCTCAAAACATAGTGCACCGCCTGAACCTCTGCCCCAACTTGGCCTTCGCTGCCCAGATCATCCTGGAAAATGCAGCCTAAATTATTAACCTTAGAGACAAATTTCATATTCATCCCCAGCAGTACGGGAAAGAGAAATCTCTTAGCTGCTGATAAAAGATGTTCAGGTCCAAATAACTTCAACTCAGTTTTGGCTGCATTCAATTGGAGTTGATTACTGGACATCCAACTGCTCAGCTCATCCAGACATTGACCCAGTCTGCTGAAAGCATCATCAAGATTAATAATTCTGATAAAGATCTAGGTGCTGTATGGGTAAGACTGAAAGTTCATTCCATGACACCTCAAGATCTCTAAAAGAGGACAAATATACAAATTAAACAGCAATGGCGAGAGTGATGACCCCTGTGGCACCCCACAGATCAGTATGATGGCATCCGACAGGAAGCCATCCAGCCTCAATTGCTGATAACGATCGGTCAGGAAAGATCTGAAGCAGCGTATAGCATGTCCTGAAACCCTTCAAACCTCTTCTAAATGTCCCAGAAGAGTGGTGTGATTGACTGTGTCAAAGGCCGCGGACTGGTCCAGTATTACCAACAAGAAGAGCTCACCCCGATCCGTGGCCGTTAACAGGCCATCCTGTACAGCCAACAGGGCTGTTTCCATTCCAAAACTGGGTCTGAAGCCAGACTGAAATGTATCCACCAGCAGTTCTCGTTCCACAAAATCCTACCACTGACCTGTGACCACCTTTTCCAGAGTAGCTTTCTTTAATAGGGGTGTAACTATCAAATGTTTTAAGCTAAGGGTTACTACTATCCCCTGTGACAATGATTTGTTGACACATTTTGTCACAAAATGGGTCAAGCCAGATGACAAACGCCTAGTCACATAGGCAGGGAGAGGAATCAGGGAGTCATTGGTGGGCTTAGGTGTATCCAACCGATGATGTATGTCTATTTCAGCTACCTGCTGGAAATCAAAAGTGGGCAAAAAATCTTGCCCTATTTGATCATTCACATCAACTGTCGGTTGATTATTGGATGGGTCACAGGAAGTCACCGTAGGGACCTGAGATTTTTAGCAATATCCGCCTTGATCCCTTCAGTTTTGTCCATAAAGAAGGAATTAAAAAGGATAGCCTGAACATCGGATGGTTCAATTACTGTAGATTAAAAGGGCGGGTTGCAAAATTTGGAAACAATGGAGAACAGTTTCCTGGGGAGATTGCTCGCAGCCTTCAACTCTTTGCCTAAGAAGTAATTTTTTGCTTGAAAGATAGCCCGTTTATTCTCTCATTGCATTCTTGGCTCTATTTGCATTCTGTGGTGTTTGACTACCCTGCAATTGTCGGTCAGTCCTACTGACTGTCAGGAGTGCACTTCGATCTGGCCACAAAAGATTGGGGAAGTTACCTGCTCGGCGCCCCGTGTTCCCAGTCAGGGTTACGGGCAGGTCCGCCAACAGTGCACCGTTTTTCAGGTGTCGGCACTTACCATGGCGCCATGGAGGCCAAACGGGCATTCCACATCACGTGATGCGGTGTCACGTGACACAGCGTCGCGCTGAGATGTTCACTTCTGGAAATGAAGCCGCAAAGCGAAAATGTGGCGGTGCTTCTGATTGAGCATGTTTTGTGTACAATCTGGTGGCACTTTGTTTTGGAAGACTTTGTTTGCTCTGACCTCGGCCTGCTTTTGGACTTCTCTTGGAACTTCCTTTTGTCACTCCACCTTCTTGTGTACTGAACCTCGGACTGCTAATTGGATTGGTTAGGGTTTGCCCTGTTGTTGCCGTGGATTCTTATTACTTACCTGGATTACTACAGACCAGCTTGAATGTTGCTTTTGGACCCTTGTTCTTCTCTAGTTCTTGATACTCTGGGATATTCTAACTTGGAATTTTGGATAACATCTTTCTGCATCACATCATCAAACCGGATATATAGACACATTCCTGTTTCTCCTTAGGCGTTCTCGTGCCGACAGGGTAGGTGGTGTTTTTCAGCAGCTTGGAACTAGAGACGCTTTCCTGTCTGCTGCGTAGGCGTCCTCTTGCCGGCGGGATAGGTGTCTTTTTGGAAACTGTGTCTCCCATCCGGATTTCCTCATGGAATTGCAAGATCGATACCGCTTTTGAACTTCGAATGTCCCAGACCTTGGCTCATGGTAAGATCTGACGAGTTTTTTATTATTTCATTCTGGATTACTGTCTGATCAATTCATTAATGCTGGGTCCTCCTATGTTTTCCTAGGTTTCTGGGTGTGCTCTTGGACATCACTTCTTTGATTAGTTCCCTGTCCTCTCCACCTACTAATATTACATACAGGTGGGAACCTTTCTGATGCAGGGCAGGGAGACATTCTAGTACTATTGAATAGTGACCTGTGTTATTTGCTTGTCAGTTTAAAACAACAGAGGGTTACAGCTGTAGGAAGAATTCTTCTTCTACTGTCTCCAGATTCATAGTGGTCAAAACCTATTTCGAAGTTTGAGGTGATTCATGACATAATCAGAAGCCTCTAACGTGGAGACAGTAGACGCTCTGGACAAATTGGTACGACTGGTATCCGAGCTGCGTGCTGACATGTCCACCGCTCATGATGCCACTCATCGCCGCATTGACGCTTTACAGGCAGCTCAGGCTACCGGGTCACTACCCACCCCTTCTACGTCAATGGGGGCAGGTTAGGCATTACCCAGGTAGGAGCCATACCCAGAACTGATGTCCACGCAATTTCCTCTCGCAGCCCCAGAGAGGTTTAATGGTGACCCGAAGTATTTCAGGACTTTTGTTAATCAATGTCGGCTTCATTTCTTATGCCGACCAGCTTCTTTTCCCGATTCTACTACGAAAGCTGCGTTTGTCCTTTCATATTTGGGCGGAACAGCGGCAGCTTGAGAAAATCCTTTGCTTGAACAGAATAGTCTAATGTTTTACGATTGTGACACTCTGCTAGCAGCCATGGGTAATGTTTTTGCTACCCGCCATAAGTCTCAAGCTACTGAACGAGAATTGCTTAACCTCCACCAAGGCAATACCCCGCTCTTGTCCTACTTTGCCGGGTTCAATCAGTTGGTAGCCGAGACAAACTGGCCAGAAGAAAAAGATCTGCCGTATTTTATAAAAGGCTTTCCGATTCTCTAAAAGATACTTTGGCTACTGTCCCAGTTCTACCATCCGTTTTCACTGACCTTCTTGATCTGGTACTACAAATCGATGCCAGACGGATAGAGAGAAAGGGAGAATGCAAGTCACCTTTCCCCATTTCCCCATGTTCGACGTCAGTGGTAGTACGGAACCTGAAGCCATGCAGATCGGGGCAGTATGGGGCCCTTTGTCACCCAACGAACGGGAAAGGTGCAGAAAAAACAATTTGTGTTTTTACTGCGGATCCTCAGAACATTACACCAAATCATGCCCCTAGAAACCCAGTAGGCCCAAGGGAAACATCAAAGCTCGTCAGTAGATGGGGTCCGTATGCCGAGCCTTATGTACAAGGACTCCACTACTTTTGGGGGGTTTTCTCCATTCACTATTGACATGTCGTTTTGTTGTCCTTCTGGCATACCATTGACTACATTTGCAGTCATAGACTCCGGAGCAACGGTAATTACCTGGACATACAGTATGTCCGAGATAACAACATACTGTAACCAAAGATCACCCGGAGGTGGTTAATGCTGTTGATGGCACGTCTCTGGTTTCTGAAATGATCACAGAAAGGACGGAGGTGTTAACAATGATTTCAGAAGATGGTCACACTGAGGAATTGACATTTGATCTGATTTCTGTCCCCCAATATCGGGTAATTCTTGGCTTACCATGGTTAACGCAACACAACCCGTGCATTGATTGGCAACAGCAGGATGTACGCTTTTTTCTGTGTTTTGTGAGACACATTGTTTCGATCAAGCACAGCCGCCGGCTAGGGGTCCGTGCCAAGCGCTCCTTAAAGGCACTCCTGATTCCGGTTCCATTGTGGGGACGGGTTCTGTATCCACAGTGCCTGTTAAATACAATAACTATCAAGATGTTTTTGACAAGGTCTGTGCTGAACAGTTATCCCCCCACAGACTGTATGATTGTCCCATTGATTTAAAGCCTGGGGCCGCTATTCCTAATGGGTGTTTTTATTCTCTTACACCCAAGGAGGACACATTCTTGAAGGAATACATTGAGCATGCGCTCAGTACTGGGTTTATTTGCCCTTCACAATCCCCAGCGGCTTCCCCGTTGGTCTTTGTGCTTAAAAAGGAGGGGGACCTGAGACCCTTTACCCCTTATTGATTACAGAGCCTTGAATGCTGTTACGGTACAGAATCAATACCCCCTTCCTCTGATTTCTGTGCTTCTTGATCAACTAGGCAAATCCACCCTGTTCACCAAGTTGGATCTAAGAGGGCATAGAATTTGGTGCGCATATGTGAGGGTGATGAGTGGAAAATGGCTTTCAAAACTAAATACGGGCTTTATGAGTATTGTGCAATGCCATTTGGCTTATGCAACGCGCCAGCCACTTTTCAGAACTTTAACGACCTATTCCATGACATGTTGGATCAATATGTAGTAGTCTACGTGGACGATATTTTGATACATTCCACGTCTTATCAACAACATGTTAAGCATGTTACTAGTGTACTCCATGGCCTTCATGAGAATCATCTCTATGCCAAACGAGAAAAATGTGTTTTCCACACCACTGAGGTGGAATTTCTAGGTTATGATCTAAATAGCAAGGGGATACGCATGAATAAATCAAAGGTCAGTGTGTTCCTGGACTGGCCCAGTCCTAAGTCATTGAAGGAATTGCAGTCCTTTTTAGGATTCGCCAATTTTTATAGGCGTTCCATACGTTCCTTTTTAGGAATAGTGTTGCCTCTGACAGCCTTGACTAGTACTAAACAACACTTCTGTTGGATAGACGACGCACAACTGGCCTTTGATTCATTAAAACGTGCCTTTACCTCCGCACAGGTTTTGCAGCATCCTGACCCTGCTTCTCAGTTTTAAGTGGAGGCTGATGCATCGGGTATTGCCATAGGCGCCATTCTCTCCCAACATTTTAGAGACACAGGTATGCTTCACCCGGTTGCCTTCTTCTCTCGGAAACATACTCCTTTTGAGAAGAATTATTCAGTCACGGACAGAGAATTGTTGGCTATCTGTGAAGCTTTCAGGGAATGGCGACATCATCTATTAGGGGCCATTCATCCAATCCAGGTCTTTACCAATCACTGTAACCTCCTAGCTATGAAGGCGGTCAAATGTTTCACTTCCCAGCATTCTCATTGCCCCAAATTCTTTTCTATGTTTAATTTTACTATAACGTATTGTCCTGGCAATCAGCATTCAAAGGCAGATGCCCTGTCACATCTACATGGCACTCCTCTTACATCAGATAATGCTGAGACTCTTTTGTTGCCACATCAGGTGGCCTGCGATTGTACCCCGCAGCCATCTCTTAGAGCTGCCCTGAGTGAGTGGGTTAAAAGTTCACCTACAGAACTAACGGAATTGCATTTGGATGTAGTGAATATGCTGCCATACATACAAGGTCACTTATACATACCTGACGCCAGGACTCGTCAAACTGCACTCCAATGGTGCCACAATTTGGTCTTTTCAGCTCATCCCGGTCACAGGAAGACTGCTGAATTACTGCGCTGGTGGTGTTGGTGGCCTTCCTTGGATCGAGACGTGGCTGAGTACATCAAGACCTGTGCTATTTGTATTCAGTGCAAATCTACACCATCCAAGCCCATAGGTTTGCTCTGTCCCTCGCCAGTGCCGCAGCGCCCCTATGCTATGATATCCATGGATTTCATCGAGGACCTTCCCGTTGTACAGGAATATAACACCTTATGGGTGGTCATTGACTATTTTACTAAGAAGGCAGTGTTTGTTCCTGTAGTGGTCGGCATGGTGTTAGCTGACTTGTTTTTGAGACATGCGTTCAGAATCTTTGTTTTAACAAAAACCAACAGATTGTGTCTCCCCACAGGTTATGAAATAACGGTGATGCGGTATACCTATTACCTATGCTCACCTCGTTTTCTCTAACCTAGAAAAACAAACAAGTTTTGCACAAAACTGTTTCAAAAGGGATCACTACTGTCTGAATATGCTACTCCTTAATTCCAGATCGTGTCCCAGTTTTCAATATCTATATACATTAGCATTTTACGTGCATATAATAATGCAATTAATATTATCAAAAGGTCATCAAAACGTGTTTCTCATTATATAATAAAAACATAAAGCAATCTTTTATACATGAGCCTCAGTAACGTTTTACAAATTATTTAACAATATTTTCTTAGAACGGGCTCAACTTTAAATACATTACAGTCGAATCAACAACATCTGAATAAATCATGCACCATAGAAAACAATAATAATTGAGAACAAATAAAACAAAAAGGAAAGCAAAAAATTTAGAAGAAACAAACAAATGAAAGAAAAAAAACTTTCCATTTGAACAAAGACACTGAGTCTCACAGGAATTAAATTCTTCTTCTGTGTCAAAAGGATACTTTTAAGGTTACTCAGTTTCCACCCTATTTCAGTTATGGAAGTCCACAAATATACATTCCAAGGGTGCCAAAAAAGGAAAGAAACCAATCATTGTTCCTTGTAGGGTTTGAAAATAAATGGCTAGTGTCAGTTTAATTTGTATATTCACACTTGCCAACCACTTTTACAGTGCTGCTCGGGTCAATCTATAAGGTCTGGCCTTACTAATACAGGCTCAGAAACCACCACTGGGAGCCAGAAGAGGTCAGCCCGGTGTGGTCAAATACATTTCGGCGTGAAGATCTAAACAGAAAACGCCTTCCTCAGGACCAAAGGTCAGATGTGTGAGACATTAACCCCTAGGGAAAGAAACAGAAAAGGGCAGATTTAGAGGTAAAATACCACCCAATCATGGCTGGAAAGTGACTAAAAGTATTCCATTTCCTATCCCAAGGTTATTAAAAATAAATGACTAAGAAGAGACAAATTAGGAACAGATAGTCAATGCAACGACTGGGAATAGAAAAGATGAGCAAAAATGAACACCCAAAACCCAGTGTGTAGTAATTAACCATTCTCTAAAGAGACTTGCTCCAGGGAAGTTGAAAAGTGTATGGCTCAAAGTCCAAAGAAAAAGAGTGAATAAATATATGAAATAATTATAAAGAGAGGCCACATTGAAGATTCGACAGGAAAACAAGACCCATGTGAAGACTGAGTCGCCTGGGTTGAATGGGACATAAGGGGCTGGAAAATCAGATGATGGCAGAAGAACAAGCCATAGTGATTTGCCCAATTCCAAGAGGGATACTTTACCTCAAATAGGGTTATAAGTAAATGGCTGGAACCGAAGTCCAGTAGTCCCAAATCGAAATACTGCGGTGTCGGCTAACTGGAAGACATCAGAGTACAGTATACCAAATGCAGTCTGTACCCATCCACGTGCCTAAAAAGAGACAAAAGTCAAACCACAATGTATTTTTCTTCCTCTAGTCTCCTAAAGTCCTAAGAGGTAGATAACATATTGGAGCCAAAAGGTAGAGCATATAAAGAGAAGCTGTACCTGGAGCTACAGGCTAGGCTGGCTATAGAAGATTGCATGTTCTCATGTTGGGTCGTGGCTCTGAGGCCTCTGGCTGCTTACTTTAATATATGCATCTGAAAATGAAAAAAAGGAATGCCGAATGGCATATCAGAGAACTGCTATGACTATGTGCTGGCCGCGGCTAGAGTGGAGGCTGTAATAATTTTAAAAAAGCAGACACGTACTCACCAAATTGCTAAGAGAAAGTAGAGTTAATATCTCTGCTTTAATCAGGCACGCAAGCCTTCCGATGATCAGGCGCGGTGGGTGCCGTCACCGTGTAGTCCGTACAGATCAGCAAGTTGAATTCTGTGCGGCAAAGTAGCACGTAGTTATTGTGGTCCAAAGTCAATAGCGTGACCTATATCAGAGGGGGTGCGCCGTAGTTTGAATAATGTTCGTAATGGATCATAGAATTGTGTAACATGCGGCAGAATGTCCACATTACTATAGTGATTAGAGGCGGATAGCACAGTCCGTGTGTAGATTCTTTGGCTTGCCATCCATCGTGGTTTACAACAGGGGAACACAGTTTACCTCACACTTTTGGAGGTCCCTTATGCTTCTTTTGGTATTAACGACCGATTTTCAAGCTCTTAGCATCCTCAGAATGATGGTCAGACTGAACGGTTGAATGCTACTCTCGAGCAATACCTTTGCTGTCTGATCCTTCAACACCAAAAAACCTGGTTGTCGGTACTGGTGGCAGCAGAGTTTGCATTTAATAACTCCATACATACCTCTAATGGGTCTTCCCCGTTCCATGCCCTCTATGGTCAACATCCAAAAGCCTTACCTCCGGACCCCTCTGTGTCTATTGACAATCCAGCGGCTCTGGCTTGTGTCCAGGATGTTTCGGCTGTTCACAGGAGTGTTGAAGAACATCTGCTTAGGGCTCAGTAGTCTGCTAAATGTTTTGCTGATCTATGTCATTCGCCTGAGCCGGATTATGTCCTTGGTATGAAGGTGTGGTTGTCCTCCAAGAACCTACGTCTCCCGGGTCGCTAGGCTTTATTACCCCACTATGTAGGGCCATTTGTCATTAGTAATGTCATTAATCCAGTGGCTGTCCATCTTCTTGGAAGATATATCCAGTCTTTCATGTTTCCTTGCTCAAACCTTTTTGTCCTGGTACCCATATATCCTCTGACCCTGCTCCTCCACTCGATCCTCCCTCTGATGTCTTTGAGGTGAGGGCCATCCTTGACTCTCAAGTGCGACGGAAATGCAATGATGGAAAAGAATGCAACACAGAAATAAACTTGATATGATTCCAATCAAAAGATAATCTGATCACTTTTTCCCCTGTGACTACTCACTCCCCCCACTATGCAATATGAAGAGATGGAAATGAGGGCACACAGGTTTCAGGAATATTAATCAAGAATGCAGTTCAATCCCAGTTCCCCCAGCAAGCTTAGAGAAAACAGGTATGATTTTAAACAGGCAAAAATACTTTTGAATGTGATTGCAATGTAAGGAAAATATGCTAAAATGATTTTAATTCACTAAATGCGAATCAGGATAAGTGAGAGTTACTTTGGATTGGTTCAGGTCAACACTAGAAATGATTCATGAATGATTATCCGATTGAAAATGAAATTCAGCAGTTGAAAACAAGAAACAGCTATTCTGACATGTGGTGAAATGGAGCGAAATTGCAATTCACTTGTGCCGGAAACACGATTGCGGACAAACTGTAAGGTTTTTGTGAAGGTAGATTTTTCAGAAATAATGTCAAGCTTTCAAAATGAAAGATGCGCTTTAAAGATTAGAAACAAAGATTTCTTAACACTAAAGAGTCTATGGAGCCGCAAACTACACGACAGCCCAGCCACCTATCCAGAGGCACCTCCGGATGGTTTCTGTCTGAACAAGATGATTGCCTTTCTCCAGAAAATATAAATTAGCGCCAAGATGATTATTGCTACAATTATCAAGAATTATGTGGAGGAGAGAAGAATTTAGGATAGACAAAAGAGATTCAATAATGCAGTTATGGATAGGTGGGAATGGTTGGAGTGGGTTACTTTAAACTAAGAGTTTATGTACAGTTCTAGACTAGATAATCACTCCTATGGCTTTGGAATGGAGTGGGCCCCGTCAAAGATCTGGTCAAGGGTTTGGCTGGGATTCTCTCTCGCCACCGGACAGGTCTCAGTTCTGCTCTCAGCACTGCCCTGCGGTCTGCACGGTCTCTCAGACTGGATCTGGCGGGTTCTGGATATAACTCTGCTTTCTGGGTCTGGATCTTGGTTCTACTACAGGGTTCTTGGATAGAATAGCAACACAGCACAGCCCAGCTGTTGAATGTGAGAGCCCCTTGGAAGTTTAGGGGTTAGAATCAGGTTACAAAAGATTCTGAGGCCTGCTGAGAAGAGTTCAGCTTTTGGGTGAGGCCTCTCTGCTTCAAGGTTCTAGAGTTTGGTTCTAGAGTCTCTGTCAGGATATTGTCTGGATCTGGTCTGGATCTTCTTGCAGGGTTCTTTGCCAAGAAATCGGTGAGTAGTGGAAAAGTGTGTGTGTTCTATCTGTCCTCAGCAATCCCTATGTATGTATTTCCAAAGTGGGTGGGGAGGCTGATTCTCTATGCCCAACCCTCTAAAGATCTGATACGTCAGAGGATTCCCTGATTGGAGAAAGGAGCGGCGTGTCATCCTGTGTCATCATGTGCCATGTTTATGGCTTAGGGGAAAGACCCTCCCCTTTTCTCTGTACAGTATATCTTATTTTTCATAAAACACATATTTACAATATTCAGCACTTGTTAATACGACATACATTACATGACAGATTACCTAAGGTACATTTCTCTTCAACTCTCATCTTCCTAAGAGCTTTTTTTCAGAAATGACAACTTTTTTGCGCTTTTGGTGGGTTTCTCAATATTAGTTCTGCACCAATTTTTATACATGCATGCACACCCCATCTGGGCACATTTCTGTAATGTTTTTATGTTCATAGCATAAACACAGTGGCTACAATATGAATAATTCCGGGGTTTGGTCTCAGAACATTGCACAGAGTCCAGTTTAGTCTTAAACTGTGAGCAAATTTTTCATTTTAACAATCTCAAATTTACACATTTTTGGCAGTTCAGTGCAATTTGTTATAAGCATTTTTCGAAAACATATATTTAATGTGCTTTCTGAATCCACCCAATGGTTTGTCTCCTCCTCCAAGGTCTGAGCTGACTAAGAGCTCACATGTCTCTCCTTCCTGGCAGCAGTTTGTTGTCAGTCACACCCGAATTAGCATTTTCTATTCAGCCCAAGGATTCCTTTGTCTGCACTGAGAGCAACAGGCCAGGGTGCCACTCCCAGTTCCTTTTGACACCAGCCTGTCAATCTCTTAGCCAAGGGCAGGGGAAGTCTCCTTTGTCCAGGGATAAGGTGTGGAATTCGTTGCAACCCAGTGTGGGAAACTTTTAACTCTAAAACCCAATGTCCAAAAACTGTCTTATCTTATAATATAACTTGCATTTTTAACACATACATTAAACAATTTCTTGCTTCAAGCCTTTTCATAATATAGTTTTAAATTGTATCCACCTCTTATGCTTCTGATAGCAAGTCTTTCTTTGGCATAGTTTGGGCTCAATGTACATCTTTACACAAAATGGTTTTAAAACGCCAGCTTCTGGTAGAGGTGATTAAAGGTATTACACCCATTTTTGACAGGTTTCTTCCAGCAAGCAATCCTCAAAAGTATACTTTGTTCAGATATAGATACACTTCTGTGGACCTTATATTCATGTAGATTCTAGAAGGAGAATGATGTTAACCCCTCAACAATGAGGTTGGATCTTTTTGGGTGGTTTGTAAGCCATGATTTCTACAAATTTGACACCAAATAAAACAGATTTTTTGAAACCAGCTCTTTTCCTTTTGCAATGATTTTGCTCTGTGAGCAGCAAAATGATGGGTTTCGGCAGTGGTCTCCTGTGTTACCACTGACATAGGCAAAAGTAGATGGAGGCCTATTTTTCAGGTTTTCACTGTGCACTTTCTGGTTATTTCTGGCGAGCAGCATGCCTTCCGGCAGCCATTATGATGTTTCTGCTGCCAGCAATGCACAGTGATGTTGCAGGGCTTGGATTAGTGGGTTAAGACATCCCACAAGCCCCCCTCTTGTGATGGCCGTTGATCTTCCATCAATGGAAATTCGCAAGACTGGGATGTCAGACTCATCTCTCCGGATTCCACAAATGGCAAAGTTCAGAATCTGTTCCTCCATCAGGGGTGGATCGCTTGGTTCTCCTCGCCAGTCCTGATCAGAGTATTGAGCGATACTCCAGGGCCCTCGGATCTTTGCTCCCGGTCCCGGGTCATCCTCCTTGGTCAGTCTCCATGGCTTAGCTCTCTCTCTTTTTCTCTCTCTCCTAGGATGACAAAGCAAACAACATATTTGTAGACATTTCCCCACCACTATTAATGTAGTGGGGCGGACATATACATTTTATAAAGTAGGAGAAATTTGCATTATTGTATTTCATAGACTATATGTGGAATATTTTAGAGTTGGAATTTTATGGATCGGGAGCAGCCCCCTCTGGGGTTCCAGAAGACTCCTCCAGTTGCTGCAGAGTCTCACTAGGATGGCAACACTTTAGCTGATTAATATGGACCCACTTGTCTTCCCCTTCTGCCAAACTGCTTTTGGGGATGCGGATCTTGTAGGCGACTGGTGAGAATTTGTCTACAATTTCAAAAGGTCCCTTCCAGGTAGGCAGAAATGTCCGCTGTTTGGCCTGGTTCCTTTGGAAATTGTATAGATAAACCCGGTCTCCTACATTGTATTCTTTTCTGGTAGTCTAAGTCATAGTGGGTCTTTATGCTGTCGGCTGATCTTTCTAGATTTCGCTGAGCATAGGCAAAAGCATGTTGAAGGTGTTTTCTTAAATTTTCAACATACTCATGAGTTGTGGAGGCATTGATCAATGTCTGCTCTTGGGTCCTCTAGAGCAGATGCTGGGGAAGCACCATCCTGCGTCCAGTCATCAGCTCAAATGGTGACATTTCAGTTGCAGATGAAGGGGTAGATCTGATGGCCATTAGGACAAGAGGTAATCGTATATCCCAACTTGGCCCAGAATCTGCCACAAACTTTTTAAATATGCTCACAATGTCTTGTTGTATCTCTCTACTACACCACTAGAGGCTTGTCGGTAGGCAGTGTGTAATTTCCCTTTGACCCCAAGTATCTCCCACATCGTTGTCATTACTTTGCTGGTGAAATGACTACCTCTGTCTGACTCGATCCTTTGGGGTAGTCCAAAATGTTAAAAGATGTGATTGATCATCAGGGCAGTTGCTGTTTCTGCCTTGCAGTTTGGGGCCGGGTGTTGGGCGATCCTCTGCACACCGACCCACTGCACACCAGAACACTGCTCACATTTCCCCAACACCTTCCTCGGGTTCCCACACGACTCCCTCCAGGGTTCGAGGCTCATGTTATTCGGTTTACCCAAAGGACCGAAAGCTCCGTACCAGGTACGATTTACGGGCTCGATTGCAGCCCTTCCTGCACTGGCAGTTGCCACGGAGAGCATAGAGCAGAAGGGGCGGCAGAACACCTCCACGCCGATCGTTCA
Organism: Ambystoma mexicanum; assembly: GCF_040938575.1. NCBI lineage: Eukaryota > Metazoa > Chordata > Amphibia > Caudata > Ambystomatidae > Ambystoma > Ambystoma mexicanum. The sequence continues at coordinate 1,269,295,039 of NC_090930.1, read as the reverse complement.
CTTGCTCATGTGATTCAGAGCGGTGTTGCCCACGTGACCTTGGTGGACGTCACATGACCCCGAAGCGCACAGTATATAAGGCTTGATGTACGGAACACTCATTGCTTCTCAGCTGTCTTCAGACCCTGTTTGGCGCTACGTTGGGACCAACACTACTGGTTTATCTTGATCTTGGAACTCTCACCTGGACTCCTTCGGATTATCCTTCTGTACCTTTGCTTGGAACTGCTTACCTATTACTGGATATTGACACATCCCCCACTTTGTCTTCGGATCATCCCTTGGTACCTTGTTGAACTGCTACGCTATTTCCCTCTTGGGATTCAAGTTACAGGTGGCTTATTCTGTATCCACGCTTGCCTGCGTCCCTCTTGTCCTAGGGATCGCTTCATCTGAGTCTCGAACCTCCCTCCTAGGTTTCCTGGGTTTCCCAAACACCGGATAGGTAAGACTATTCAGATCCTTTGATTCTTGTGATATATTGTAATTGCCTGGTACTTAACCTCGTTCTTTTTGCAGCAGCATCGGTGTTCCAGAGGTTCCGTGGATCCGGGAAGTAACATCTCCCACCTGTGGCCCCAAAGGTCGCACAGCGGGTTTCTTTTGGTTTCCCTGTGCGTCACTTGGGGACGGAGGTCTCAACGGTCTACACGACACTCAAGTCAGAACACCGGGAGACATTCCACCCATTTAGTAAATAAGCATGTCACGGTCAACATGTACTTAATTCCCCTAGAGGAGCGAATCACGGGCCCAATTAAGTCTACTTGCAAATCTGACAATGGCAGTGTCATCCCCCTCTTTTGGAGAGGCGCACGGTATGTGAGGAATGTTGGCTGAAATTGTGCACACACAAGACACCCCTTCAAGTATTGGTCGAGGTCCTGCCCCATGTGTGGCCAGTATGCAACCTCTCTTAAGATTTCAAGTGTTGTATGAAACCCCCTATGACCGGCTGTGCCACATCATGGGCGTGACTTAACATCAGGCTTTGGAATGAGCTAGGAACCACCCACTGATCATGGCCGGCTAGGGATTTCCTTACCAACAAACAGTCTTGGATTCAGATTATTTTTGGACATTTCGTCAACACTCTGATGTCCTCTTTTCCAATGTAATCGGTGTCCATCAAGGGAAAGTTCTCAGGGTCCTCAATGTGTTGATAAAATCTACCAATAATCGGATCCCCCTTCTGAGCCGTAAACAAATCAACATCAGGGGTCTCCTTACTCCATTGTGCAGTTGAAAGATCATTGTGAGCATTTGTCTGGGACCTAGTGATAGCGGTGACCTGGATTTCCCCCAACAAGGACTTGATCTCTATTAGATCCCCTTGGATGGCCCCAGTTTTGGCCAGCTGATCAGCTAAGTCATTCCCAGTTTTGTCTGGTCTCTCTACTTTGGAATGACCCATGATCTTTTTCCAGTAGCTGGTCATCCCATTCGAGGTGACCAGATCATCAATAGTTTTAATTAACTTCCCATGTTTCAAGGGTTTGTTGTTAGCACATAACATACCCCTGCATTCCCTACCCCGGCCACCAGTTCTTTTCCCGTTGTTGTCAACATGGTAAGAGCATCCATCCACATAGACAGTGGGCATTCCCTCACACTTGTCTTCTTCAAAGACTTTGTGTGGGGAATTAAGATATGCCTCCATGTTGTCCTTGATGTTTAGACTCTCGTCCTTGAGACCGTTTTCTATGGCACAATCATGCAAATCAGCAAGACCTTGCCCGAGGGAACTCTTCTTGTTTTGGCCATATCTGACCTCCACAGGAAATCCTTGCATTGACAGAATCTAGGAAGTAATTTGGGAATTACTCACATTTCCAACCCGTATTCAGTCACTTTGGAGATATTGCAGAGGCTGGTGTGGAGTCTCCACTATGATGTGTTACCCCTGGATAAACGGGCGGTAATTCTTCAATGCCCACACCGTTGCCAGAAGTGCCTTCTCACAATCGTTGAATTTTTCCTCCACAGAGGATAAAGTTTTATTCGCATAGGAGATTACTTTATTGACCTTATCATGCTTTTGGTATAATACTGCAGTCAAGCTTGTATTAGAGAACCATGTCTCCAAGAAGAACTCCTTGTTTCTGACAGGGTAAGCTAGTCAAGGCACTTGTGAGAGGCTTATTTTGAGCTGTCTTACTGCCTCGGCTTGTTCTGGACCCCATTCCCACTTGACCCCCCCTTCAAAATATGAATCAGGGGTCTTGTGATCTCTGCGTAGCCCTCAATGAACTTCTACTGTAATTAGTCAGTCCAAGGAGGCTCCTTAGTTCCCGCAGAGTTGTGGGGTCCTTCAATTTCTGGAGTGCTTCCACTTTCTTTTCCCCTGGGGACAGAGACCCTGAGGAGTAATCTCATGCCCCAAGAAATTGACACAGGTTTACATCACTGTGCTTTCTGAAAGGCAAGTTTTACTCCGGCAGCCCTCAACTGTTTCAGAACATAACAGATCTCCACTATGTGTTCCTCCACAGTTGAGCTTTTGATGAGGACATCATCTACATAGGCCAGGTTACCCCTCTAACCCAGGTCGGGCATGGCCTTATGTAGGAAAATGTTCAACTCATTGCCGGAGTTGATGTATCCGAAGGGAGCCCGGGTCCATGTTTACTGCTGGCCCCCAAAGGTAAAAGCCAGCTTGTATTGGTCCTCCCTACTGACAGGTACAGTCCAGTATCCATTGGTCAGGTCTATTGCAGTGAATACCTGTGACCCCTGGATCTGGGCCATCCCTTGGTCAATGTAGGGAAGAGGCCATCGGGAAGTATGGACCCATTTGTTGAGCTCTCTAAGGTCGGCGCAGAGTCTCCACTGGACGTTTGGCTTCAATATCCCCAGCACCGGATTATTGAAGGTGCTGTGGACTGGACGGATTATCCCATGGGACTCAAGGTTCTTAATGATTTCAGTAAGGGACTCCATTGATGCGAGAGGCAAGCGATATTGCTTCACAAACACTGGAGTCATACCAGGGTCCGTGGGAATTGTTGTTGTGTGGATGTCAGTGCGACTACAGTCATATGTGTCCACCGCAAAGAGATCTTGAAAATCCAAGAAAACTTGTTTCAACTTTTGATTCTGCTCCGGAGTCACACAGGCATCAGCTAGGTTGACACTCTCTTCAACCATATGCCTGAAGCCTGGAAAGACTTCTGGTTTCGCTATCTAAGCGGACTCCTCTAGCTGGGTGGAGAAGTCCCTGGTCAGAGTGCTGATTTGGACTGGAGGCTTTTGGTGGGAAAGGCAGCCCTTATGGACCTGGAAAATCACCTCATCCCTCCTGAAGTCACAAGTCACATCTTCCTTACCATAAGGGCAGGAAGTGTACCCCCGGAAGTTTCCCCCATGCCGGGTAAAGATCCTGTCTGTTGTTGTGTTGTCATCACTGTCACTGTCAAAACAGTCCTTGGGGATTGGTCCTAACAGTTAACTTCCTAAATCTATGGAGAAATGTCAGTCATCAACCGCCATTCCAATAATGGTGCCTGCGGCTAGAGTGATACTCTTTAAGTCGCTGTTATCCACCACTATTGGAATGATGTCATGTTCTATATTGACTAATGGTGTTGGGTTTACCCCCAACCCTTGCTGTTGGAGAGAAGCATACAGATGAACATAGGCATCAGGGTTTTTCAATATCTGTCCTCTTTTAACTTTCACTTCCAGGGAGAATTGTCAGGTCCTTTCTGGGATGGTGACTTCCTCTCCAATCTGAATTTCAACTGCATAAGGCAGCAGTTGAGCTGACCTAAATGCTTTCTCTGGATCATCAAAGCCCATGGGATTATCTGCTAATTGGGACCAAGCTTTGAAGTTTATTAGGTCCAAACTAATGGCAAAGCGGTTGAGAATGTCACTGCCTAAGTAAAAGGTGGCAGTGATGTCTCGCACGACCCAACAATTATGAACTATGCTCTTGTTGCCTATGGAGATTTTGAGCATACTCCTGCTTGGAAGGAGATGTTTGGAATTGGGTGCTTCCAGATCCATTTCCCATTTGTCTATGAGTCTAAAGGTGGCAATGGCTGGATCTTTTGGGAGTTGGCGGAAGATGGCTTCGCTGATGAAGCTCTTACCGTTTTTCACACACACTCGGTCGAGAACAGACTCGTTCCCTTCATTTAACTGAACAGGGATGAACAACTGCTCTCCAATTTGCTGAACATAAGCCAGGCTCTGAGCTGATTTCTCATCTTTCTGGACTATAGGAGTGGGGATGTCTGATAGTGGATTAGTAAAGAATATCAGAGTGTTTCCTTCCAGTGTGGAATACCACCTTAAACTGGAAGGACGGTTGATTTTCAGAAATAGAGAGGACCCCCCCATCACCAGTCTGTTGTCCTACTGCTATTACTGTCACGTCTGGAATTTGGTTGTTCTGGAAGTGAAATTCTACTTGGTCAGATTTTTGTTCAACCATGTGGCATGTGCCGTTTAAACTAAAATGGTTGACACTCTGTTTTAAATTTATTGGTCGGCTAGTCTGGGTCCAGAGGACCTTGTTTACACAGTCTATTAGGGGTGACAACCTTCTCAGGATGTCATTCCTTAGTAAACAAGGGGTGCCCTCTGGAGTCACTACTATTTTATTTTTAAATTCATTTATTGGCATTTATCATTTTTACATTTGCATGACATAAAACATGTCCATAGTTAGAGGATAATAAGCATTTTGTAATAAAACATTACATTTAACAATTCAACTTTAACTCTCTCCAAGTGCTCTTTCCATCATGGCAGGACAGTCTATCAGTTCAGAGGTAGTTGGGCAAGCCGGGGGGAGGGAGGAGAGGGGACTTGAGCTTGTAAGGACCCAGTGAAGTTGTGGCTAGTTGCTTTTGGGGTCCTGTGATGTTGGTTGTGAATCCGTTTTCCATAGGTTTGTTCTTGTTCATGGGGGCTTGTCATCCGAGGGGTGAAACAAGGATCCTGTGAGTTCTTTCCAGGCCGTTAGGGTCATGCTCGAGGCGTCTGTGGACCTGGCAACACTGTCTTCCCATGCCTTTGTTTCAGCTTGCACCCAACGTTCCAATTCTCTGTGCCACACCTTTTGTCGGGGTCCTGCGGGTTTTTTTCCAGGACATTGCAATTGTCCTTTTTGCCAGTATGCACATGATGTCCATTAATTTGGCCAGGTGTTTAAGTTTGGCCGGCCTGGGGTATGTTCGCAGAAGGCATTCGCCCGGGGTCCACTTGTACCTAGTCAACCCTGCTTTTTCGCTTGTCAGCTGTATGGTGGTCCACAGGGACTGTGTTTTGGTGCACAACCAGAACATGTGAATCAAGTCTGCATTATTCTCTCCGCACCAGGTGCAGACAGAGTGTGGTGATTTAATGAATTTCGCCAGCCTGGATGGGGTTAAATATGTTCGGTATAACATGTTCAGTTGTATGTGTCTAAATCTGTGGTTTCTGGAGACTGCTTTAGGGTACTCTAGAGCCCTCTCCCATTCTCCATCAGCCATTTCCCGGCCCATGTCCATTTCCCATCTTCTTTTCAGATCGGCACTTCGTGGGTTGGGGGTGTCACTCAAGTGGCCATAGATCTGGGACACTGGTCTCCATCCCTCTCCCAAGCTGTACAATAGTGTGATCAGAGGGTTTGATTCCGGTTCCTCTGGCCATGTTGTCCACTTGTTTAGTGCTGTAGTCCGTATCCTTTGGTACCACAAAAATTGGCCCGTGTGGATTCCAGCTTCCTCCTGTAGTGTTTCAAATTCCTTAAAGGTGCCGTCATCGTATAGGTCTCCCCACATATATATATATCCCTTTTTCTTCCCAGCGTCTGAGGTGTTGCAGGTCCATGTCGGATCTGCATAGGTCGGAGATCATTGGTATGTCTGGGGAGTAGTGATGCTTTGCGTTGGCGAGTGCCTCTGCTCTGTGCCATACTTTTCGCCCTAGGGCAGCCAAAAAGGGGGCATTTCGCATCAGTCGGCCCAAATAAGTTCCTTCAGATGGATCGGGGAGACCAAGGGTTGTAGCAGGGGCATCTCAGATGTGGTGTCGTCTGCTATCCACGGTATCAGGTAATATTATCCCCATATATATATGGTCGCCGTAAATAATATCGCCGGGAAAAGGTTGCGGCAATATTATATGGGTGACCATATATATGGGGACAGGGGCAACAAAATAAAAATAAAAAAAGAAAAATAGAAGTTTGGGGGTTGCGGGGGTGTCCCCCACATGTTCCATGCAATAATGTCACCACAAAAAAACAGCAATTTTTCTGCGATATTTTTGCATGGCGAGATTTATGTGGCGACATTATTACATGGAACCCTAGCCACTTGGTCACAAAACTGAGTTGCGCTGCCAAATAATAATTCTCGAAGTTTGGGAGTTGAATTCCCCCCTGGCTATGCGGATGGACCAAGGTGGTGAGTGCTATCTTGCGTCTTCCTTTCCCCCATAGGAAATCACAGAGTATCACTTCTAGCAGGCGAAAAAAGGAAGCATTGATGTAATAATGTACATTTTGGGACCTGTACAGGAATCTAGGGAGGACAATCATTTTAATTATTGAGGCTCTGCCCATCATAGACAGGGGAAGTTTTGCCTAGAAGTTCATGGATTTTCTTAGGACGGGGATTGCTGATTTCATGTTGTGTTCGTGCATCAGTGCAGGGGTGTGCATTATGTGTATTCCCAGGTATTTAAACAAGGTGACCTCCCACTGTTTCCCCACAGAAGGAAGTTCTACAATATTCTTGCTCTTGAGGCCAGCTAGAGGGAAGAGGCAGGACTTCGCCGTGCTAAATTGTATGCCTGAGACCTTCGCAAAGTTGTCTAAGACGTCTAGCATTGTGGGCACGTTATTGTGTGGGTCCGTAACATATAGCAGCACATCGTCTGCATAAAGTGAGATGATGTGGTCCACTCCCCTCAGGCTTATCCCAGCATCGAAGAATTGTTTCCGAAAATAGATGGCAATAGGTTCCAGTCCTAGTACATAAAGCATGGGGGATAGTGGACATCCCTGCATAGTGCCCCTGGATATGTCCCAGACCTCAGATACATACTTTCCGGTTTTTACCCTAGCCCTGGGTTTTGTGTAAAGTATCTTGATCCACCTAATGAACCCCGGGCCGAAGCCGAAACCTTCTAGAACCACTACGAGCCATTCCCAATATATAGAGTCGAACGCCTTAATGGCATAAAGGGATAGCAGTGCACATGCCTCCATGCTTGCCTCAGTTTGGTTTATAACCTGTTGTAATCTGCGTAAGTTCATGGTCGTGTTCCGGCTCGGTATGAAGCCGCACTGATCCATGTGCACGATCTCCCCTATGATTCTAGCCAACCTCTTCGCTAATATCGTTGTCAGTATTGTCACATCATAATTGAGCATGGCTATTGGGCGGTAAGAGCCGCATTTGTCGACAGGTTTGTTAGGTTTAATGATCGGATCAAAAGGGTCTCTCTCATGCTGTCGGGCAACATCCCTCTCTCATATGCTTCTTGAAAAACCTCATGTAATAAAGGTGTTAGGGAGGTCTTGTACGCTTTATAAAACTCAGCGGGTAGCCCATCGGTCCCAGGGGTCTTGCAGTTGGCCAGCGATTTAATTGCCTCCGTTATATCTTCAGTCGTGATGTCTGCATTTAGGGCCTCAGTCTGTTCAGGGGTTAGTCTGGGGAGTTCTACTTCCTCCAAAGTATCTGTGATTTGGTCTCGGGGAACTTGTTCCTTATGGGAGTATAGGTGTTCATAAAAACGCTGAGTAACTCCCATTGTGTGAATGGGGAAAACAAACAAAAAACAACACGAACTGCCCCTAGCAGTTGCTTTCAACTTGCAGTGCTCAGGGCGTCCCGAGCCTTCCAGGCCACTCCTTGCCTTCCGGATCAGGTAGAGTGTAGGCGGATTGCCTGCACAGATTCCGGTGGGGTGGGTCGTCTTTCTTTTATTTCGCGTGGACCTCCGAGCTCCTATCCGATCTGGCTTACATCACAGTAGGACTAAATTGTAGTATAATTGTCTGCTGTCTGTATTCGTGTGGGGGAATCACTTTGCTCTTCTTGCCATGGCGGGTGCGTAGTCAGCCCAAGTCTGACCGTGGTGGTTCCTCCTTGCCATCAGCCAGGTTATTATGTTCGAGCCACATGTTTGCTGCGGCTGGGGTCTCCAGAAATATCGCTCTTCCTTTGTACAGAATGTTGAGGTGCGACGGGTAGAGCAACATGTATTTTAGGTTGAGCTTTCGTAATTGTGCTTTTATTGGGATGAAGGAGTTCCTTGCTCGTTGCACTGTGGGGGTATAATCTGGGTACATGACTATTGTCGAGTCTTTCCTCCTGATCTCTCCACCTTCTCTGGAGTACCGCAATATAGTTTCCCGGTCGCAAAAGTTTAATATTTTGGCAATGATAAGGTGCGGGTGCGAGCGGGGTAGGGGGCTTTTCTGGAGAGATCTGTGGGCTCTTTCAACGGAGAACCCCTGGGTGAGGTTTCTTGGACCAATTTCCTGTTGTAGCAATGTTTCAATAAATTCTGTCGGGTCTGGGCCTTCCAAGTCCTCAGGAACCCCCAGTATACGAATGTTATTTCGGCGGGCTCGACCCTCGGCATCCTCGGAGCGCGCCTCCAGCCTTACCACTTTTTGTTCAAAGTCTTGGACTTTTATCTTTAGATCTTGGGTACTCTCCACGTCGTCTTGCAGGGTAGTTTCTATCGCCGTGACCCTTTCAGTTAGGTTTCGGCATCCTCACCCATGAGCTGTATGTCCGATTTCACCTCCTCTATCTTCCCTTCGACTGATGCACGGAGGGCCGCTATTGCCTGCAGGACTTGCGTGTGTTTGAGGTCCTCTTCTTGTTGAGGTGGCTCTTCCGAGGTCTCCGGTCTTGTTGTGATTGTCTTTGGGGTCTGACTGTCATGAAGGAATCCATCATACCCAATTTCGGTTTATTTTTGGGGGGAGACATCCCTGGTGTCCAGTCCCACAGTCTCTTATGCCGGGTCCAGTTCCGCAAGCTATGCAGGCCTTCCCTGCGGCTCTTGGTTTGCTTTATGGTTTTCGTGTCTTTGGGTGGAGGGTAGCGGGTCCGTGGGTCGAGTTGGCCACCCCCGCTTATTGGTTGGCCGTGTGGGGTGGGTTCTGCCGTGCACCTGCACCCGTGCCCCAAATCTGGGTGGTGGGGGGGTCCCCGGGTCTTTCCCGCCTCACTTACTGTGTTATATGCTGGCACACTGCACCCGGTGTTTCTACAAACTTCCCATCAGCTCCACTCGACTGCACCACGAGTGCATCTCTCCGGCCCTCGTTCCTCCCACGGCGATGGCTCCCCGGAGTGCCTTCGGCGCCGGTAGCGCTGGACTTGAATTTCAGTCCCTGTGGTTTCTCCGCAGCTGGGGAACGAGTGGCCCGCCCCGTCGACTTCGGTGTGGGAGAGAGTCCTTTGTTGGCGCGCTCTGAAAGGTAATTTAGGCCTCTGTAGCTTCGTTCTTATTCTGCAGTGGGAGCCGCTATCTTGTGGGTCCCGGGGGCTCAGCATCCAGCTTCGCGTTTTCAGCCTTCCAAGCCCCGGTTCGCCCCAGTAACAGGGTCTAGTGTCGGTAATCGGTTCCCCTTCGATGTTATTCGGTTTTTTAAGTTTGCAGACCAGTTAAAGCGATATTAGCTCGATTTGCAAGGATCTCGGAACGGAGCTCCGCGGGAGCCTGTCCTTACAGCATGCGTGCTGGCCACGCCCCTGGAGTCACTACTATGACCGGGTGTTTCACCTTGAGTCGCCCGATTTTAATGTCCAAATCCGCAGTCCCCTCGATGGGAATTTCCTTCCTGTCAAAGTTCTGAAGTTGTCCAGGAAGAGAGGTGAGCGGAATTTGGTAATTCTCCCCCCTTCCTGAATTCAGTTCATCAAAGGCCTTTTTGGACAGAAGGGTAGCTTGGGATCCAGTGTCCACCAGTGCCAAAATTGTATCCTGCCCCTGTACTTGAACCGGAGCATAGTATCTTCCCCCCTTCTCCGCAAGGGGGCACAGATAATGCACATTTTTGGACAACTGGTGGGCTATTTTTTTAGTTTTGGGCATGGAGAGAGAAGGGATTTGGGCAGAATTCTGTGAGGAGTCTTGGGAATCTGAAAGAAAAAGGTGGCAACTAGAGATGGGAGGAGTTTTGAGTTCCCCTGGTTCTGGTTATGCCCCCCCCCCTTTTTGGAGGCAGTCACCAGGATGGGTTTGAACCAGGGGATTTTGATGCTGTTGGTTCTGGGATGGGATGATGGGCGGCACTAGCTCAGTCCCCACATCTACCCAGTCTGGATGTGAATCCCTTGGGACCCATTTTTCTTTGGGAGGAGTTCCCCCATATCTGAAGGAGAAGATCCTTTTCCCAGGATCCTCTGAGGGTCCCTCTTCTTCATATGGGAAGATTTTTACCTCCTCCTCAAAATTGGTCTGTTTGGGTCCTTTGTTTCTCCTACCCCCCCTCTGCTCCTTGGTTGGCAGACTTTCAGGGGCAGGAGATTTTGTTTCCGGTTCCTGGGTTTCCAGGGGCTCTTTACAAGTGGGGAAGGAAGCTTTCTCCAAGGCTTCACACCCCCCTTCCCCTTATGCCTCCTCCCTGGGAACCAGTGGGTTATCGGGGTTGCTGCCCCTGTCATTGTTCTGGAGCACCAGGTCCAGAGTTTGGGGCATTCTGTGCCGGCATACTCATTTGAGGGTTTTGCTGAGCCCTCAGCATGCGACCCATATCCTGTGCCATGTTTTGGACCTGGCGCTCTAACTGTAAATCCCGCTCAGGCTGATATGTGGTTCTGTTTTCTCCCTTGGGCTGATCCCGGGAAGGGTAGCTACCCCTTCTCTGGTAGTACCCTGGGTTGGGAAGATTTGGGTACCCCTCCACCCTTGGCCTCCCCTCTCCCAGATTAGGTTGTCTGGGCTCAGGAAAGTGGGAAAGAAGGATGGATGATTTTGGGTTTGGAAGTTCTGTGGGTACCTGGGGAAAATGTTCTGCCCAGGATTTGGGGAATTTCTGCCCTCCTGGGGGAAGTTAGGCGGGAAGTTGCCTGGGTTAGGTGCTTGGTTGGATCCCCCCCCTTGGGCTGGTGGGGTCCACACATAACCCAGGATGGGTCGGTTTCCCTTGTAGCTGGGACTTACACAGTCAGGGGAGTGAGGGATCCCATTGGTGGGAATACCTCCTTGACTCCCTGTCTGTGACTGGCCCGAGGGCCTTCTGGGCTTGGAATTATTCTGTGCAGGCAAGTTTTAGCCCCCCCATCTCCAAATCTACAATGGGGGCAACCTTTACCTCTGCCACCTTGGCAGCGGCAGGGGTGCTGGTTGGTTTGGGGCTTTTCTGAGCATTATTTTTATTTTCTATGGGCTTCTGCACCTCATAGATTCGGGTGGCCTGTTCAATGACCCAGTCTAGTGACATTTACTCATGAAAATCTCTCACTAGCTTGGTCATGATGTATTTGGGTAAGGCATGGAAAACGTATTAACAAATTCTTTACTGTCCATGTGCACCCTTTTGGTAGTCTGCGCAAAGGCACGCTTCAACTCCTGCACACATTCTTGTGGGGCCTGATCCTCCCCACATTGTAAATTGTAGGCTGCCTTGCGAGCCTCTTGGGGATTTCGGTGAACAGAAAAGTGTTTTAAGATGGCCGACCATCTTGAATGATTTTGGTCCTCCAGTCCCGCAAAGAAACTAGAGTAATCTGGTGAGAATGTCAATTTTACATACTGAATGCAGCTACTGCTGTCTTTCAAATGGAAAGTCTCCATCATTTGCTCAAAGAGCTCTAAGTGTTCCCACACAGAAAACTTGATGTTCTTGTGATAAGGCGTGATGACACTCCTTATTGCCTTAACCTGTTTTAAGGGGTCCTTAAGCAAGGCCTTTTTTGCCTTATTGGCCTTCTTGGTTTGGGCAACCCTGGTACATTCATCCTCTGACTCAGAGGCACTGCTCCCAGAGGTGCCCGTCTGATCTTCCAGGTTTTCCCAGATTCTGCGAGCCTGGGAATGGCTGGCAGAATGTGGGTACCTAGTCTCCTGTGTCCTGGGACGCTCAGAGGAGTCTTCTGATTCCTCCTTGCTCCCAGGATTTGATGGGTACGCCCCCACTGACCTAACTGGGCAGAGGTTTTCAGGATGCCCTTAGTGGGCCTACTCTCCTGGAGTTCCCCACTAATTTGCACTGTACTTGGGTGCCCATACCCGGATGCCCGCCCATCCATTCCTGGGAGGTACTGGCCTATGAGCCCCATACTTCTGACTGGATAGTAATCTGCCATCCCCATGGCCCTGGAGCCTATCATTGTGCTGACAGAGAGCCTCATTTTCTCTCTATGCATCCTGGTTTGTCTTGGAGTACTGGGCCAGTCTTTGCTGCAGGAGGGTTACCTCCTGAGTCCCGTCCCTAATGGCCTGTCCTTTCTTGCCAGAGCGTCTTCCACCCTCCTGGTGTGCTCTAACAAGTTTTGATGCTCTTTTTGGAGGTCACCCAGTCCCTGGAGGGCCAGGTGATTTTCTCCCAGCTTCCGTTTTAAGTTACAGACATCCTGGCCTAACGTATCCCTCTCCTGAGCAAGAGCCTGCCTCTGTCTTGGAAGGTTCGTTTGAAAGCTTAGGATCTTAGCTTCAATATCACAGTTAAATTCCGGTTCTAGGACGTACGGTTCAAAAGTTACAGAGGTTTTTGTGAAGGTAGATTTTTCAGAAATAAAATCAAGATTTCAAAATGAAAGATGCGCTTTAAAGATTAGAAACAAAGATTTCTTAACATTAAAGAGTCTATGGAGCCGCAAACTACACGACAGCCCAGCCACCTATCCAGAGGCGCCTCCGGATGGTTTCTGTCTGAACGAGACGATTGCCTTTCTAAAGAAAATATATATTAGCGCCAAGATGATTATTGCTACAATTATCAAGAATTATGTGGAGGAGAGACGAATTTAGGATAGACAAAAGAGATTCAATAATGCAGTTATGGTTTGGTTGGAATTGTTGGATTGGGTTACTTTAAACTAAGAGATTGGTTATGTACAGTTCTAGACTAGATAATCATTCCTATGGCTTTGGAATGGAGTGGGCCACGTCAAAGATCTGGTCAAGGGTTTGGCTGGGATTCTCTCTCGCCACCGGACAGGTTGCAGTTCTGCTCTCATCACTGCACTGCAGTCTGTGCGGTCTCTCAGACTGGATCTGACGTTTTCTGGATACAGCTCTGCTTTCTGGGTCTGGATCTTGGTTCTAGCACAGGGTTCTTGGCTAGAACAGCAAAACAGCACAGCCCAGCTGTTGAATGTGAGAGCCCCTTGGAAGTTTAGGGGTTAGAATCAGGTTACACAAGATTCTGAGGCCTGCTGAGAAGAGTTCAGCTTTTGGGTGAGGCCTCTCTGCTTCAAGGTTCTAGAGTTTGGTTCTAGAGTCTTTGTTGGGATATTGTCTGGATCTGGTCTGGATCTTCTTGCAGGGTGCTTCGCCAAGAAATCGGTGAGTAGTGGATAAGTGTGTGTGTTCTATCTGTCCTCAGCAATCCCTATGTATGTATTTCCAAAGTGGGTGTCGAGGTTGATTCTCTATGCCAAACCCTCTAAAGATCTGATTGGAGAAAGGAGAAGCGTGTCATCCTGTGTCATCATGTGTCACATTTATGGCTTAGAGGAAATATCCTCCCCTTTTCTCTGTACAGTATATATTATTTTTCATAAAACACATATTTACAATATACACCACTTGTTAATACGACATAAATTACATGACAGATTACCTAACGTACATTTCTGTTCAACTCTCATCTTCCTAAGAGCTTTGGTTCAGAAATGACAACTTTTTCGTGCTTTTGGTGGGTTTCTCAATAATAGTTCTGCACCAATTTTTAGACATGCATGCACACCCCATCTGGGCACATTTCTGTAGTTTTTTTTATGTTCATAGCATAAACACAGTGGCTACAATATGAATAATTCCGGGGTTTGGTCTCAGAACATCGCACCGAGTCCAGCTTAGTCTTAAACTGTGAGTGACTTTTTCATTTTAGCAATCTCAAAGTTTCACATTTTTGGCAGTTCAGAGCAATTTGTTATAAGCATTTTTCTAAAACATATATTTAATGTGCTTTCTGAATCCACACAATGGTTTGTCTCTGCCTCTGAGGTCTGGGCTGACTCAGAGGTCACATGAGGTCTCTCCTTCCTGGCAGCAGTTTGCTGTCAGTCACACCCGAATTAGAATTTTCAGTTCAGCCAAGGATTCCTTTGTCTGCACTGAGAGCAACAGGCCAGGGTGCCACTCCCAGTTCCTTTTGACACCATCCTGTCAATCTCTTAGTCAAGGGCAGGGGGAAGTCTCCTTTGTCCAGGGAGAAGGTGTGGAATTTGTTGGAACCCAGTGTGGGAAACTTTTAACTCTGAAACCCAATGTCCAAAAACTGTCTTATCTTATAATATAACTCACATTTTTAACACATACATTAAACAATTTCTTGCTTCAAGCCTTTTCAGAATATAGTTTTAAATTGTATCCACCTCTTAGGCTTCTGCTAGCAAGTCTTTCTTTGGCATAGTTTGGGCTCAATGTACAACTTTACACAAAATGGTTTTAAAATGCCAGCTTCTGGTAGAGGTGAGTAACGGTGAGTAACGGTGTTACACCCATTTTTGACAGCTTTCTTCCAGCAAGCAATCCTCAAAAGTATACTTTGTTCAGGTATAGATACACTTCTGTGGACTTTATATTTATGTAGATTCTAGAAGGAGAATGATGTTAACCACCCAACAAGGAGGTTGGATCTTTTTGGGTGGTTTGTAAGCCATGATTTCTACAAATTTGACACCAAATAAAACAGATTTTTTTAAACCAGCTCTTTTTCTTTTGCAATGACTTTGCTCTGTGAGCAGCCAAATGATGGCTTTCGGCAGTGGTCTCCTGTGTTACCACTGACATAGGCAAAAGTTGATGGTGGCCTATTTTTCAGGTTTTCACTGCGCACTTTCTGGTTATTTCTCGCGAGCAGCATGCCTTCCGGTGGCCGTTATGATGTTTCTGCTGCCAGCAATGCACAGTGATGTTGCAGGGCTTGGATTAGTGGGTTAAGACATCCCACAAGATCCATAGTGGTGAAAACCTATTTTGGAGTTTGAGGTGATTCATGACACTTACAAAGAAGAATCAGGTTTGGTGTAAACCATGACTTTGAAATTCTTGTTTGCTTAATTTTCAAAGGTGCCCTCTTGATGCATACTTCATCTAAGATTGAGCTGTACATCAATGGTAGCAAGAGCCGCCTTGATTTCATCACCTGTATTCATATCCAAGTCCTTGATTATGTACTTGCACCAATGAAATAGTGGGGTTGTATTCTGGAGTTTAGAATTCACAAAAGACCCAAATGTGACCATAACACCTTTGTTCTCAAATGGGCAGTAAAAGAGGGGCTGTATGGCAAGCCTAACAACTACTCGGCTACTATTATAGTAGGGCAAAAGTCCAAGCTGAGACGCTGGAACTGTAGGAATGATAGGGTATTTGGAGAGAGAGTCATTAAGACCACCAGGATAGAACTAATGGCATGCCTACACAGTGAACCCAACATGGCTGTCATCGACAAAGCTTTTGTCGATTTTATCAGGTTCTGTAAGAATATTTTCAGGCCTGTGTCCTCCAGCATGAGGGCAGGCTAACATTATCATACAATATGACTGTTTGATACTTGTAAGGACAAGAACAAGCTGTTCCTTGCTTCTGTGAGAAAACAAAGGGTGTCTCACCTGCTAGTCCCCAGGGATCTCTATCTCAGGTTGCCAGGGCATGGCCATCACCTTTGGCAAAACTACTGGAGCCAAAAGGCCATGAAAGACTCATGGAGAAAGCTGAAAACCAAACAAGAAAGCTGCGTTGTGTTCCAAGGACGCCAGTGACCCTCCCAGGTGAACGGCAGTGGTGGGGACGTGAGGCCAATCCTGCGGTACTAACCTTAATCATAAACTGGAAGACACTAAAGACAAGAAAGAAACACACACAGCTGGTGAGTTGGCAAGCGATGTGAGAGACCGGTGTGTGCTAAAGAAAGGTTGAAGTTCCAACATTATATTGCACAATTGCAGGATGCACGTGTGAGGGTGAGACGTGAAGAAAGGCAAACCTGCAAATGAACCTTGAAGTAACAATAGCTGTAAGGTCAGTGATACTGAGTAATGGAGTGGTCCGGCGAAAGGAAGTAGCCCACTCGAAAGTCTCAGGGAAAGGTTTGTAGCGATAAAGTGAATGAACTGTAGATGCGAGGTGATTGAAATTAACCCAGATAAAAGGAGAGAGTAATAAGGTAAATGTAAAACTTTGGTGCATAGTACAGTGAACTACCCAGACCAGGATGCACTGGGGAAAATAACATAGGCGTGTGAATTGAAAGCTGGAAAGTCTAAGTGATCCTGCCGAGGTCTGTAGAAAAACACCACACACATTTGTAAGTCTTCGACATCAGGAACTGTCTGAGCCAGACTGAGGGAGACCAAAGGTATAGTAAGTTAGGGTTAGGGTACCCCTAAAGGAGGTGAATTAATCTTGGGAAGGGAACCCCGGCAAGTGTTTTGTTTGCTATGTGAGGTCTGAGCCCGACTGAGGGAGTCCGACGTGAACTTTTGCTGTGAAAGTTCTTAGCCCAACTGAGGGAGTCTGACGTGAACTTTTGCTTTGAGAGGTCTGAGCCAGACAGAGGCGGACTTATATGAACATTTTTGGTAAACTGTGCTTTGGAAATTGGAAAGTAAGACTTTAATGTGAAAGGCCAGGCGGGTCTTGATCCATGTCTTGAACTGCCTTTTTTTGTTAAGAGCCAGAGTGTATCATCTTTCATACAGGGACCGCCTCACTCCGTACTATCCAGCGTGGGGAGGAGAGCTAACTCAGTCATATTTATTCTTTATATTTGAACACTGATTTTCCTTTGCATACATATTCTCCTTTTCACACTTTTTGTACAGAATATAGGGCAGGCATTCGTTTTTTGTTAGTATAGGCCATTTCAATTTGACATATTCAACTATGACTGTTTTATTTATTATGTGATGTCCAAGACCACTCCCATCTTAACTATAGAGCAAAGTAGGAATTTCTCCAACCCATTGAAACTTCAATAAATGTTTTACAAATTGTACCTTTTCTTTTTTTATTGATTCAGCTGAAATGAATCTACATTTCAATGTTTTTAACATAAAATGTTGTGTTAATTTCATAATAAAACAAGTTCATACATACATATTAAAAACCTGTATACACTAAAACATGTGACATGATAAATCAAAACAACCAAATTCATAAAAGGAAACACACCTAATTTAAAAAAAGAAATGCACTGAAATATCATTAACAGTAAACACACTCTACATCTAATGATTGTCTCCACATTTATAAAACATATATCTATAATTATATCACTTTAAGCAACTCATACAAAGCCTGGAGCCATTCATAAATATATATTGTCAGTTTACATAAAAAGGGAGTCTGCAGAAACTGTAGTTTCCAGCATCAAGGCCATCAAAAAGTTGATCGTGCAGATGTGAATGGCAATGGATGGAGTGCACAGAATAACTGCCGATCTCAAATCTGGATTCATTTGGCCAAAAGAAATGTAATGTTTAGCAAAATATCTCAAACGTAGCGATATGAGAGCAGGACAGTGTACAATCAAATGTTCAAGAGTTTCTCTGCACGAGCGATGTTAACAATAACGGCACAAATTTTGTGCCACTGAGATGGCCTTTCGTTCTGCTAACAAATCTCTGGTGGGCCACAAGTTGAAACGCAAACGTTGAATAGAATTCTGAATCCATGGAGATGGTGATTTACAAAGATAGAGTTCTAGATTCCGAAACTTATTTTCTCCAAATGGATTGCAAGCAAAATGTTGTATTTCAGGCATGAATTTCTTGTCTCAATCCAGTCTAATTGGTATATTTTACTCTTGGCTCTATTTGGATCGGAAACCATGATCTCGATAGAGACATCAGCCAAAGCGAGAATCTGATAGATGCCTTTTATCCATGTTTGTATGAACCCCATGTTGATACGTGAACAAATAGTTCAATAACATCTTCAAAAGAACATTCAATCTAGTAGATATGAGACATTTCCTTAATAAGTCACATAGTCACCAGTGATAGAGTGCATTGAGCGAAATGAGCCCCAGTTCATACCACAGCCAAGGACCAGGAACACATTGTGGAAGTTGAAGGATATGTCTCCAAAATTTCGATTTCAATTGATTGAGGCATTTACTGGGCAAAATTGCCATAGTCTCCAGCCCATACAACAATCTAGGAGACATGTTTTGGTTCCAATATGTCAATGCAGGTGAAATCGAACATTTTCCATGTTTATGTAATATGATTCTAGTCTGCGATATGGCTGAGGCTAATTTCCGCTCCATCGCTTCCAAATGGCCTCTCGAACTTTCTGAACTTTCAAAGATCATCCCTAGGTATATGTAGCTAGGTACCACATCCAATGGTGCGTTGTTTATGGACCAAATCATTTTCCCTCAAGTTGATTTATCAGATGAGTAGGCTACGATCTGAGTTTTTGTAGTGTTCATTTTTAACTCATGATGTGCAATATATTGGTCAAAGGCAGTTAATAACTTCTGCAGGCCCATTGGGGTTTTAGAAATGCGAACAAGATCATCTGCATACAAGAGGGCTTTGATATGGGAACCATTGAACTTGGGGCCATCAGCAATCCCGTCATCAAGCACCTGTTGGACATCATGAATGAAGAAGTTAAATAGGGTTGAAGCAAGGATGAATCCTTGCTTCAGCACTTGGGATGTTGCAATAGATGATGAAACCAAATCTTCCATTCAAATCTGAATAGATTTGTTTGTATGGAAAGCATATATGATATTGCTTAATGAAGGCGGGCACCCAGCTATTAATAATTTCAACATGAGAAGTACTTGAGAGGTCATATTTGATAAATGGCGCCTCGCGACACTTCATGATCAATGTATGGAAACGAGAACGCTGTGGATTTGTTAAACTGGGCGCCTTATGAGTCGCAGATTTTTGATCTACGTGAGGAATGGCAGTTGGTTGGTGGGTAGATCTATTTGTAGTCAATGGCTATACTAAAGGCATATCAGACTGATAATTGGGATTGGCGTTGATCTGCGTGTTAATCAAGATTGGAGGTGGACGCTGATAGTACATGAGATTGTAAAGAACAAGGAAACTTCACAACTGGTGTCACTGAATGTGAAAATGGATGAAAACGAGTTTCCAGACAAGCATCTAAAGACAAGCGTCTACAGCCTTTTTTATTTCACCAATCGGGTCTATCAGGCCAGTCTCCCTACAATCTGTGGACTTGAAAGTTGATACAACCATCTGCGAAAGAATTTTAGGATTGCTATCGAGCGCCGTGGTGATTGCTAAATTATCAGCATGTTCAATGGCCTGCATAAGATCGTTCATAGGCGCATAATGAGATGGAGGTGCCTGGGGAGTAAAAGTGTACTGGTTGGTTGAGATGGTAAGAGAGAGTCTGTGGTGACTAAGGAATTATGAGCAGCTCTGACTGCACGAAAAAAGGTCTGTTGTTCTTTTTAGAAATTTGCTGCACTCTTGTAACATTTTAGTCTGTTTTAGTTTCTTTTTTCAACGGGCGGCAACCCCGTCTGGGGAAACCGTCTGTCTGCCATATCAGTTCGAGATTTTGACGGTCCAGCCGTCATGGACATCTTTCCCAGATCAATTCTGGCCCATGAGTCATTAGTTGCCTCATCAACATTGCACTTGGGTGTGTCTACTACTGGCCGAATGATCTGCGTTATTAAGGGACTTGCAGATTGAATGTCGGAGGCAGCCAGTGAGCCAAGATGTGATAAAGAAGGTTCATCAATCAATATTGGCGACAGATCACGTGTGTTGGCTGCTGGAATTGGCATCTTCGTAAGACCAGCAGCCATCCACTCTGAAATTTTTAATATTTGCACTGATTGGAGGGATGATTTTTCATCCAGACACTCAAACAGTTTGTACAGACTGTTAATAGTAGTGTTAATCACAGATAATGTAATTTCAATCATAGAGGTAAGTTTTTCCTATGAGTGGGAGGAGATGTAGATTTGCGCGGGGTAGGGTGCGCATACACCATTGAGTCAAAATGAGAGGACGAATCTATGGAGCCTCTATTCCGACAGACAGTATGTTCAATATAGATTGAAATGGGTGATTCACATTGACTTGCATATAGCGAAATGTCAACCGAGCTGCCAGTCAAAGGGATCTACCACTCGTGGACCGAGTAAAGCACTGTTGCTTTTCCTGGGTCTTTGGGGATGAAACGGATTCTCGTACTGCCTGAGCGGGGGGGGGCGGAGGGGGTGCTATGCTGTTCAAATGAGGAGAGCAAATCCCCCGAATAACTTTATGAGAAGAAGAAGGTGATAGGCTTACAGGAAATGTGGCTCATTTTGATTTGTTCAGCAGACGCCATACGTAGTGATGTATTCAAAGAAGTTGGCATACAACATTTTAAAGAATAAAGCTGAGATCCCATACACTTGATTGTCGTGTGATATGCGGTTAACAATATAAGAGAATCAACGCTGTATTAACCAATGGTCTCAGATGAATGGTGAAAGTGAGGAAAAGTACGGTGCTGCTGACCGCGATACCGCGGCTAAGTGGCCAAGCAGTACTTAAACTGTGCTTGCAACAGGTGTGCGCACGCAGGTGGGCGTGGGTGAGCGTGGGCGTGGATGGCAGAGTTTGAAACACGCCTGTAAACATGCCTGCAACACAAAATAAATACATAAGAATAAGTACATAGTACTAGAGTGCTCTAGGCAGTCCTTTGCAAAGACACCTCTTAGTGAAGAAAAAGTTCAAAAATTAAGTCCCAGCAGCAACAAAGTAACGTGGCCAAGCGGTACTTAAACGATACTTGCAACAGGTGCGTACGCACAGGTGCGCGAGCGTGCACAATTTGTAGGGACGTCAGCAGGCGGGCCCCTGCGTGGGCGTGCATGGCAAAGAGGTTGAAACACGCCTGTAAACACGCCTCTTCGTGAAGAAAAAGTTCAAATCTGAAGTCCCAGCAGCAACAAAGTAACGTGGCCAAGAGGTACTTAAACGGTACTTGCAACAGGTGCACGCTTTTTGTGTCAGTGTCATACTTGTGATGCCATGCCTCCCTTACACTACCCTGAAAAGTGAGACTGTGGATATTATCGAAATTTGGCTAAGGCACACGGAATATAAGTCTGCTTTATCAGACAGGAGAAAGGACATTGGGAAGCCGTGTACATGGCTGCAGAGAACTCAGATTCAAAAGCATTTTGGAGTATTGTGCCCTAAAATCCTGGAGGTACACATAGCAGAGGAGACCTGGCTGGAGCATTTTAAAGATCTGTTCTGCATATTGCATAATGCCGAGAATAGTGTGAGCGCCATTCCATGGGAGGGACAGAAATAGAAGGGCACATAGATTTGGTGACACTGAGGGAAGTCGTGTCCACACTCCAAAGACAGAAGACATTCAAGTTTCTGGGGATGGATGGTGTCTCAAATAATTTTTTATACTCTTTCTCGGATGTGTGGGGACCTTTTCTGAAAACAGGTATTAAATGGCATTATTATGACTGATGAAAAATCTGAATTATTGTTCTGATCTTCAAAAAGGGCAACAAAAGCCTTCCTTTTTCACATAGACCAGTCACTCTGTTGGACAGGATATCTAAGCTGTTCTCCTTCATTATTTTAGAGTGGCAGAAGGACTGTCTAACAGAAAACAGCACTCTGTCAGACACACAGTCAGCTTTACGTCCAGGCGCTGGTACGATAGATACACCAGTGCCTAAATCTAGATCTTATCCTGGTGAAACATGTTTGCGTCCCTCCCTTTTCTATGTGGCCTTTATGGACCTCAGTTTGGCCTTTCACCATGTGGATAGGAGCCTACTATGCAAAACCTGTCTTGACATGGAAGTACCCAGACCTTTATTCGGTTGTTGGAGTTGCTCATTGAGACCACAGGGGTTTGCGAATGCTGTGGACTTCGTGGAGAACTCTCTGAATGTTTAGTTGTAAAGAAGGGGGTTTATTTTATTTTGAATGGGCTTTTACAATGCGCTTATACACAAGGGTTTCAGGGCACAAAAGGATGTGTCCTTGCACTTATCATGTTTAACTTATATGTTAACAGTCTTGCCTCTTATCTAGGGTCATTTACCAACATCGATGTTCCCGGGTGTGGTGCCAGAAGATTGCCAGTGCTCAGCTATGCTGATGAAGCTGTCCTCCTGGCAAAGGTGCATAGATCAATGCAGGCACTGATAATTGAGTATGAAAAATACAAGAAGGATCGGGGGCTCCGGGTCAATAGTGGCAAATATTTCACTATGTGTTTCTCCAAGAAACCAAAACGATGCCCGCAGATGTTTATTGAGAGAAAGATGGTGGATTTTCGCTCATCTTTTGATTATCGGGTGAACAGGTTTAACAACATATTGAAGTGGGATGACCATGTTACCAAATTAAGTGTCAGAATGAGCCAAACCACAGGTGGAATAGTCAGACTAGCAAAGAATCTGCAAGATTACTCTGCGGAGCACATGACTAAAGGTCTATATGGGTAAGGCAATTCACACTAAATATGGGGGTGCCCAAGGGCCCCTATTCTACAATGGACAGAAAATGCATTTCCAAGAAGGCTGCCTATGGTCCCCCCTTCAGCACCCGTGTATTCCATGCATCTGGAAGTGACCTGACTTACATCTAATTCCCCAATATTAATACAGCAGGGTTGGCTGGTTATCCCACATAAAGTCTCTGCCATATAAGCTCTCCCAGGCTACCTATTTCCATGGCCCAGGAAAGCTGAAATATCAAGGCATTGGTAAAAGATAGGGCCATTAAACTGTTGGTGCCTTTAACGGTAGACGCAATGCTGTTGCAGACACAGGTTAGGGCGTACCTATGACCAGCCCCTCATAATGGCTCAGAAGAGTATCTGCGCATAGTGACGGTACGTGGACATTGATCTTTCTTGACAAAAGCCAGACTGAAATTACTGTCTGGGAGGACAGTTACTCGGTTTTGGTACTCAAACTGTGGGTGGGGAGGATTTGCAACTGTATGTGCTGTGGTCTGGAGACCTCATCTTATTTCCATTGTACAATGATCTCCAGGCAAAATAGTATTAACGTTTTTATGATAGAGTGCGATAAGGTTGTTTCAAGTGGCACTTCTGTTTCTGCTCAACTCAGTTAAGTCTGCAGTATTAGTCAGTGTTTCCTGTTTCTTACAGAGAGCCTGGAGCAGATGAAACATGGTAAGGAGGGCCAGGGAGGGTGGTGATTGGCTTTTTCAAATAAAGTAACATTCCCAACCCACAAAGTTGGGCTTGGTTGTATGATGAAGCTGTACTTTTTCCTGTGCTATTGTCCTTTATGGATGAATTTTCTGATTCTTCAATGTGATTGTTTTATGGATGTAACCATCTGAAATAAAGTTTGAAACGATATGGTGGAATTAATAAGCTGTTATATTGAGAAAAGAAATACAGTGAAGATTAATTTTGGCTTTTTTTCAGGTACAGCAGGACAACATCACATCAAAAGCATGAATGATGTAAAACAGCATGGGTTCTTCTGTTAGCAGAATTATATTTTGACATATCTGGGAGCCTGGTATTTTTAGATATACTGTTTCAGTGGGGTAGGTAAAGTTCCTCATGGATGCAGAAGTGTTTTTACCTTGGAGCTTTTCAACATTTCCTGCTGTCAATTTAAAGTTATTCAAATTGAGTCTTTGGGGAGAAGTGTACTGAGGCTCAGTATTGCCCGAGATGGTTTAATTTCTGGCACTATCCGTACAATGTGTTGAGTGCTGTCTCTGAGGTGCGCCGGTGACTACCTGCTTGCCACAGGTGCACCTTATTTGTTGCAATGGAAACATATCACATCAGTGAAGCAGGAAAAGGCACTATTACAGCACCTCCCACTTTGAATTCACATGGTCTTTATTTGCCTTTAGTATTATCCTACAGTAACCCGATTCTACGTTGAAATCTCGCCTCAGAGAACAACGCTGCAATCTACAACAAAGCTGAAAGCCTCCGTACGTAATGGAAGTGGGTACACCCCCACTGCAACCCCTGAAAGCATAATGCTGAACAAGGAGAAAAGGGGACCCTGCAACCCCAGATTCCCTTGTTTGCCATTATGGGATTTTCGTCCCTACCAAATGCCACTGAATCCATATGTAGCATTTTATTTCCATTATTTTTGGGGAATACCAAGTAAACTATCTGCCTCACACTTGAAAGAAGCAGAACAGTTTTTCAGCATCAGTTTGATTTAGGGAAACAGTTTTGGGTTCCATTTATTTTCACATCACAAATCCATAATCATGTGGTTGGTGCTCAAGAATGTCCAGCCAAACTTCTGTGCACTTTTGAGGGGAGGTGTTACCCTTCCTCGCTGTCAATCAAAAGGAACATCATTCTAGCTATTGTGTCACTTTGCAGTAGTGGAGACAGCCAGGCCAGACATGAACATACATTGCCCAGACATCTGGGCCCGGAGCGGACACTTGTATGGTACCAAATAGCTGTGACTTTATAGTTCTGTGAGAATGGCAACCATCATACCACAACTATGCATGGCTTCTATTTATCATTCTATTTTTCACCTGGCTGCAAGCTTATAGATTTATTAAATCAGAAGTTCAATACATTTAAACATCTCTCTCGGCAGGAACTTTGTGTTCCAGCAGCTGTCAAGATGCACATGATGTTTGAACATACCCTATGCCACTGCATAGCTGGTTCTGTAGATGTCAGGACACTGGAACAGCAGGCACATGAATGCACTATGCTTTTGAGGTTTACGAAAGGTGGCTGTGACTAGTTACCCACATCATTTTAAAAGATAAAATACAAATAGGGGCTCTCATACTCTCAACAGGTGGCATTCTGTCACAACGTGCATAACAAGATCATTTGTATTGTTTCCTCCCATTATAGACTAGAAGTGGAGAGCTTTGAAAGGCTGCTGCATTCAAATATGCAGATGTCCTTTTCGCTCGACATTAAACAATGTTCAGATGTCCTCTTTTGATCCATGTTCTCCTGGGTAACATATTTTAAAAATTAATCTTTCACAATTATCTTTTTCTTAAGGGAGTATTACCCACTGCTCTTTGAACGTGTTTTTGAAGCATATCCGCTATTTACTACTGCAGTGTCCTAGATCTGCCTAAATGATGCACTTAGGTTCCTAGAAAGCAACCCCGCTCAACAATGGTGCCTGGCAAATTGCCATTAAATAACTAAAAAAACTACTTGTATTTATCAGTAACTACTTAACATGATTTTTGGAGGAATCAATCTTTCTCCCCACCTCCTTCCACTCAAATCATTTCCCATTGCAATAAGTCCATTTCAGAAGATTATCTCTACATCTATTTGCTATGGTTCCAGCTGCTTGCACTGCAGTCATGTTTTAATACTGCATCCATGTGATAGTAGTTCCAATCATACGTCTTGTCTGCCATGGACATTGTCATATCTGCCCCATCGTAGCCCACAAACGCCTATTCTGCATCCTGCTGCGCAAAATTTCATTTACCAATATTTGAAGAACTTGTTTGGGGCAGTGTTCCAGTCAAACGGGATTAGTGTCACTTGTAGCCATTTAGACATAAAAATGAGTTTCAATGATAAGACGTTAGTCAGAATGAAAACACATGTGTTAGTGAAGTGACCCACCCTAAGTTTGTATATTGGCACAGTACACTTTTCCATTGGAGATATTGCTGAAATTGACAATGTGCAGCCACTCCCATTAACACAATAGAATGCAGTTTGTCTCCAATTAATGGTTCTTTTTATGCCAGTCAGCTGATCATTACTTCTGCCCTCTGTGTAATGATTAGTTTTAAGCAGTGGACATTGGTTTGGCTTGCACAATGGTTTCACTATGTTTTAATGTTACACTTGCAACTTTTTTTTACATTATATGGTTTAAGAATACACCTTTACAATTAATTCACAATAATAATTACACACAATAAGCAATAAATCAAAACATATTTTGAAAAGAAATGCGTCACTCCTAAGAACCCTTGCACACATTAAGCGTACCTTCTCTGCAATTCTTAAATCCTAATAATTATTCCACATTTAAGTTCAACCAATAAAATAATTGCTTTAAAATATTATCAAAGTACATAGGTCTTCTACAAAAGTTTGAAAGTGCTAAGTGCAAATGTAAGCAAGCATCCAAAACCAACATCCCGCGAATGCCTGTCGAGATATGTCCTACTGTTACCTACTAACACCTAATAATACAAAAAAAGGATGCAAAACAATTGGCCTAGCCACATATTATAGTAGATAATATATTAATCAAACAGTTCATCAATAATTCAACAATGCCAGCTTCTGTAAAGATTTCAAAATGGCAAGGATCATTGAGACAAGATTTAGCCTCCAAAATTCGAAGCCAAAGATTTTCTGAGTCCACAAATGCAAGACGCCATACGAATTCTCCCGGGATTTAGAATACAGGGGGACACCATTGCTTGGCAATATGAAAATCAAGCATTTCCGATTTTCTGTCCCCTGCAAATGTACACAGTGGGCCTCATTACGACCCAGGCGGAGGTCCATGGTGCTATTAGCACCATGGTCAATGCCGGTGTCCGCCATGGCGGAATGGGGAATTACCACCCCATTCCAAGGTTGGCGGGGCGGTAATTCCCCATGCCTCCATGGCCCTTCCCCATTCCCATTTTTGCCCCATAAGGCTCAATGGGAATGGGGAAGGCGCTTAGTACGGTGCCGCAAATTGCGGCACCGTACTTAGCACCAAGGTCCCTTTGCGGGTCCCTACTTTAACGGCTGGTAAAACCAGCCGTTAAGGTCGGGTCCAGCAAAGGGACCTCGTAATTAGGCGCTAATAGGCTAACGGGGCCGCAGCCTTTTACGGCGCCGTTAACCCATTAGCGCCTGGGTCGTAATGAGGCCCAGTATCTACCAAACAATAGCTCCCTAGGCAGCTTATTCTGTATTCACATTATTTCATTTGTTTCAACACGTTAAAACGGAACCTCATAAAGTTAGCTCTATAATTCGCTTCTGGAAACTTCACCAAATATGGTTCTACTGTGCCTGCTCTTTTATACCCCGCCATAAGATGTGAATATAGAGAATACTTTTCCAAGGCCGTGCCAGTTTCAATCCAGTCCTTATGTACCACGGCTAATTGCACCCTTGAGGGATTTTGTATCAAACTTTATTTTGTCATGTTTAAGTCCTGAATCAAATTACTAGTTATTAAAAAAAAACAGAAATCATTTTTTCAGAGGATTTACTAGCCGTAAATTGCAACTTTGCATATAAAGATTTTGGCGTGGGACATAACATTTTCCTAACAAATAACATCTGCTTCCAAACCACCCTACTTTTGACAGATTGCAGCCCAAATTTGCGTCATATAGTGTGGTATGCCAGAAGCAGGAGTCAGACACAAAAATGGTATTTTGGCTGTACACATTTATTTTTAACCACAAAACAAAACATACAATTCCCTAGCTCTAATGGGGAGTCCCTACCAAATTAAAAATAACTGGGTGTTTGTTGTCAGGATGAATGTCCAACCAAAATAACCACCCTCTGTCCCAAAATCCTCTTCTGTGACTACCACTAAATGAATGAATAGCTATGAAAGAAAGGTTAGGAGGATGACTCCCTCCTATTAAAATATTGTACCACAAGCATGTGACAAATTACACAAGAATAGTTCAGGTTCAAATGAAGAATCAGGAGAATGATTCCTCTCTCCTAGTGTATCAAGCATGAACTGTGATAAGTCTTCACTGCACTGATGAGAAATCAACATAAACAACACTCTTCTGGTTTTGAACCTCCCCGCAGGCTTGACTCTCCAGGAGAATGATTCCCTTCTCTTGGGTCAATGTAGGCACTCTTCAAGATCAAAACAATAATTTTCAAGAGCCCTTATAGTTCCTTCCAAACTGTTTTTAGAGTGAACTTAAACCTCTCCCTTTCCTGGTGGTTTTTGATCCATTGACAAAATTCAGTTACTTTGCCCTTTTGAACTTGAATCTCTCTCAAACAAGCACTGACATTCAGAGAGCAACTAGAATTCGAACGACCAGCCTTAATGTAATCCTCTTCCTTCGGACTCTTAGTGGTAATTCGTAAATCAGAGAGGCCAATCCAACTGCTTCTTATGTCTGCCTCTCTTACATCACACTTACGATGATGGAGGGAATCACTCCCAGTGTGCATGACATTTAAGATTCTATTATCACAGTTTCTCTGATGAGGCAGATCACTCCAGTGGCTTCTCATACTGGTTTTACATTCACTACCCTCTCCGAAATAAGGGAAATCCTTCGTATGCCCATACTTATAGTATATCTGTATTTATCACTTAAATGAGGGAGATTACTCCACAGCCACTTTCTCTTTTCCCTAGATCACTTTGGATGCTGCTCTTAGTCACCCCACTCCCTTACCAGGTCTCCAATGTTCCCTGTTACCTGTATTTGTAGCGGGACACATCACTGGTTATTCCAGGGATAGGGGAACACTGTGCCAGCGTCTGTGACTGCTTTCCTTGCTCTCTCACGTCCTGCTGCGACTCTGTTGGTCCCTCAGTAGCTCAACGGTATTGGCACAGTTCTTGCACCAGCCGATCCACCCCCATGATGTTGCTCCACCGTTTTTCAACTTCAGTCTTCTTGGTAAGCACTTGCTCAGTCAGGCTGCGCTGGACTGCTTTGATTTACCCCTGGTGTCCTCAGCGGTACTGGTCAGCTTCGCCAGTATTCTGTCCTCTTGCCCATTTCGAATCTCTTGGCCTCTCCAGGCTTCACACCTGGTGCTTCTCCCTTGACGTAGTCCTTCATCTCTTTTTATACAAATAAGCTTGGCCGTCCCAAGCATTAGACCACAGTCCATCTCCCAGTTTGTTTGGCCCATCTTCATCCTTCCTAGTGTCCTTCTCGTCTCAGCACTTAGTGGATAATACTCTGTATGCTTCCTTGATTGTTCTTCCATGTCTCAATAGTTTCAGAAAAGACTTGTACATTTTTTGACTTTTATTGATTGTAGTGTGCTCAACCTCTGAGTAAGTAAAAGATGGACAATTGCAATTCATAATAGTAGTGCTTTCATATGAGCAAATAATACTTTGAGGAAGTCTTAAAGTCAAAGGGATGAGATAGTAAGGGTGACCCTGAACAGAGAGGGAGTTCCTTTGCCAGAAGGGGAGTGTCACCCTGTGAGGTCCTCCCACTTTTTACCAGTTGTATTACTTGGTAGTAACCTCACCTCCCTAACCTCACAGGGGAGGGCTCCCCTCTGGGGAGAAGCGATGAGATCTCATGAATCGTCACAATAGTCTTGAGTGGGACACATTTAGGTTAAAAAAACAGGTCTTACTCCATATAAGGGCCTCATAGTAGTCAATCTCATCCAGAAACCAACTAAGCATAACTTCTAGACCATACATTAATTTGGGAATAACCTTACCAATGTAAAACTTGAGGACTGGGATCAAAGAATATCTGCCACACATTTTGTTAACTTTCAACATTTGTGCAGCCAACATGGATGCTTTCATTTTTATATTCTCCCTATGATCGTTCTTTTTAGGGCATGCAGTGATGGGACGTCCCAGGTAAACAAGATTTTCCATTCTCTCCAATCGTACACCATCAATGCTACATACACATTTACAGAATGGTTTCCTTTTGGAAAATCTTAAGACTTTCGTCTTGGAAGGGTTCATTTTCAAATAATGTGTACCCATGTAGAGAGCAAATGCATTTTTCAAATGCAGAAGTCCAAATGATGTGTTATCAAAGAGGGTGAAATCGCCGGCATAAGCCAACCAAGAAATCCTAGGAGAAACAGATGCTGCATTATGAAGTTACTCTACAATGTTAGAGACATGTAGATTAAAAAGGCAGTGTGCCAAAATACACCCTTGTCTTAATCCCGATTGGGTATGAACTTCTCTTGACAGAGTACCCAAGTGACTCAACCTCACCTGAATGGAGCTATCTGGATGTAAATAAATCAAGATATAACACAGTCTAGCAGGGATGTCCCAGTTATGCAGCTTTTCACATAAAATATTTCTGTCAAGCAAATCAAATGCTGAGGAAAAATCCAAGGACACGATATATATGGGAGTTGCATCTTTCTTCCAACCCAATCTCTGGAGACAGTGCAACAGAAACCCATACAATCAGTTCTGACATTTCTGCGATAACCTGTTTGCTCTTTCTTTAAATAGCTTTGGCTAACTGCCCACATTTCAACTAGCAACATACAGATCTTGCTATCAGCATCAAGAAGCATGATGGAATGGTAATTCTTTGTATCCAATGTATTGCCTTTCTTTTATATCGGGATCACAAAAGAGTTTTCCAGGACACTGGGGTTTTATGCTGTCGTATGATGTGTCTAAACAGAATATAGTGGACCAAGGCCCGCATTTCTGGGCCTGTTTAAATATCTTACAAGACAAATTATTCAGACCATCAGCTCGGGAATTACTCACCATGTTTATAAGCTTTTCTACATCTTCAACAGAGAAGTTCAGACTCCAATTTAAGTCTAAATCTTGCTGTATATGCCAAATATTCACTCTTTCTGTCCCATACAGACCAGCAAAAAACCTCCCCATACGTCCTCCATAATAGGATTCGTCTGGCAAACAGACTGTTGATTCTCTAGAGCATTAATTACTGTCCAGAAATGTGTGTGCTCATTACCCGGCTAAAATTGACAACATCGCCCCCCCCCTTCCCCCCCTGTCTATGAAGAAGTATGTGATGAAGTGATTTACCCCATTTCTTATGTCTGTTTTTCTCTTTCCTCAGCAAGCATTCAATACTGATTATGACCCCACCGCTACCTCTGATTTTCCTGATCTTTTTTCAAGATAGTTTTTTGTGTTGCTCCTGAACATCCTTATCAAAAACATGCCGGTGATTTGTAATCATATCATCACTCTTTATGTACTTATTAAGAGGGTTACGAGTCTTGAATCAATAGATTGAAGTGGTCTGAGG
Organism: Ambystoma mexicanum; assembly: GCF_040938575.1. Classification (NCBI taxonomy): domain Eukaryota; kingdom Metazoa; phylum Chordata; class Amphibia; order Caudata; family Ambystomatidae; genus Ambystoma; species Ambystoma mexicanum. The sequence goes on along the minus strand of NC_090930.1, from coordinate 1,269,263,939 downwards.
AAAACCTTTCAAATTTTCACTCCAAAGTATTTTCAAAAGTGTATCTAATTTGGTTGTTAAAATGATCTACATTTGTACCATTGCACTTTAGCCTGTTGGTCCCATAGTTTATTGAAAGGGATCTAGGACCCATCAACTCAGGGTTTTCATGAAGTTTCATGAAGTAGGCTTCATGTGGTCACTCAAGTCAGTATCCCTAATGCGGAAACCAACACAAATGTCATTTAAAAACAACTCAGAGACAAACATATAATCCAAGTCAGAGGTTGCTTCATCCCTGTGCCAAGTGGGATTCTTCTGTCTATCCTCAGTGGTATTATCATTCAACGTGTGTAATCCCCACTTCTCCAGTGGCAGCCTACAATGCCAAGGTTTTGGCGGTAGATGAAGGGGGTCACAACGCTGCTCAGGATCATGTTGAGAGGATGTATCTAGGCAACAAGTAGAATTTAAGTCACCAGCCAAGATTATGTAGCCACAATTGCTGTTAACATACCACTCCTCAAATAGAATGGATAGTTTTTTTAGTGATATAGTAAGTTCTGTGTGACTTTGTTGCCAGTATACATTCACTACCATAGTTTGAGACTATTAATTTCCTGAGACAGAGTGACCACCAAGACACCCCTTCCTAATTCACATTGTTTGATCACTTTGAGGCTAGCATCATTGCTGATAGCTGCAATAATACATCCATAGGGATGGCCCACCTGCCCTTTATTTGCGGGTTGAAAGACCACATAAACTCCATCAAAAGTGGGACAGGTGGTAAGTCAGACTTCCGGCAGAAATATAAGCCTATGGGCCTCATTACGACCCAGGCGGTAAGTTACCGCCTGGGCCGTGACTTTACCACCATGGCGTAAACTACGTTTACGCCATGGTGGTTGGCGGACTTACCGCCCCATTCCGAGGTCGGCGGGGCGGTAAGTCCCCAATCCCCATTTACCCTTCCCCATTCCCATTTTTGCCCCATAGGGCATAATGGGAGTGGGGAAGGCGTTAATTACGCCACCGTAAATTACGGTGGCGTAATTAACATCAAGTTCCCTTACCGCCATGGTTTTTTACACCCGCTAGAAGCAGGTGTAAAATCCGCCATGGCGGAAAGGGAACTCGTGATTGGCGGTAAGGGGTCGGCGCAGCTAACGCTGGCGCTAACCCCTTACCGCCAGGGTCGTAATGAGGCCCTATGTGTCCTTAGTAATGTGCATAATTCAAAAGCATTCCAGGAAACTATCTTAAATTCTTCTTTTTTGCTGAAGTTTTTGTTTAAAACCCCTTAGCTGCGTAATAGAATCCCTCAGTCCAACTGCAAGCCATCAGCAATCACTTACAGCAGTATGTTTATGCTGTGTGGAGTCTATTGTTTCTGCAATGTCAATAACACTACTCCCCTTATTTACGGTGAACTCAGAGCCCCCACCTTCTCCAAACGCTCATTTTGAAACCAAACATGTTGATCAACCCCTTTGTTAGTTTCAACAAGTACCCAGGACATAAGATCAAAGCCTAACTGTCTCAGGGTATTGGTCTTATTAATAGATATGTCATAAACAATTTTTTATGGGATATCCAAAGTGACTCGATTGTCTCTCCTGGCTGGGATCAAAAAATTCAACAAGCTCAATATCCATTGTCATAAGGTTCAGAATGTGATAAAATAAGGATAGGATATTGATTCTATTTAAGATTATTGGACACTCTATATCTAAACAATGTTCTAGTAATAATCTTGGTTGTCTAGATTCAGGTTTAGCGCTGTTAATACAGCCTCCCCCTAAAAAGAGTTCAGAACCAGAATGAAAAGAGCTGTTGTTAGTTTTGCAATTAAGCATTGATGTCTACAATAAAGAAAATCCATTGACGTTCTGAAGAGGTGAGGCAGTCTGAGTCGAAATAGTAACACATATAATAACCCTATCTCAGGCAGTGCGCCATTCCAGGCTCCACATTTTGAGATGTTCTTCTCAGGAAGATTCATACTTTCTGCCCATTTGTGTGACTGCCCTGACGGGGGGGGGAGGGGGGATTATTGTCTTGCACAAATTCTTCAGATGTGTCTGCTTCAGAGAGAACTTCAACTGAGAGTATAAATATGTCCTTGCTGACTGTTGGCTCTCTATCTGGAGACTTAATCACTCCCCCCTCTAAATGTTTGGTTGTCGTTTGTGCTTTCTTCATGGCCTTTGTTTTGTTACCAGGTGACACAGCCTCATTCAAAGCTATATCGTTTGAGCCCAAGTTATGCAGACACTTTCTAGATGACTTGCTACAAGGTCTTTTCATTTTTCTATTTTTGCTCTTCTTTGAAATCCGTGGAGCAGTGTGTTTTGACTTATTAGTGGGGGATGCAGAAGGCTCATCTTCTATAATGGATACGGCCTTGGGTGTATATTTCACAATACTATGCGGCCCAGGATTAGATCAGTTTGTGCCAGCCGTAAGCCACACAGCTGCTCACTGTTAATTATAGAGGCCCCCGAAGTTAGTTGAAAGGGGCCTAAGCTCCCGTTGTTAGCCTCATCCCACTTATCATAGTATTTAGAAGTGTAGTATGGGCTTTGACTTCTTCATGAATGTTATCATATAATTTAACAAACAAAGTGAGCACCAGATGCAATGCCATCAAAGAAGAAGGTATATTATCCTCTGCCTTTTTATGTATTTGATTTACACCCCCACTCTTAGAGACATTTATGGTAGAGTTCATTGATGAACGTTTTGATGCACTAGAATCAAAATCAGTAAAGGTTGGGGGAGTATTCAGCAGAGATGAGTCCAATGGTGCCAAGTCAATACTATTGTGTATTAACAACCTCCTTCGCTCCCAAGTGGGAGACCTTATAATATCTCTGTTAGAGCAGCCAGAGTCGTTACTGGTTTGTTCCGTGTCATTGCTCTACAACAATCCAGGAGGCCTCACAAGAGACTAACCTTTCTGATCTTCCTGCATGCTGATGAATGACTTGAGAATTGGAAGAAAATTATCATTAATCTTAGATTTTGAGCTTTTCCCATGTGCCCCTGGCTTAGTGTTAGTGAAACCTATAACAGTGGGAGCAGGTGGAGGTAGGGGAGTAGCCATAGCCCAGCTCAGACAATCCTTTTCCCTATTAGGAGCCATAACAGCAGCCACTGTACAAGTATTATGATGCAGTAGATTTGAACTACTCCACAAGTTGTACATTTACTATACTGTAAAAAGGAACGCAAATCATCAGCGTTCCTACCTGGAGACACCGGCTCCCTCCGCGACCAACTGCCGTACAACTGCACTCTCTACAGGCACTACATGCACGCTCTGCACTCTGATGCACCACTTAGCACGGGCTTGTGTTGCATATCCTGCAGCCCTCAGGAAACCAATCCTCAAATTAAATAGTGCCTGTCTCAAACCGCAGGCACTCAATGGTGTGCTATGCGCTCTGATGCTCCTCTCAGCAGGTGCTTGTGTTGCACTTCCTGCAGCCTTCAGGAAAATGGTCCTCCAATTGAACAGTGCTGGTCTCACATCACAGGCACAATGCGGCCCGCTCCGTGCTCTGATGCTATTCTTAGCAGGGACCTCTGTTGCACTTCCTGCAGCCCTCTGGAAACCAGTCCTCCAAGTAAACAGTGCCGCTCTTACACTGCAGGTTCTCCATTGTAACCTTTTACTAGCAGCTAATGAACAAACTGTGAAGTTTCAGTATATAAAAATCATATATTAATCTGAAAATGAGCCATTTAAGAAATCACCTAACATCACACATATGATTTAAGAATGATTATTGCAAACATTTCCCAATGGTAAAATCATGGCTTCTACGCTGCTAAAGCATATTTGTATCAGATTAGGGCTACTACTGCTAGCTAAAACTCCCAGCATCAACAAAGGCCTTTGCCTATGGATCCCCCCCATATGGCCTCTGTTCTCTCTCCTTTTTCATTTTCTCCCATTAATGGTGGCCCCCAGTGGGAGTCCCCCCTGGCCCCTTTCCACTAATCTAAGACCATCATTAATCTCTAATTAAATGGCACCATCTTGGTCCAGGGCACTGAGGCCAATCTCCTCCTCTTTGATAGACGCTCACTGCGCCCTATCAACTTAGTATCCTCTCCTGCGATTCATTCTTACCCCTCTCTGGCTCCTCTGTTGCCTCCTTCCTCTGCCACATCGTCAACACCCCCTGCTGCTGCTCTGGCCACCCTGTTGCTTCCCTCCTCTGCCACCCCTCTGGAACTCACTTCTCCCTCTCTGACTACCCTGCCTTCTCTTCCTTCCTCCTCTGCCAATCCTCGGGCACCTCCAACACTTCCGCAGGGTGTACCTCTGGCCTGTACCCCTCCCCGGAAGTCCTTAAAATGTGGCAACCTGCTCCACCTCACTACTCGCAACTCGTTCAGCTGTCAAGCACTCCTCTGATATCTGCTATCTCCTGGAAGAGCTTGATTTGGATGTACTGGGCCACACCAAGTCTTGGTTCACGGCCAGCTCTGTCACGAGTTTCAAAACTCTCCTTCCTGATGGCTACAAGATCATCTCCGAACTCAGAACCAACTGTCCCGTTGGGGGTGGGCTTGATTTTCCCAGAGTGTATCCCTGCTTCTATCATTCCAATGCAGCACTACCAACCAACTGCTGTACAACTGCACACTCTGCAAGCACTGCACGGCACGCTCTGCGCTCTTATACTCCTATGTGTTGCACATCATGCAGTCGTCAGGAAACCAATCATCAAAGTAAATAGTGCCTGCGTAAAACCACAGGCACTCTATGGTGCGCTCCGGGCTCTGCTGCTCCTCTTAGCAGAGACTTGTGTTGCACATCCTGGAACCCTGAAGAAACCAATCCTCAAAGTAAATAGTGCCTGCCGCAAACCGCAGGCACTCAATGGTGTTCTACGTTCTCTGATGCTCCTCTTAGCAGGTGCCTGTGTTGCACTTCACTCAGCCCTCAGTAAATTAGTCCTCCAAGTAAACAATGCTGGTCTCACAGCGCATGCAGTATGCTGCCCGCTCCGTTCTCTGGTGCTCTTCTTAGCAGGGGCTTGTGTTGCACTTGCCGCAGCTCTTGGGAAAATAGTCCTCCAAGTAAACAGTGCCACTCTCACACTGCAAACTCTCCATTGTAACTTTTAAATAGCAGCTAATGAACAAACTGTGAAGTTCCAGTATACAAAAATATCATATTAATCTGAAGATCGGCCATGTAAGAAATCACCTAATGTCAAACATATGATTTAAGAATGATTATTACAGACAATTCCCTATGGTAACATCATGGCTTCTACGCTGCTAAAGCATATTTGTATCAGATTAGGGCTACTACTGCCAGCCAAATCTCCCCGCATCAACAAAGGTCTTTGCCTTTGGACCCCCCTCATATAGTCTCCTCCTCTTTGATAGATGCTCTCTGCACCTTATCAGATTTCTTTCCTCTCCTATCCCTTCTTACCCCTCTCTAACTCCTATGTGGCCGCCTTTCTCTGCCACCTCTTTGGCACCCCCTGCTGCTTCTCTGGCCAAACTGTTGTGTCCCACCTCTGCCACCCCTCTGGCACTCCCTCTCTGACTAACCTGCCTTCTCTTCCTTCCTCGTCTGCCCATCCTCGGGCACCTGCAACACTTCCGGAGGGTGTACCTCTGGCCTGTACCCCTCTCCTGAAGTTCTTCAAATGTGGCAACCTGCTCCACATCGCTTCTCTCAGCTTTTTCAGCAGTCAAACACTCCTCTGACATCTGCCATCTCCTGGAAGAGATTCATTTGGATGTACTCCGTCTCACCAAGACTTGGTTCATGGCCAGCTCTAACACGAGGTTTGAAACTCTCCTCCCCGATGGCTACAAAATCCTCTCTGAACCCAGAACCAACTGTCCCGGTGGGGGTGGCCTTGATTTTCCCAGAGTGGATCCCTGCTTCTATCATTCCAATGCAGCACTACTCCTCCTTTGAAATCCTGGTCTGCAGGCTCTCTATCTCTCTTGGCCTCTCTCACTGTGGTTACTATCTACAGGCGGCCTGGCCAGGTCGTCCTCTTCTTCTCTGAGTGGGCTGACCTCTCCTCCTCTATCATTGCCTCTACCTCTCAACTTCTCAGGCTCAGAAACTTAAAAATCTACATGGATGCTGCCAGTCTTTCTTCAGCACTCTTTTGCAACATCTGCAATTCTCTCTCTCTCTCTCTCTCTCTCTCTCTCTCTCTCTCTCTCTCTCTCTCTCTCTCTATTCTTGCCTCTGGCCTGACTCACTCTGCAGGGCACACCCTGGATGTTCTGATCTCCTTAGAGCTACCTTTCTCTAACCCTCTCACCACTCCTCTCTCTTGGAGAGATCACGTTCTCCTTTCTTCCCACCTCTCTCTCTCTCTTCCATGCATGTCAAGCCGACTCCAGCACTGCTACCTATCTTCTCAGTCATCCGACGCATGAAGTGTGTGTCAGTTGAGGCTTTTGCCGCTACTTTCTCTCCTCCTCCTGCACCTTTGGGTGACTAACACCCTGACAAAGCCCTCTCTAACATTCATCTCGCTATCTCTAACACTCTGGATGGCCTTGCCCCTGTCATGAGGATCTGCTTGAAACCCTAATCCAAATGCAACTCTTGGTACGATTATGACTTTGCTGCCCTTAAACACAAGTGTAGGGCAGCGGAGAGGAAGTGGAGAGCATCAGGCGCATCCCCTGACAAACTGGCATGCTGCATGCTCCAAAGGCAGTACAGACTCTCTGTCCTCTCTAAGAAGAGACCCTACATCCAAGCCTTCATCCCTGCGGCATCTAACAGCTCGGCCAAACTTTTCAAAATCTGCAAGGAGCTGGCCTATCCTACTGCAGTCTCTACCTCTCCTGTTCCCTATCAGGCCCTCTGCACATCCTTGGCCTCTCATTTCACTACTAAAACTCAGTTCATCCTGTCAACCCTTTCTTCCTCTACCTCCTCTTCCTCCTCTACTACTCCTGGCCCATCTGTGCCTGTTTCTCCACCTCCTCTCTCCTCCTTTCCCCTGTTCACCCCTGACAATGTTTTTAGACAAGTCCGATCTATGAAAGTCTCTTCAAAGCAGATTCGCTCCTGCTCATCCAGAACCATCAAGGACCTCATTGACACCCTTGCTCCAGCCTTGGCCGATTTCTGCAATCACTCCTTTGCCACTGGAACTTCCCCTCCCCCTTAAGCACTCTCTTGTGCACCCTCTTCTAAAGAAGCCCTTGGCTGATTCTTCCTCTACGGCTAACTATTGCCCGATCTTCATCACACCTTTCCTGGGTAAACTCTTGGAAAATCTGGCCATCTCCCATCTGGAATCTGTTGGTTGCCTCCATGACCACCAGTCTGGCTTCAGAGCTGCCAGAAGCACCGAAATTGCTTTCCTGAACACCCGTGGGTACTTGACTCTAATCTCCCTTCTGTCCTCATTCTCCTCGATCTATCCTCTGCTTTTGACAAGGTCAACCATGCCTTCCTGCTCATTCGCCTCTGTGACAATCTTGGTATTACAGATCAGGCCCTAGCCTGGTTGAACTCCTTTCTACCGACTGACCCTCTCAGATCCAACTGGAGTCCTTCCTCTCTTCTATCCCTCTCTCTACTTCTGGTGTTCCCCAGGGAGTCTAACCTCTCTCCATGGCTCTTAAATAACTAACTGGCACCTCTTGCCCCCCCCCCGCCCACATCGCTACTTTCTACTCCAATTTTCAATGTTATGCAGATGACACTCAGCTCTCTTTCTGGCTGCCCTCAGCCACCTCTGCTTCTTCTCACATACTAGACTGTCTGGCTGCAATCCAGGAATGGTGTGCCACCAATGATCTCTGCCTTGATGCCAGTAAGACTGAGATTCTCCTCATTGGGACACCTACTCCCTCCTTTCCTCTCTCTCTCTCTGGCTGCCCACTCTGGGTCCTCTTCCTGCACCTTTGTGTGAGGCTAAGAACCTTGGTGTCATCTTTGACTCCACCCTCTCCTTCTCTCCACACATCTCCGACATTTCCAAGAAGTCAAACTATCAGCTGTACCTCCTCAGAGGTATTCTTCCTTTTCTCAATTTCCCCAAGAAGCCCACTGTCTCCAGAGCTCTGGTCCTCTCTAGGCTGAACTATTGCAACAGCCTCTGTCTAAATCTTCCTGCCTCTACTCTTGGACCTTTACAACTTATCCAGAACAGGACTATAAGACTTGTCCTTTCTCTCAGTCCCAGGGATCGTATCTCTCCAGCTCTGAAATCTCTTCACTGGCTCCCTGTGGCTGCAAGGATCAAGTTCAAGACCATCTGCATTGTCCACAAGGCTTTCTGAGGCTTGAGACTGTTCTCCCTCCAACTTCCTCTTCCAAAACATCTTCCTTCTCGAGCTCTCCGCTCATCCACCTCCAACTCTCTGAGGGTCAGATGCTTCTCCAAGCAGAGAGTTGGGGGCACATCTATCTCCTCGGCTGGTTCCTCCCTCTTGAACAGCCCCCCTGCCTCTTTCAAACTGGAGCAGAACCACCTCTGATTCCAGAAGCAATTCAAGACCTTCCTTTTCGCTTCTGCTTTCTCTCTTCCTCTCCCTTGCTGATACACCTAACTGCTCCGCGTACTGGTCACCTGGTAACCCTATGAACTCGGGCCCAGGTTCCTGCATGTCCAGTTGCCCTTGCACTGTCACCGGGCTCCCCAGCACTTAAGGGTCTGTATCTGCAACCCTACAGTCCCTTGTCTCTGCACTTATGAGCCACCTGCTGGCTGCACTTGTGACTTAACTTGTCTTCCCCTTCCTCTACCCCCTGGCACTACTCCCCTTCCCTCTTTGCCGCACTTGCGCAATAAGAATGACACAAGGCCTAGTAAGATTGTTATTTTGTCCCCCCTTTGTTTACCCCTCCTTTTTTTGAAGTGCCTAGAAACACTTGTGTACAGGCACATTATTAATGCCACATCATATCATATCATAAGATTAAGACATTGATTGATCAATAAACAACACCACACTGCACACACTTGTGAAACGCCTGTAGCTTCATAGTTGTAAACGCAGCAGACAAGACAAACATTTCCTTGCAGATATTGAACAAATCATATATCAGATGGAACAATATCACCAATAAGGTCAAGTGCGTGCCAAAATTAAATTAAAAATAAAAGCTTCTGCTGAAATCATGCTGCACTAACGGAAACCCATTGAGCATAATGGCCCGCCCTCTCGCTTTATGGAGCCTAGTCTGATACGGCTCTGCATGATGCTTTCAGATGGGTCAGCTATATTGAAAGCAATTATGCTGCTGTCCCTGCTGGTTAATGCTCTAGGAGAGATAATTGCCAAAACCCATAGTAATGCCAAAGGAGAAACCACTTACATAGGTTAAGTAAGCAATAATAAAACATGGTCTGCATTTACCGGAATGTTATGTGACGCATGCCCTGGGTCACCCCATGCATGCGGCAGGCAGCGCTGGGAACCCCCAGGGAACTGTTAGTGAAAGCTCGAAAGAGAAGAAATGCACACACAACAAAGGGATGAGCAACCTGCGAACTAGTTTTGTAATGCAGCTTCGGCGCTTAAGCCATGCTTAATGAGGCCATTGAGCAGTGTGGAAGCACACCTTTGACCCATTCCCTGACATTTCAAGGTCTTGTTAGTGAATGTTGTGAGGTCTGATCAATGGTGAGTGCCCTATGCAGACACAGGAGACATGTTTAAGGCAGCAGTGACGCTTGGTGCATTGAAATATTGAAATTAACATACTGGGTAATCCTCCTAAAGTTTAAAAACATTTGTTTAGTACATCACTTCAATGTCAACTAAGACATGTGTTTAACTAAACTACTGCTAGCCTATTACATATGGGAATACGTGCCACATACCCTAAACTTTAATCATGTTACATGGACAAAAATAGCATGGGCACTCACAGATGACCCTCTAAGAGCAGGCAAGGCTAGGCTATCAGAATAACAAGCGTCTATCCATAGTCTCCAAACGCCAAATCGCAAGCCACTGGTAGCTCGCCTTGGGCTTCCCATGTAGCCCCTTGCATCAGGCACCAAAATTAGCACACTGTGTTTATTTTGGTGTCTGCAGATCCTGGCTCCTCTCTCTCCTCTTCCTGCAAAGCAAACAGTCAAACGCTGTGTGCATGGTGAGAGGAGGTGCTGCATCTGGCTAGGTGGGCTCACAGAGGTCAGTGTGCCACACAAGGGGTTAACTACCAATAACAAAAGCAGATGGGAAATGTGTTTTGTGGCCATAGTCACCAAGACATGCCAAGGATGGCTGATTTAAAGGGAAGGGGTGCATACATCTGCTTGCTATTTGAAACAAAGCGGTGGCTGTGATCATTTCAGTCTCATTGTGCTTCTTTAGATTTATTTCAGTTAGCATTACTGGCTAATAATTGTAGGCTTTCAATCTGAATGGTGAAAATAAAACTACAGCTCTAATCATTTTGTTCAGTGTTTGTGTGTTGTGTGTAGAAAAAAGACAATCGGTGTGAGTCCCAGGTTCCAAGAAAAAAAGTACATCCAGAGGTAGTTGTTGCTGTTTATGGTAAAACATGTTATTTATTTTTATTTGAAGATACTGAGTTCTTTGTTTTAATGCAGTAGTACCCCAATCGTATTAAAGGTTAAGATGACATCTGCCATGATATGGCGGAGCCCACCTTCATGCGTGTCCGAATACAGGAATTCAAGCGCTAACAGCATTTTCCATCTAAGTACATGTGGAAAACTACTAGCAGCACTGTATTCTGGTGCTTGTCCATTTACATTTATAAAACGAGGCACACATGTAAAATGACATGTACTATCAATGCCAGGACTCAAAAAACTTTTAGGGTTTTCTTTCAGCATATGTTTTACGAAGCAAAAGTACAAATTAAATAATTAGGTGAGAAAAGTGAGCAGTGGTTTGTATGTATATATTTTGAAATATATAGTATTAATATAGCTTAAGCATAGCTACTAAGTAACATAGCACTGTACAAAACAGGTTGGTGAATACAGAGAGATAATATTGAGGAGAGCCATATGATGAGAGAGCAATGAATATGGTCGATCCCCTTGGACTATGAACACTAATAGTGTGAGCTACAGAGATCTGTTTGTAAACTTTATGCATATGTTCAAATGCTGGCAAAGGGTTTTTAGCCTTTCAATATTGGGTTGTATTGGTGCAATTTATCAACACTGTTTTTGATATAAAAAAACTATTGAGGAGACCACCATGGGGCGCACAGGCAATGGCTGCCTGATTCCCGAGCTCCCGCCAAAGCCAGGTCGCAACGGGGATTGAGCACCCACGATACCTCCCCAAGGAGAACAAAAGAGCCTGAGCGGGCAGTGAACCCCCGGGGCCCCCCTGAGAGAAACAGCGATGTTCAGGGACCCCCGAAAGGCGGAGAACCGGAACTGCGGCCTTAGCAGCGAAGACGCCACGGGGGACCTAGCGGCCGTGGGGCCGGAGGAGGAGCCGAGGCCTGCCGAACCTGGGGGACTGCACAGGAGGGACGGCCCCCCCGTCGCAACTGGCACCCAGCCCCCAAATGAGTGGACCACAGAACGGGGACACTGAACCCCCCGCGGTCTGGGCCCACGACACCCGATCGAGGTGGCGGCCTCCCTACACTTCATCCGCGTGGGCGGAGACCCGTGCCCGGATAGGAGGAAGGCATATTCCCCCAGACCAAGCCCCGTAGAAGAAGGGGTGGCGGCGCCGGGGCTGGGAATCCCCCCTCCGCCACCGTGCCTGCCATACCCAAGAGGCAACCAGCATTTCGGCACTGGGCGATGGGACCCTCGAGTCCGCACTGCTGCATGCCCACGGGAGGTACTCCCCCCTCCCCTCTTCCTTCGCCTGGGCCCGGCTTTCGACCCCACCACCAGAGGAGGAACAGACAGCAGGAGAGTGGGCTCAGACGGGCCCCCAACAGTATCATAAACAGGACAGGACCCCTCCACGGCAAACAAAGCGACCTCTCCTCCCCTCCCCGGAGTGCACAGAAGACGCCGAAGGCCCTGGGGCATCTGCACTGGGTGCGAGGCCCCCACCAGAAGTCGGCGGAGCATGTGCCCGCTCGTTAGCGATCCTTCAAGAGCTGTGAAGGACCACTGAAGCGAGAGGGGGTGGTCCCTGTTTGCCCCCCCGCGAGGGTGCCTCCACCAACACAGCACCGGCCGGCCTACGAGGTGATCCCATGGCCCCCACAAAATTGAGGCATACCTTACGGCGAGCCCGGGGGTAACCAGATGAACTATCATTATCAAGAGGCAGGTCCCCACGATAACGGCCCATCCCACGACAGAGAAATGGCCCACTTGGAAGCCTCCGCACCCTCATCAGCAGCAATGGAGAGGGGCTTCGCCTCAATTCTACAGGAGATAAGGGACATGCGCTCCGAGATTGCCCAAAAATTCAAAAAAATGGATCAACGGGTTGACAAAGTCGAGGACAGGCTCCTTCAGATTGAAACCAACCAATTGTCATCAGCAACCCTAGAGGTAGAGACAAATATGAGGCTATCTGCCCTTGAGAAGAGGGAGGAGGAGAGGTGGAGACAAATGGACGATTTTGAAAACAGGAACGGAGGAACAACCTTAGATTTTTCGGGGTCCCCGAGGCGGAGGGTGAGACGGAGAGAGAGGTCACTCGAGTGGTGGGAGACATTATAGCCCTCCTCTTTGAGGAAGAGATGACTACTGAACTCACTTTTGATTGGGTGCACAGAGCAGGAGGACGGGCAGGGGGACCCCGGTCGATTCTGGTCCTGTTCCATTACTACTCGGAAAAGACACGGGTGCTGGAGGCCGCCAGGAAAGCTCAGGTGATTACCTACAACAATTCCCAGGTCTCCATTTTTCAGGACCTCTCCGCATATACGCTAGCCAAACGTAGGATGTGCCGCCCCCTTACTCATCTGCTGAAAGAGAAGGGGGTACGATACAGATGGGGTTACCCCTTCTCCCTAGCCTTCGAATACCTGGGCCAGCGGACTATGTTGATCACTGAGGAGGACATCAAGGGAGCCATCCAGGACTACGTGACGGAACCGACCCCCCGAAGGGGACCAACAGGGCCGGTTCAGGGTGGAGCAAACGACCAGGGCCCGTCGGGTGGAAGAAGAAAAAAGACCAGCGCAGGGAAATTTAGAAAAATGAACACGTCTTCTCCGGTGAAGGAAGGAGAGCGGAACGACCCTGAGGGATGAGCACCTAGGGGACCCAACCAGCAAAGGTCCAAGAATGAGTAACACAGAGACGATCAGAGTGACTTGACCACTTGCAGGTCAGAATCTGAAGAATTGGAGGTTAAGCCAAAACTAGAGTCCCCTTGAAAAGCAAGTAAAGCGGGGGTGACTGAGGGGACGAAGCTGGGGGGCTCACAAAAACGAGCTTAGCAATGATCACCTGGCCGGGGAGGGCAGGCTGGTGGTCCGGCCACAATGCCAGAAATGGCGGAACTAACTGGCTGGACACCGGGGAGGGTGGCGGGGGCACACAAATTAGTTGGGGTTTGTTTGTTTGGGAGGGGGTTTGGAGGGCAGTTGGGGCAATGTTTTAAAAGTGTCCAAATGGTGAGACAATGGGAGCAAGAAGGGAGTAGCGATGTGATTCTGTTGACCAATAGAGAGGGAAACATAGATTATGGCTGATGGCCGGCCGGCCATGGGTGTGGGTACCCTGAATGTGCGGGGGCTGAACACCCCCACAAATAGGTCCCTGATTTGTAGGGAATTCATGAGGGCGAAACTAGACCTGCTTTTCTTGCAAGAGACACACTGGGCGAGGGGGAAAGAACCTAAAATGCGAGTCAAAGAGGTCTTCCACGCTTCCCATAAGGTAAAGAAAAGAGGGGTGGCCATACTGGTAGCAAGGAACGTAGGCTTTGCGAAAGAGGCCATCCTGAAAGACACCGAGGGCCGATGCCTGTTTGTACAGGGCTCCCTACAGGGCTCCCCCCTAACCCTGGTAGTAGTGTATGGCCCGAACGAAGGACAAGCCCAATTCTGGGAAGAAGTAAGGGACAGGCTCAAACTGTTTGTACAAGGCCCATTGGTGGTGGTGGGGGATTACAATATGGTTCTAGACCCAACCAAAGATAGAAATCGGGTAGGCCCCCAAAACCTCAGACCCGCAGATGAAGCCATGGCACAAAACTTTCAGAGGGTTAATGAGGATCTGGGCCTGGTGGATACAATCCCGACCCCCAGAACAGATGTCCCCTTCTTTACTTACTACTCGACCATCCACAACTCGTTCTCTAGGATAGATTACATCTTTGTGGACGAGATCCTCCGTCCATATGTCGCAGGCTATAGGATAGACCCTGTCCCTTGGTCAGACCACGACATGGTCCGAATTACCTTAGCGGTGGGTTGGTGTGGAGAATGAAGAGGACAATGGAAATGCAATGATGCCCTATTAAGAGACGAGGTTCATGCCCAGGATGCCCTGGAAGCCTTAACAGAGTTCTTTGAGCTTAATGACAACGGGGAGGTGGACATGCACACGCTTTGGGACGCCTTCAAGGCAACCTTACGAGGAGCCCTCATAAAAATAGGAGCTTGGAAGAAAAGGGATAGAGAGGCCCAGGAGAAAGCCCTGTGAGAACAAATAGTGGTCTCCAGCCGGGGGGCTCCCCAGATCAGGCCCTGGAGCGCGACCGGGTGGTCGCACTGGAGGACTACGGGCTCCAGCTAAAAGACCTACTCCTACACAAAACGGAGAGGGGACTCCAAATGGTGAAACAAAAATATTATGATAAAGAGGACAAAGCGGATAGGATCCTAGCCTGGAAGTTGAGGGAGGTCCAAAGAAGTAGAAGGGTGAAGGAGGGACGCCCAGGGGTCCCTTGGCTGCGACTCTCCCCATATTGGAGAGGCCTTTCGCCAATACTACAAGACACTCTATTCGTCAGAATATGACGGAGATGATACCCAGATAGAAGACCTTCTGAACTCCATACAGATCCCATCCCTAACGAGGGAGATGGCAGAGGGGTTGGAGGGCCCGGTGACCGAGGATGAGGTGGACAAGGTGATTAGTGGGATGAAGGTGGGAACTTCCCCCGGGGAAGATGGCTTTACTGTTTATTTTTACAAGAGATTTCGCTCCTCCCTGGCCCTGTACCTAGTGAGAGTTTTCAACGCCGTGCTGGAGGGGGGCATCCTCCCCGAGTTTATGATGGGGGCCATAATAGCAGTTTTGCCCAAGGAAGGGAAGGATCCCACAGAATGTTCCTCCTACCGCCCCATATCACTGTTAAACATTGACGTTAAGATCCTGGCCAAGGTGGTGGGGAGGCGGATGGAGGGGATAATGCCGAAAGTAGTCCATGGGGAACAGGTGGGCTTCATTAGGGGAAGGCAAGGGTCAAATAATATTCACAAAACAATAGACCTGTTTCACTTCGCCCAAACATAGGAGCTGGATGCATGTGTCCTCTCCCTAGACTCGGAGAAAGCCTGTGATAGGGTCGAGTGGAGATATATGAAACTCCTCCTCCAAAGAATCGGCTTTGAGACTCACATTATGAGTTGGGTAACTGCCCTCTACAGAGCCCCCACAGCAAGGGTTCAGGTGAATGGGAAGCTGTCTGAATCATTCCCCCTCTCCTGAGGGACAAGGCAGGACTGCCCACTCACCCCCCTGATGTATGTCCTTACGATGGAGGCATTAGCCATACCGATAAGAGCTCATCCGGACATCAAGGGAATTAGAAGGGGTGAGGTTGAATTCAAGCTGTCCCTGTTTGCGGATCATATCTTAGCCTATCTGGTAGACCCTGGCTCCTCGCTCCCCCCTTACTGACCCTGGTGGCTGCATTTGGGCGCTTCTCGGGCTGGATATTAACACAGCAAAATCTGTCTTGCTCCCAATGAGAACAATGGACCCAGAGCTAGACCCCCTGGACAGGTTTCATGGGATTACAGTGGGGAAGGTCGCTATACGGTACCTGGGGGTCCTTCTCACCAGAGACATATCGAAATTGGGCGCCACTAACTATGACCCCATAATGGCAGAGATCACATCTGATCTGAGGAGATGGGGAAAGATGATCCTCTCATGGTATGGCCAGATGACTGCAGTAAAGATGAACATATTGCCTCGGCTCCTGTACCTTTTCACAGCTCTCCCAACCACCATCCCAGCACAGACTTTTAGAGAACTACAAAATGCGGTACGAGACTTTGTATGGCAGGGGAGGGCCACCCTGACTCTGCCGAGGGAGGAGGGGGGATTTGGGTTACCGGATATTCACCTTTATTTCTGCACCGCCCAACTGCACGTCCTCCTGGAGCACATGAAAGAGGGACTGGGAACGTATTGGTCATACCTAGAAGATATGGACGCCCACCCTCTAAAGGTGTGTGACCTCTTATGGGCCCCGCGCAAGACGATCCCGAAACACCTAAAAACCCACCGACCCTGGGAGTTCTCTGGGACATCTGGAAAGAGGGCCCCCGGACTGCATACCTTACCACATGGCCATCCCCGATGGCTCCTCTCTGGGGCCGCCCCCTCAACTTGGGTAGTAAAGGGTTCCGGCATTCCCAAACCTGGTCAGACATGGGAATGGAATGGGCTGGGCAGATGTTCAGATAGGACGAATTCCTATCCTATGAGGACCAGAGGGATGCTCTCGGAAGAGGGTCTCTTTCCATTTTCGAATATCTCCGCCTTAAGGGCATCCTCTTCGACCAGTCATGGGGTCCAAACCTGAGGAGGCAGTTAACCCCCTTCGAGAAGCTCCTCGACTCGGCGACCTCGAGAAAGGATGCGGTATCTAGTATGTATAAAATTTTAAATACTTATAACCTTCAGGGTAGAAGGAGCTTCCGCACGTTCTGGAATGATCTGGCGGGAGAAGAGATCTCAGAGGACGCCTGGGCTAGAATATTCAAAATAGCATTTCATGGGAACTTATTCACCTCAGACATGGAGCATGATTTTAGGATCTTCAGGGGTGGCACAGGGACCCGGCAAAACTGTCAAAGATGTTCCGAAGGGTGTCACCAAGGTGCACGAGGGGATGCGGCCAGACAGGCTCCAGAGGCCACATGTGGTGGCACTGCCCGAAAGTACAGGCCTACTGGGGGTCGGTGAGGGGCTGGATAGTGGAAGTAACAGAGGAACTTTTACCACTTAATCCCCTAACGATGTTATTGGGTCTCCCCCCGGAAGAAACAGAACTATACCGATATCCAAGGATGTGGGAAACCATGCTGAGGGCGGGAAGAGTGGCTCTCGCTCAGAAATGCAAGAGCCCGGAAACCACGTCAAAGGAAGATTGGCTGAAAAGGTGAAAAACATGTTTTTGATGGACAAACTGACTGCTATGGTGAACAATGATACTAGTTCATTCCTCACAAACTGGTATGGAGTACAACAATCCTGGGGTTGGGATGTTCACTGAATCTGAGGTATATATATCCGGCCCAAGTGGGGCGGGACTAGTCCCGAAATGCATGACAATCAACCTGGGGAACCACGACCCGGGGAATGGCGGCGCTAAGTCAGTCGGCGACATGGTCACTATTTGCATCATCTCCGAGGCACAGGATACGAAGAGAACATTAGGAGCCTCCTAGACGAATGCGGGGGTTGGGGGGGTGGGCTGGGGTTGGGGTGGGGGGATGGTGAGTGGGCGGGGTAAGTGTTAACTCAGTTTTTATTGTTTGTTTTATTAGAAAATGCTAATAAAAATCAAAGTTTAAAAAAATACTATTGGGCAACACACCATACAATTTGCAAGTAATTCTCTATTGCATGGAAACTTCCATTAGATGCCTGGTTACCAACAGTACTCTGGATATGGCAATGCCATTGTAAAGCACATGTTGATGCCATTGAAAACAATATGTCCTCATTGTAATTTTTAACAATTTTTGTGATGAGGGAGCTCTCAATATTTCCGAGAGAGCTCTACGTGCAAATCAGGCATGGCCCCTTGGTCATGCATCAGAATGATCTGCATGATTCTTGCATGATTCTTGCAGCTTCAGCTGCTCTCTGTGATACTGGCTCCTTCATAAAGGGCAGACGGGTGGCAGGTTTCCACGCATTGTGAATAAGTCACCCCTCCACACAACTATACACTCTTTACTCAAAATGTTAACAGAATGATTCATATATTGTCTGGTTAAGTTGTTACACTATTCATGTATGTTTCAAGTCATTTCTATAAAACTGCATGTTATTTTAGCTCAGTGATTTAAACTTTTTTTTGCATATAACTTGATTACATGGTTGCCACATGTTAATTTTTTTAAATCTTGCCAATTCCTTTCACATACAAACTTTTAAGGTTAGTCCACAAAGTAGTCTTTGGCTTACTTTTCCTCAATTTAATTCTGTAACTTGGCATGTCAGCAAGTTGAATGTATTGGGGATGTGCTTAACTGACAGTGGGTTTTATTTTTGGACAACACAGAATGTGGTATATGCTGAATTGTTTTAAAACTATATAACACATTGATTGAATTACTCCACAGATTGTTTTTGCGCATGCAGCCCCCAAAGACACAAATACACTAACCTTGTTGAAATCCTGGATGCAGATGCACCATGCAACAAAAGGCAAAGATGTTCCATTCCCATCCAGAGTGGGAAACCATTCTTTTTTCTTCTAGCGTAAAAAGAAAATGTGCATCTTTAATCTACGCTGTCCAAGTTGCAGTGGGCAAAAAGCAGTAACGTTGAGAGGCATTTTTCAATAAAACACACAAATTATGAAAATAATTTTCCTAAAAAGAAGCTGTCTTGAATAATAAAAAGTCGGCAAACTACACGCTGCAATGATACAAAAAAGTTAAAAAGCGCCCCTCTCTAGAAAGAACATTGTATGATAACCTGTTCTGTGTTTATTTCCCACTTTGAGAGTCTGCAGCCATCACTTTTTGCTCATTGTACTTTTCACAAAGGAGGAAAACACAATGCATTGCAAATGCTTTTACAGAGGCATCCTTCAAAGTCTC
Organism: Ambystoma mexicanum; assembly: GCF_040938575.1. Lineage (NCBI taxonomy): Eukaryota > Metazoa > Chordata > Amphibia > Caudata > Ambystomatidae > Ambystoma > Ambystoma mexicanum. The sequence continues at coordinate 1,269,245,002 of NC_090930.1, read as the reverse complement.
TAATTATTTGATGAAAAACAAATGCACTTTTACAGATGATGCAATTGTGATGGACGCAGTGACTACTCACGGCTGAGTCTGTTGTCAGAGATTTGAAAAATTTGACTGAATTGCCTGCCATGTCAGGTGTGCAGTTGGGTGCAAACACTATGGCAAGGAATGTATCTGCACTGGTTTTATGTCTGTTTGCCAACAGGAGGGTGATTCTTCTATTTGCATATGGCATTTTGCCTTTTGTAATGGCTTGGCAGACAAAGAAAGATGGTTTGGAAGGTTGCCCAGAGCAATGCCAGAGGTTGAGATTGATTCCAAACCTACCAGCGATCAGCTCTTTTGTTTTGCGTAAGTCACCTAAATTGGACGGTAGGCCCAGACATGGGTCTCTTAGCTAGTGGACCCAAGCTACACCTCACTGATGAGGCCCAAGAAGGCTGAAACATGTTTGGGGGTGCTTGTGGTCTCATGCAGAAGGGATGTGACCAAGCATTCGGGCTGGACTGCCCCTTTTGGGGAGGGACCAAGCCTGATTTGCATATGGTCTTTCCACTTTTGTAAAGGCTTGGCAGGCGAAGAACAATGGTTTGGCTGGTTTCCCAGAGCAATGCCAGAGGTTAGAATTAATTCCAAACCTTCCAGCAATCTCCTCTTTTGTTTTGTATAAATGAAACAGCCAAGCAAGAGTTAGCCACGGTTAAACCCCAGGTTATAGCCGACAGTATCAGAAAAGTGAAATATAGAAAAAATGTAATTTGCATTTCAAAAACCATGAAAATGCCATCAGGGTAGAGGTGAGGGAGGAAAGAGGACACCATTTGAGATTTGGGAGCTGGATGGGGTCTAGAGACGAAGTTCGCAACTGGAGGCTCAATCTGGGGTATAACCTGATATCTCAACTGAAACTATGTCACAGAAACAACACATTTTGAGGGGGATGGGAGAGGACAGGGGAGCTGAGGAGGCCATAGGGTGAATGTGGGGAGCTGGCATACATGTGGGGAGGGCACTTGGCGAGCGCCTGAAAGGGCAGGGAAGCATTTATTTTTAGTTGTTTTTCTCGATAGCCATGGCTATAATAGAATAGAAATAACTGGCTTCATTGGTTGTTGGCATACGGGCGGGTATTCAGCATTGCTCCTAGGTGTTGTCATGTTAAAGTACCCCGCCACCTGATTGGTTGTTCCTGTTCACGCGGCTATGAGTCATGTGTAGGCTCATAACCGCAGTGCACAATGTGGTTGGAGAATTGTACATGTGCCGATATGCATATGTGTTTAGTAGCAGAAGGTTATAAATGACTTATCATATCACTTTATTCGGTAAACTTTGTCATTTTAGAAATACTAATACTGTATTTTAGATGTTACAATTTCACATACTTTAATTTTCCCTCCTACTCACCTCTAGCCTGGTGTCAGTCTATCTTTTCCACCCCACAAAACTAGTGATCCTATGTTTTGAAAGTCTGTGTACCTGCGTCTACAACATGCATAGTTGTATCTACTGTCAAAACTTTATACCCGTGGCTATAAACACAGGAAATGGGCAAAATATTAATGAATCACAGAAAAATGTATTGTGATCTGGTAGAGAGGTTAGTGGGAAATATGGAGCCATTGGGAGGATTTTTATTGGGTGTGTGGAGGTGAAAAAAAATAGAGTTTGGATGTATGTGGGAAGAAAAAAGTGCTTGCTTTTTATTTTCTTTATTATAGCCATGAGTGCAAGGCATGATACCTATCATACCTGCGGCTATGATAAAAAACACACTAAAACATTTATTTTACACATACTGTATACAATGGACCATATAAAGGTTATTGATCCATTTATAAGTCTTTGGTTTTTATTGTCTATTTTTATAACTGAAAGGTTGTCCCTGAAAAGGGCTGTTTTGGGGAGAGAGAAAGAGGAGTGTGGATCCTGGGAGGGAAGAACATTAGCAGTGAGACATATAACAAGGGGTTAAAAAGGTAACATATATTGATTTTTTTGCTTATTGTGTTTTTTTGGTTCATTTTTTTAAAAAAGGGGGACAAAATTGTCACTCAAAAAAATACCTAGCTGCAATAGTTGGCCTGGCCCATGCTCAGTCATCTGGGGTGGCATCTTCCACTGTGATCAGAGTGTGGCATTTCCAGAACATACATTTGCACTGCTGCAGATTGGGTGTAGGAATTAGTAGTTAATGTTGGGTCCCGGTGGATGTAGTTAAAGGTGTGGCTGTAGAGGTGGATTAGGCAGAGGTTGTAGTAGGGGCTATCGTAGAAGAAGTCAATGCCACTGCAGGTGTTGGATGCAATATAGATTTAGGCCCATGTACTTTTATCTTGTGGTGTTCATGGGCCTTCCGATAGTCCTCATCCATCTCGTCACAATGTATGCGGACAAGGTGCTGGATCATGATTGACATCCCCAATCTCTCTGATGGCATGTTAGAAGGTCCACGGCAAAGCAGGATCTGTCAGAGCTTGCACGACACTCGGTCAACTTCCTTGCGTGAGTGGTGCACCTCCAACTATCAGGTGTTTTTTAATCCTCCACATTTTTGGGTGCTGGCATGGTGTTGGGACGCAGAGCATGTAAAGATGAATGTATCCCACCCTGAAAGGAAGAAATCTGAAAAAGAATTTTAGTCATCACACAGTGGTTACTCTGCGGGTGACATTTGTGTTACCTCAATCATCCACATCAATTATTTATAGAAGTCTTGGGATAATTGAGCATATTGGAGAGGGAAGGCATTTTTCAACATGTGCTCTTTAATTCACATTAATAAAGTGCATTTTGATAAAGTATGTTCTAACTCAACAATGACATCTTTCCTAAATACAAAATTCTACACATTGTGATAAACAAATCATGGTGCATCATGACAAAAGCATTGATCAACATAAAAACAAGAAATAAAGTTTCTGAATATAACATAGAAAGTGAATTTAAAATAGGAAAACTTCAATTAAGTTCCATAGTTTTGCACCAAGTTAAGGGTGTCCTAAGACAATCCCTGTATCTCTCCCTGACAGTTATTCTGTTTGGTGAAAAGGCAGGAATTAGTAAGGCTTAATGAATGTCCTGAGGCTCCAATGAAGCCTGTACCTGGGTCTTTGGGGTTAAAGAATTATTTGCCTACGTGGGGCTCGGTCTCCAACCAAGCTATTCACGTTTCGGCAGTCATAAGACATTTTTTAGTCTGCCTTCATCAGTGCGTCTTGTTTGAAGACCCTGTGTAAATATGCAAAAAACAAACATTATAATTCCCCAACTCAATGTTGGTCAGGATATGTCTGACACTCTATAATCTAAATCAAGCCTCAGATTCCTTGGCTGTGGCCTTACCTGCCGATACTGTAATCCCAAGACTTCGGTCGTATCCAGTCTTGAGCAAAGGGTAATACCTAGAGTCAATTGTGGTGGCTTCTGTGTTTCTTAATTGCAACAGATCAGGTACATTTTCGGTTAGAACCCTTCCTATGAGTCCCCCTTGATGTATGGTCATGCTACCTGTTGGTACAAGACAAAATAGTGGAGACCTCGATTTAGTGAGGACAGGTTGTATGGTGCACGTGCTCATGAAGGGAGGGGCGTCATATTACAACTAAAAGGGGCCCCAATTATTACCTCGGTATTAATCTGGGATTCTTGTTTCACGGAGAAGTGCAGAGAATGCTTATAGGTGTGCCAGGAGGTGGAGAGGTCGTTTGAAGCCTCTATATTTCCAGCAACCTTCAGTTTCAATTGAAAAACACATTAGAACTGTGTACTTACTAAAACATCTGGTGGTAAATTCACTAAGTGTGAAGATGGGAATTGTGGTACGGCATAGCTACCTGAAGAAGGCTGGAATGAGAAATGGGAGCTCCAGTGTTGGTGTGATGGGTCCAATTGGGTCCCATACATTCTCTGTCCCTGTAATAGATAAGGGGGATGGTTACCGTCAATATTGTGGCTAAGTAATGTTAATTTTTCTAAGGGTTGCTGTACGGATAAGTTGTTGCTTATCATGGGAGCTGCGTGTCTGGGTCTGAGTGATGATTGGTGCTGACTGGTGGCAGCAGGTGCCTGGAGCCGTGTGGAAAAATCCATGGCAGTGTGCTCATTATCAGAGACTTTGTTGAGAGGGCATAGCGTGCCCAGGGAACGCTTGGCTGCGTCCTGCAATTACTGGGCTTACCTTCATTGACATGGTATGTGGAATTCCAAAAGAACAGGTCGTCCTCATGACGCGGATGAATGCCGCAGGGCTCAGATCCAGTGCGAGAGATCCAGAGGACATAATCACTGCTGCCGCTACTGCTGTGGCCAAACATGGTGCACAATGTCTGACCAGGGACGAAAATGTAATAATAGTAAAAAAAGACAAGACTAAAAGGACGATGCCACTAAAATGAAAACTATTAAAAAAAAATAACCAACTAAAATAAAGAATACACAAACACATAAATTGACAGGACAAAAGAGAGATGCATAGGGATAAAGAAGGGCAAACATGGTTGGCAAAATGAGGAATTTTGCTTTAAATAATGGTGGAGTTTTACAGAAGAATTGTTCACTACCAAGGACAAAAAGCAATGAGGAGAAGTAAAGAAGATGGCTTTAGGTGTGGTGGATAGATGCAGCTACAAAGCAACCAATCCGAATACGTGGTTTGTAATCACATAGAAAAGTGTTCATCTGTAGCTGTAGCCACGGTTAAGCAGCACACAATTTGGTATGACCGAAGGCATACGCGCGATTACATCATTGCACCTGGGAGTAGCTGTGTTAATTCGCCACCTGACTGGGTGATCTTGCACATGTGGCTACAAATCATGTTAAGCTGCATGAGCGCAGCATGAGTTCTGATTGGTCGATATTGTACGGTCAGGTATTTGTCATTGTGCCTGAGCATAGCCGTGCTAACGTGCTTTGCCAACTGATTGGGGGAACCTGTATACGCGGCTATGAGTTGTGTGTTTCTGCATAAGTGCAGCTTGCAATCTAATTGGCTAACAGGTTACGCGTGAATACGTCATCCGCGTTGACATAGCCATGCTTATGCAACTCACATTCTGATTGGCTCTCTGGTGATGACGCAGCTATACCTCTCAGCCACGTATACGTATCCTAGCTTCTGAGTGGCGTATGGACATAACCTCAGTTTTTCATCAAACCCAACGACAACGTTTTTTTTTTCATTGCTTTTTGTCTCTTGATGGGTGAACTTGCTTGTGAGCCTCCAATAACTTTCAAATATGTATAGACTTTTATGTCACCCTCTCATGGCACTGGACAGACAAACTACGGCATCAACCCAACATCACACTCCCCATAAAAACAGGACTCTCCTTGTCCTGATGGATGAATTCCATATAATTGATATTTGGTGAAATGTACACCCGGCTCAGAGAGACTACACATTCTATTAACACCATCGCCATAGCTACGCCAGATTAGATTATTGGATGATCCCATCCAACACTACTGATATGGTAGAGCAATATGACATATCTCCTATGACACTGTTCATGCTCCGGTTAAATTGAAAATCACTTTTCTGTACGAACCAAGGTGGTCTCCATCTTAGAGATTGAATTTAGCAACAATACACCACCCATATGATGGGATGCGTATAAATCCTTTCTCAGGGGAAAACGCACCTCACTCTGCGTCTATGAATTTAAAACATAGGCAGCTCAAGAAACGTACCTGACTTCTGAGTTACATACAGCCAAACTCACCCATAAGAAGACTAGAGATCCTGCCATGCATGCACTTGTTGTGAAACTCAGGTCTGAAATTAAGTATATTGCCACAATACGCACACAAAAGTCTTTCACAAAATGGTCCCAAACTTTCTTTGCAGAAGGGGATAGGTTTTTACGAATGATGGTGCTCAAAGGACGACAACGGGCCTAAATATTACACATTTGAAATGAAATGGGGGAGATGCTGACGGGGGCAGGAACACCAATTTACATGTTTCTGAACACTACCGTCCCACCACCTAGGGGCAAAGATCGCAATCATTCTTTCTTACAGCAAGTACTGCATCCCACAATTATCCTGACAGAGATATTATCGTTGAATGCCCCAATTACCGAGGTTGGAGTGACCAAGACCATTACAGGACCAGCCTGCGTAAAGGTGGCTGGGACCTATGGCCTTCCCATAGACCTCTATAAATACATGATTGTGACACTGGCAGCGGTCTACGCTGAAGCAGGCGAATCAGGGTACCTCCCTGAGGTCCAAGATGGTGGCAAACATTGTAGTCTTTCATAAATGTGGAAGGGATTCAAATGAATGTGGCTTATACAGACTAATTTCATTCATTTATATGGATGCAAAATTCTAGCCAAATGTCTGGCTGGATGATTAGAGAATCTATTATCTGTACTTATCCATCAATACCAAATATGGATCTTTCTAAGCCATCACTCCTCTGATAATATGAGGTCGGACGAGGAAGATGTTGTTCTCTTTCTTGATGAGGAAAAAGCATTCCATAAGGTGAGGTGGGGCTATATGTTCACAGTTCTTAACAAATATGGCATCAAGGGGCACTTTGCAAGGGTGTAGGAGACCCATACAATCTGGGGGGGGACACCTTAGGACTTTTCTTTTTTTAATTTATTTACTGTTTTTTAGTCAAAGAACTTGACTTTTCACAACATTAAAATAGCAGTAGGTATTAAATCACATATATCATCACTGAATAAAATAAGAGAAAAGAAAAAAAAGAAAACAGAAGAAAATGAAGAAAAAGAAAAGCAGTTCAGTCAGAGTACAAAATCCTTTTATTTGCTGTCTCACTTCAGAAGGCTCAGCTCACGTACAAATTTTACCACTTCCCAGGTCAAAAGTCTTTCATGGCCTGCGCATAGCTCGTCCCAAAAAGATTGGGAGTCAATCCAGCATTCCTGGCTTGTCCACAAATCTCACAAACTGTATAACCCTCTTAACGGGGGCTTTGCTGCGGACACAAACCACAGAGTAAAATGATCTGTCAATTATTTTGTAGTGAGTGATGATCATGAGCTTTTGTCCAAAAAAACAAATAATTTTGTCTGGCATTTGGTACACATGATAAATTGTTTTGCCATTGTTTGTATGTCCACCAGATCCATTATATCTTTGTGTATATTGCACACACAAACATAATGGAGTCTTTTCTGAGTTATAGTTATTCGCAGCCAGATTTTCAGTCGTCGTACAAACACACAATATTGTCAACATGGTTACATATATGTATGTGCGTGGGTGCCTCAACCCTATTTGCTAACAGGGACACACAACATTTTAGTCTTCCTGTTTAATTATTGTCAAACATGTTCTGTTCACCCGATTATTGTCAACCATGCTCGCCGGATAGACTGGTAGAGGGCGTGTGACATGACGTATCATATTTGCACATTAAGGGGCCGATTCATGGAACAAAAGTGCGCCGAAAATCCCAGCGCAAGCAGGCGCAAGGAGGCGCAAGCGTGAGAAAGCAAGCGCACGCGTGCGATTCATGGAAGGCGCTGTGCTACTTTTCCACTGGTTGTGCGCCAAATCCGTGCATTGCGCACGCTGGCGCACACGTCTCCAAACAGCGTGCGCTAAGCGCACAGTGAAAGCGCACATAGCGCAGCGCACACAACAAAAGTAGGCGGAACAGAGGGCGTAACACGCGGAATGGGGAATAACGCGTGAAAAAGAAGGCGTAACTGGGAAAGTACTGCAGGGAATTACACGGAACGCCCACACGCACACAAACAACCCGTATTCATGGATTCGAATACGGGAAACCCGCGTACGGCAAAAGACGCGCACAGGCATCAACGCGTCCGCCACACGAAGGCAGGCGGAAGCGTCCCCACGCACAGTATAAAAGTGCGCGCAAACAACAAACACGTATATACAGCTACGATGAATGGCCCATTTGTCGCAGCACTGCTCGTGGGACACGGCAGGAGGGAGAGAATAGCCAGAGCACGCATTTTTTCACCACGGACAAGCCTATTGGGGATGCCTGATGACCAGGTCTATGGCAGGTATAGGTTTCCACACCGTATCATCCTAGACCTGGTCAGGGAGTGGGAAGATGACCTAACATCCCCCACCTACTGCTCCCAAGCATTGAGCCCCTTGGAGAAGCTGCTCAATGTCCTGCATTTTTTGGCCACTGGGTCTTTTCAGTGGACTACTGCCATAGTGGGGGGAGGGTCTCACAGGCAATGCAGTAACGCTGCCAACACCAGGTCTTGGCAATCATGACTGCACGCCCCTCAGTCCGCAGGCACATATACATGCCCTGAACACCCGCAGAAAGGCCGGCCATTGTCCAGGACTTTTACAGGGTGGCACACTTCCCCAAAGTGCTTGGTGCCATAGATTGCACCCATGTGGCCCTATGTCCACCTAGGGCCACTGAGCACATCTACCAAAACCGCAAGCACTGGCATTCCATCAATGTACAGGTGGTATGCGATGCAAAGGGAATCATCACCTCTGTCTATGCAAACTACCCTGGCTCCACCCATGACAGTTTCATATACAGAATGTCTCCCCTGAGCCGGAACCTGGAAGCTGGCCAGCATGGTGACACATGGCTCCTAGGTGAGTACAAATGCCCGTGCACATGCATGCATGTCACACACACACACAAATACACAAACCCCAATAATCACATTTATTATCACCTCTACAGGGGACAGTCCCTACCCTCTGAGCAACCACATGATGACGCCAATCCGGAACCCCACCACACCACCCCAGGTAAGATACAACGCGGTATAGGTTTCCACACCGTATCATCCTAGACCTGGTCAGGGAGTGGGAAGATGACCTAACATCCCCCACCCACTGCTCCCAAGCATTGAGCCCCTTGGAGAAGCTGCTCAATGTCCTGCATTTTTTGGCCACTGGGTCTTTTCAGTGGACTACTGCCATAGTGGGGGGAGGGTCTCACAGGCAATGCAGTAACGCTGCCAACACCAGGTCTTGGCAATCATGACTGCACGCCCCTCAGTCCGCAGGCACATATACATGCCCTGAACACCCGCAGAAAGGCTGGCCATTGTCCAGGACTTTTACAGGGTGGCACACTTCCCCAAAGTGCTCGGTGCCATAGATTGCACCCATGTGGCCCTATGTCCACCTAGGGCCACTGAGCACATCTACCAAAACCGCAAGCACTGGCATTCCATCAATGTACAGGTGGTATGCGATGCAAAGGGAATCATCACCTCTGTCTATGCAAACTACCCTGGCTCCACCCATGACAGTTTCATATACAGAATGTCTCCCCTGAGCCGGAACCTGGAAGCTGGCCAGCATGGTGACACATGGCTCCTAGGTGAGTACAAATGCCCGTGCACATGCATGCATGTCACACACACACACAAATACACAAACCCCAATAATCACATTTATTATCACCTCTACAGGGGACAGTCCCTACCCTCTGAGCAACCACATGATGACGCCAATCCGGAACCCCACCACACCACCCCAGGTAAGATACAACGCGGTCCATATCGCAACCAGGGCCATAGTGGAGTGCACATTCGGAGTGCTCAAGTCACGCTTCCGCTCCCTTGACCGCTCTGGCGGGCAGCTACTCTATGCACCCCCAGTAGTGTGCAGGATCATTGTGGCAGCATGTGTCCTGCACAATGTTGCAACACGGAAGGGCGTACCGGTGAACATGGTGGTGCCCCCACATCCCCAACCACAGGCACAGGCGCTGCCCATGGGAGGGGATAGGGCACGTGGCGAGGAAGCACGGACCCAGCTTGTGGACAGATTTTTCACCTAAACTCCCCACCCTGCGGAGTCCACACAGGCCTGGCACATACCAGGTGACAATCGATGATGTCAAAGAGACAGTGTACTGTCACAACCTTACCACCCTGAGATTGTTGCCATGGAATTGCCACATTGTGTGCATCCCTAGCTACTTAAACACAAGCAATCCTGTGTGACCAAAAGGCACACATGCAAGGTGTGAATCACACAGACCTGCCAAACAGGCCATGACTATCACTGGTATGTCACTCAAACCCTCCAAAACCACAACATGACATGGCAAGCAATAGCCATACACCAACACAGTAACAATAAGGTACACATTGCCATGTGAAAAATGTAAATTGGCATCAGACAATGATGCCTGACATGGAATCAGATGAAAAGACTGACCAACAACCTCCCACCCAAAATAAGTCATACCCAAATGCATTCCAAAATGTGTAGTTGAAACATAACAATGAATGCCTGTCTACATGCACAATGTGCATTGCAAAACCAACACTGCAGCTACTGTGTGCCGTGTCCACCTCCTGCAACACACTGCTCAGCACAGTGAACAGCCATTGTGTGTGATGCACACCCTGAGCATGACATCTAAGCAACAAACTACATAAAAAACCAAATTAGGCATGTACAGAATCCACAAATGGTCAGAGAACATGTGCTGCAGGGACACAGTGGGCACCAGAAGGCAAACAGAGTGTACACGTGGACATGGAAGGGTGGTTGTACATGTAGTGGATCATAGTGCAAGCGTGTGGGTCAGTAGGGACATGCACTCAACATATGCATGTGAAATCAAGTGACCATCAGTGTTGTTTACACATCACATGTGAACATTCACCATGTGTATACCCCAGCATGTCAAACCACAACTATCCCCTCACACCTGAAAGGTAAACACAACACATGAACAGGCATTGATCAGCAGAATACATCATGTACATAGGAAAGCACAATTAAAATTTCAGGGTGCCCATCACACTGCAGGGCAAGGCAACTATCAACAACAAAACACCCCCCTCCCTCACAAATCACCACCACCCACTGAACAACTGCATCTGGGTCATTCATCGCACATCCTTGAATTCCACCTGGGCACAGGATCACCCTTCCCCTTTGTCACCATCTCCCACCTTGTGTGTAAAAAGTTGCCAGCACCCTCAGAATCCACCTAGATTTGCACAAGAACAAAATCCAAGAGAACTCAAAGCAGGACAACACAGAAGCCAAGCAAACACCCTGCAGGCAGTAAAACAAACCAGAACAGCCTCAAGTAGATGACTTCAAGTAGCAGTATGCCACAAAGGCCAAGTACGACCACATTGATGTCAACAACCAAGGTAGCACAGTAAAACAATGTCACAACAGGATCTGAACCATGTGTGGTACATAACATAGAATGATGCAACACGAACGGGTGTCTACTGTCACAGCTCCCGTGTACAGGCACAGGAGTGGCACAAAACAACCACCCCCACCGTGGTCTGGGTGCTTGCAAGATCTAACTCACACAGGCCTCTGAGACCCTGGAGGGGAAGGAGGGTCAGGGATATGCAGTCGGCACAGGCATTGGCATACTGGATAGCGGGAATGAGGGGCAGGAGAGGGGAGTAGGATTGACACGGGAAATTAGGGAATGCACCAAAATGTAGTACACACATTAACACATACACAAATCGACACAACTTGTTCACATGCACATAGCAGCAAATTACTCAAATGGAAGTCAAAGAGAAACTTATCTCTGGGGTGAGTGCTGGCCTCCTGCCTGCGCACTCTCCGGTCTGGTAACAGGAGCAGTTCAATGCTACAAAGAGAGCCACAGTTAATAATCTGTGTGTGCTCAAAACACACAAACACACTAACAAATATGCCCCAAAGTAACACAAAACACTACAAACAGACAAACTTGTGTGGATGCTTCATACCCATACATAACATTACCCCTCTGATGGTTCATACACAGTCAATGCAGTAAGTCAGGCAGCGGTGGGTGCGTGGCAAATGGAACACCAATGTGTCACGATTCACACAAAATTCAATGTTCCCTGTGAAAGCAGACAGACGCATATAGCAAGGTCTGACTTCAGAACAAGTCCTGTACCACCATGACCAAAATAAAGTAGCCAGTGCATGTATCAATTTCTACTTGGAAATGAAATGCACTGCACCCGAGTCTGTCCCTTGCTGTCTGTCCCTGTGAGCTGCTTCATTCCATGTCTCGGAATGCTACATGGCTAATACAAGTGCCTCAATGGACCATGGTGGACCGGAGAGTATGTGCCACTGCCCCTGCAGGTTCCCCAGACAACTGTCACATCAACTAGCCATCAGTCCATTAACACATCTGAGCTGTATTGTGCGCTTCTACACCAATATTTGTCCAAGTTCACCGTCAGTGCTGCTACTAAGCATGCATGTTCAACTGGCCAGGTGGAAGGTTTGCTGTGTTGTGACCCCCCCTGTGCTGCTCACCTTGCCTGGAGTCCCTTGAAACACATCATCGATTTTCGGATGTATGATCGCAATCCCTGTGCCTCTGCCTGCGCACACATGCGCATGTCGGCAGCACCAAACGTGTCCTGATTCTAGACGTCCAATGGCCCATGTCTGCTGGCAAAGGTGGTCTTGAGGCTCATCCCCCTGCAGAAAGTGCATGAAACACATGATTAATGCTTAATATTCATCTGTGTGTGTCTCTTTAGGCATTACATGACTGGACCATGTCAGAGACGTACATCAGAAATCACACCATCAGTCCGTCTTTCACAGCAACAGTGTGCAACACACTATCTACGGCATGATTTGCAACAAGCACATGTTCATTAAAGATAAGAAACATACTACACAATGCATAGCAATGAATGTACACATGAATCATTAAACACCCCATTTAGCAAAAGAAGAACAGTGGACAATTACACCCCAATCATCCCCACTAGGGGTGTTAACACAAGTTCCACAGCAGCAGACATGCCACAGATATGACAGTCCATTGCCCTTGTGTAATAGGCTGTTACACCGAACCATCCTTGCGAGCCCATGGATAAGGGAAGCAGGAGTGGCATATGTGAGTCAAGGACCCCAAGCAGCAAACACATACACAAGACAAGCTTGAAGGGCCCAGCTGGAAGAGACAGTGGATGCTTTCAAAAGCCACAAAGCACCACACCGTCACATGAAAGCACAATAGACTAGCAATTTTAAACTATATTAACTAATTACACTAACTATGAAAAAACTACTTTACCTATTTAAACTATCAAACAGAAACTTAACTAACTAAACTAAAGGAAAAATCAAAAATGGCCACATATGACCCGGGGGGGGGGGGCACCTAGGGGGGGAGGTACAGGATGCTGCTCAACACCCACATGCGATGATGCTGAGTGCTGAGGAAAAAAAAAACTCCATGGGCTCAACGCCTGCACAGCCTGACCTATGTGGGAGATAGATTGTCGTCCTCCGAGTCTGGCTCTTCCTGGAAAGGAGGACGTGGCACAGGAGCATGACCACGCCTAGCCGCAGCTTGCCCCTTGTCGGCAGCAGGTCTGCCAGGCGGGTGAGCCTGGTTCTGTGTGGTGATGACATGTAGGTCTGCATGCAGAACCTCCTGTGATACACATGCTTCCTCTTGCAAGGTAGCATGTGTAACACGGAGTTCCTCCTGCAAGGCCTGGCTTTACAACTGCTGCACCTCCCGGCAAGCATGTAGCTCAGCCGAGATGGTACGCTCAAGCTGTGCAAACCACTCCTCTGCCCGCTCCCTCTGGGACATCAGAAGGACACCCAGAGTGGATCTGAGGGAAGCATGCTCTTCCCTCAGGGCCTTCATTTGTGCCTCTGCGTGAGCAGCAATTGCTTGACGCAGAGACGACATTTCAGCCTGGTGTGCCCTGTCTGAGGCCGCCATGCCCAGCCTGAGCGAGCGGGCCGTGGACCGTGCCGCCTGCTGCTAGAGAAGCTCCTGCCTAGCAGGGGGGAGCACAGATTGGGCCACATGCTCCATGCTCTCAGCGATGTTCTCCATTGCTGCCCCCTGCCGTTCAGAATGGGCAGTCATGTCTTGCTCCCACTCAGTATACTGTGGTTGCGCACAGGGACCACATTGCTGGGCTTGACCCCTGCGGGACCCAAGGACTGTGTGTCCTTGTTGTGTTGGCACCGCCCGCGGCTGCACGACTACATGCCCCCATCGACGTGATGTCCCAGGCACATCAGTGACTGGTGTGGAGGGTGACCCTGCATCCCGATCAACCATGGGTGGAGGTTCCAAGACTCTCTGACCCCTCAGTGCAGGTGTCGCAGACAGAGGAGTGTCCCCATCAGAATCACTCACCCCTGACACATGGACCTGATGCTCATCCAACTCGACATGGTCGTCAGATTGTTCTTCAGGGCTGGACTCATAGGCAGCCAGAGAAAAGATGGACTGTAGCACTTGGGGGTTTTCGTGGCCTACCACCCCACGACCCCCACTGTGCCGGGTTGTTGTAGTGATAACAACCCTGTGCCTGGCATGATAACGCCATCCTCCGGCTCCATTGCGTCATCATCTAAAGAATAGAGAGAAAAAAGGTCACTAGACATGTTAGAAGCACACAACACACACACACACCGGCAACAAACACATCAGGCATACATGAGACTCACAAAATAGAACCTGGCATGCATGCTGGGTCAACTTGTATTTGCTTCTGTGATTAGACCTGTTGAAAGGTGGCAGTTTGCACTGAAGTGGGTCTATGCAGTGCAGCGAATATGAATGTTACTCACTACCTACATGTACAAGGACTCCATGGTGTGTGTCAGAAAATGTGAAGGCAGTGCAAGGTCAACTTCAGGCATCACGTGCAATGTGCATTCAATGGGTAGCATATCTACAAGCAAAGCACCCCTCCACCCAAGTGCAAAAGCAGGGATGCCTAGCATGGTATCAAAAGGCTGAGCATAGACCTGTGTATTGACAGACAGTGTTGACTAGCATCAACAGCTTCATGTGTATCAAGTGACAACACTGCAAATGATGATGGGACAGTAAGCAGGACACATGATGAAACATCTGGAGTCCACCCACGTGTGAAGAAGACACTACACCAGTTGGACAGAGTCACTGGCCTTTAAACAGGCTGAGGCCTGTGACCCTCACAGATTGTCAGACACTAAACATGTGTGCAACGCAGTACTGAGCCACAGTTGACATGGGAAGGCAGATGAAATGCCATGCAATTTAAGTCATCCTGGACTTGTATTACAGTCATCATCCAGTCATGGACACATATGGGCATGCGTGGAATGCACATGGAGCATGAATGGGCACTCATGCCCCTGCGGGGCATCTGACCTCTGCACAGTCCAAGTGAGACACCCTGCATCAAGTACTAAGGATGCACAACAATGGATATGTCTGGCAGATTGGCCGCTGGATGTTAGCATGTACACAGGAGGCATGAACAGCGAAGTACCCAATGGCAATATTGTAGCAGACCAGTGCTAGGGTGGAATTGGGTACCCCCTTGCAGGCAGAGTACACATGCACGTCAGTCATGCTATGCATAGTTCCTGGGCTCAGAGGAAGCTCACCCCACACTACATGCAGAAGTGCCAGTGAGCTGGAACATGGACCGGAGGGGCAAACTGGTAACCAGCATGTGAGTAGGATGCAAAAGTGGTGATGTGGACAGTCCCCGTCTGCTCCACATGTCCACCATCCAGCAGAGTAGACATGCATCAGGGAAGCATTGCCTTACTCACACATCATAACCATGTACACGTGACATGTAGTGGCAATCATGCACATCACACAAGTAAAACACACACGTCCTCGACAAACACGCATCAACACTCACTGGACTGTGCATCAAAGTCCGGCATCTCTCCCACTCCTTCGACTGATTCTGATGGTATGAACTCCGCAACGAGTGACTCATGCGGAGTGAGGTCTTCCTCCTACGGTGCAGGCCCACCGCCAGTCACCAGAGTCAAGTTGTAATTTGAGGCACGCTTAGCCTTAGCGCTGCGTTTGAGGTAATTCCAAAGCTTTTTGCACTCTTGCGCCATGAGCACCTCATGGCCGAATGCACTCACATGTTCCGCAACTTGCTTCCAGTGGTTATCACGGTGGGCAGCCGTAGTCTGACAATTAGCACCCACTAGCATGTCACGGCTGTGGTCCCGCACGTAGTCCATGAGGTAGTCCAGTTCCTGGTTGCAGAAAGGCTTCTTCCTCGATGTGCAGGAGGTTGTGGCTGTGTGTGGGGTCCCAGTCTGTGCTGCAGGTGCAACCTTCCTCCTCTTGGATTGTGGCGCAGACCCAGGCTGGCTGATGCCGCCCTGATCAGTATGGCCAGTGGGACCGGTGGATTAAGCCAAGGGAGTGACAGGTGGCAGGATGACCAAAGGGCTGACTTGTGTCAGTGGCAGCTGGGTGCCCTCTAATGGACCCTGCGCAGCAACATCCGCTGTGGCAGGGTCATTGACCGCGACTGTCCTGGTTGGCAGACTCACAACCGGGGTGTTGTTGGCTGCATCTGCCGCTGCACTTGCCAACACCTGGCTGTTCGGGGCAGCAGATGACAATACTGCCCCAGGGACACGTATCTTGGTCAGGGCAGCCCTGCGTGCCCCTGCGGTTTCCCTCCGGGCCTGTTGGAAATCTTCCCAGGGCTCTTCAATTGCCAACGCAGCCTGCGCTGGCAGACCCTGAGCCTGGGTGGTGGTGTCCACAGCTGCACCTTCAGCTACCACTACCCTTGGGCCTGTGGCAGTCGATGAAACGGACTGCCGGGTCACACGGGCGCCAGTGCCAGATGTAGAAGCTGCATTTCCCAGAACCACAGGGGGTGGTGGCATGACTGTACCGACACATGGCACAACATTGTGCTCAAGTGGCGCACCCCTGCCTTTTCCCCTCTGCGGCCACCCTGGACACCCTGGAGTCCCCCTACTCCCTGGTCACCCCAGCCATGTCCCTGACCACGCCTGCCACGAGGAGTACGCCCAGCTGAGGCGCCCCTCACCTTTGGTGGCCTCCCTGCCAGCACAGATGGAGTAGTGCCAATGGGAGGTGTACACCACAATTGACCTGGGCAATTGGGGTGAAGGGGGTGGGATGCAAGATGTTAACAGCCCCCCTGCACCTGCAAGGCTGTATGTGACCCCGGTGATGTAGTGACGGGTCACGCTACGCTCAGGCACCCCAAAACTGCAGTAAAACCATGCACGCAACCCTGCAGCCTACGTGCGTGGATTCAAACTCCCGCAGTACGCGGTGGCACCCAGTAACACGAAAAAAGCATACACGTGGGACACGCAGGCTACTATGACCTCGAAAATGGGTGCGATACACAGGGGCACCCACAGTGGGAAAAATAGCGTGCGCGACTCACCGTCTGACTAGCGTGATGCAGAAAAACACACGTAGCCAATACCCCCACCAAAAGAAGATATACGTCCTCGATTGCTGTGAAGATGTGATGGCGCGCGAAACAACACGAAACAGCTACACACGTCGGTCTCCACGAAAGGCACATACAGCGAACTGCTGGCCCCGCTCACCTTTAACCCGTGCCGAGGCAAACGCCAGGGCACGTCACGTCACTTACGCGCGTAGGCCCTTTCCTCGGATTACACGCATTCACATGCGGACGTGCAGTTTTTTCACGTGCACTGAACCACTATGCCCACGTCACGAGGGAAACGCCCGCGTGCATACGCGCTTACGCGCTAAGGGCCTTTGGTCCAATGAAAACACATACGTGTGCTGACGCGCTGAAGGCCGAATTACTGCCCCCAGAGCCCCGAGCATGCTCCCACCTGCCATCTGCTGCTGCCTGACTGCCTGCTGCCCACGTGCCCTGCCATTTGCTGCCTGCACATCAGCCAGGGGTGCAGTTGCTGTGACCACCCCTGCTGGAACTGAAGACTCCCGACTGGGATTCCATCGCTCCACAGCCCAGCCCCATGACCCAGTTGCCCACCCACTCCTGCCTCTGGGGTTGCCATGTCCAGCAGAACACCATCTGGCAGCACTGGCAACCCCCAGCCAGAGAGGCAGAGGGCCACCAGCTTCAGTGCCAGGGAAGTTGGTGTCCTGGTGAAGCAAGTCCTGGGGCAGTATGATGCCCTCTTTGGAAGTTCGCGCGCCGACAATGAAGGACGGACCAGGATCTGGATGGACATTGTGACTGCCATCAACACGGAGGGGGTGGCAGTCTGCGACTTACATCATGTCAGAAAGCGCTTGGTGGACTTCAGGTCCAGGACCCTCAACAAGGCCCAGCGCCACGCAAAGGCAGCGGATGCCGAGGGGTGCCGGGGCCTGCTGTCAGACCACCAAATGAGGGTCCTGGAACGCATATGCCCAGCGCTCTACGTCCAGATCCTTGAGAGGCAGACCCATCTGGAGTCGAGCGGTAAGTGTACATGCAGAGTGATTGGACGCTGTGCGTGTCGTGGTGTGCCAGTAGTGTGCAGGTTGCACATGTGTTTTTGTAGGGCCATGTAGGGATGTGTATGAACATGGGCGTGAAGCTGCCACATGTGTGTCCTCTCATGTGTGAGACACATTGATGGCGTATGTGTTGGTAAGCATGCTGGACAAATGCAGGTGTGGGAGCACACAGGTTTGAATTTCTGTGTATGTACATTGGCATGGTTGTGGCATGGATGGTGGTTCCTAATGCATGTATCTGCACTGTGTACATGTGCATGTGTGTGTACTTGACAAGTGTGCAATTGTGATGCAACATGGATGCATGTGACAAGGATATGTAGAAGGCTGAATGGCAGATCTGACATGTATGGCGATCTCATCACTGCAACAGTTGGAGGAGATGTAGACATGCATGTAAGTTTGGTGGCGTGTGTGCATGTCTACTGCACTCCCTGTGTTTCATGTGATGTCTGGCTCACCTTTGGATGCTCATGCTGTTGTATGTGTATGGATGGTGCTGGCTGTTGTGATATGGCTGTGGAATTGCTCATGTGTGTGAGTTGAAATTACATGTGTGTTGGGGATTGTGATGCCATGTCTGAAGTTTGACACTGCCACTCATGTGCAACTGTCATTTGTGTATCAGTCCATTGCACAGTGCCCTGATGCCTGTGTCCTATCTCTCCCTGTCTGCAGCGTCAACTGATGAAGAGGGCGGAGAGGGTGCTGTGGAGCACAGCGGCAGGGATCACACCGCCAGCCGGAGATGCAAAGCCCGGCTCACCTCCCAGGTTGTCATCTCGTCAGGGAGTGAGGAGTCCGGTGCCGCGTCCCAGGCCGCAGCTGCCGAGGGTAGGTCCAAGAGGCGGAGGTTGGAGTTGGACTCCTCGGCAGCAGAAGGGGCAGCTGAGACCCCACAGGGTCCGACGGAGGAAGATGGCACAGTGTCATCGGGGTTGGTGGGGGGTTTGGTGGAGGAGGAGGCTGTGCAAGGGACAGACATGGGGTCTGGAGGTGGGGATTTCGCTGGTGCTAGTGGTGCAGTGCAGGGGCAGGGACAGGAGGCAGCACAGGCCACCTTGCAGGTGCCTGTGTGTAATCCTGTCCCTGATCCTGTGACTGCTTCATCCTGCACCAGCAGGGATGCCTACGTCCAGACCCGCTTTCAGGGAGTGGATCCGCTTAAAACAACTGGCCTTCCTCTCCCTGCGGACGTGGCTATCAGGGACCGGGTTGAGCCTGTACTGAGTGGGATGGCGTTGCGTCAACGGGGCATGCGAGGTGACCTGCAGTGTTTTGGTGAGGACACTGCACGTCATTTCGAATGCCTCGTTGACCACGTTGACCTACTGGGACGGGTCACCAGGGCCAGATTCCTCCGTTTGCTGGACCTTGTTCCGACCCCCTCCTCACCTGAACCCCCTATGCACCAGTCATCCTCC
Organism: Ambystoma mexicanum; assembly: GCF_040938575.1. Lineage (NCBI taxonomy): Eukaryota > Metazoa > Chordata > Amphibia > Caudata > Ambystomatidae > Ambystoma > Ambystoma mexicanum. Next base: position 1,269,225,349 of record NC_090930.1, on the reverse strand, counting down.
ATGCCATCTTCCCACCCATGTATCACCTGGGTACCCTGTGGAGCTGCCTCTGACCCTGTGGCCAGGCTGGTGGAGGACACATCCCTGCCACAGTCGGGAGTCGGACGTCCAGCAGGGGTGGCCACCTCAACAACTGCACCCCAGCCGGAGGAGGATGTGCAGGCAGCAAAAGCCAGGGTACAGACAGAGGCACAGCAGCAGCAGCAACAAAGTGGGTGCCATGATGGCTCGGGGCCTTCAACATCGGAGGGGCAGGCATCAGCCAGAGGGCAGGAGGACCCAGGAGTGGAAGTGTCTTCCGTGTGGCTGCAGTTAGGCCATGCTATAGATGCGGAGCGGCTGCGGGCAGAAGAGGTGTGGCTCACCATGGTCAGGGCGGATTTCTCCATGTGTCGGGCGTTGAGGCCGGCAGAGTACCTCGAAGCGACTGGCAGGGAGTTGTAACAGGCCATGAGTGCCTCTCTGTGAGACCTCGGGGCCAGGGCAGAGGCCCGCCTCCGGGACATCGACATGGAGTTCGATGATGCCCTGGCCCGGGACACCACAGAGTGAGCCGCAGGACTTGCCCGCCGCCATTGTATATAGTTAGATAGTGTTAGGTTTCCTTTCCTTTTCTTTTTTATTTTGGTTGCGCTTGGACAATGCACCACGTTTTTGTATATAGTTTTTTATTAGGTAGTATTTTTGGTAGGTTTCATTTAATCAGTTGGGCTCATGGACCCTGGATTGTTCATTTGTACATAGTTCACCATTGAATTATTCTCATTTTTTTTATTTTCACCATGGAGCCATGGATTTCACTTTCTTTTTTTCCATTGGATTTGCTTTGTTGGACTTTGACTTTGGACACCATTTCTTTTGGATTTCTTTGGATTATGATTTCTTGTTTTTTATTCTTTTATGGACATGCAGCATTTCTTTAATTATTCCCATTGTTGTGTGTTTTCTTTTAATTACATTCATGTTGTGTTTAATACATGTTTTTCTTCATACTTCGATGTGTGGTATTATCTCATTGGTTTCATGCATGTCATGATATGGGTTTTCACATTCACTTGAACCCATTGTGTGTGTGTGACGGACATGTGTTCATTTACATACTTGCCTTTGAGGTTGTATCATGTAATTGCCTTTTCTATGTGGGTGGATGCAATACTTGGTTGGGTCTTTGGGCTGGGGAAGCTGGCCATAAGGGCCATGATTGAGGATCGTCATGACATGGGGGCAGGGGGACATGAGTGGGACATGAGTGGGGGCCTGCTGGCAGGTGCCCTGCACTGCTGGGGGGTGGGAGAGCAGGGGGACATGACTGGGACATGAGTGGGGGCCTGCTGGCAGGTGCCCCGCACTGCTGGGGGGTGGGGGTGCAGGGGGCATGAGTGGGGGCCTGCTGGCAGGTGCCCCGCGCTGCTGGGGTGTGAGGGTGCAGGGGGACATGAGTGGGGGCCTGCTGGCAGGTGCCCTCCACTGCTGGGGGGTGGGGGTGCAGGGGGACATGAGTGGGACATGAGTGGGGGCCTGCTGGCAGGTGCCCGCACTGCTGGGGGCTGGGGTGCAGGGGGACATGAGTGGGACATGAGTGGGGGCCTGCTGGCAAGTGCCCCGCACTGCTTGGGCGTGGGGGTGCAGGGAAACATGAGTGGGACATGAGTGGGGGCCTGCTGGCAGGTGCCCCGCAGTGCTGGGGGGTGGGGGTGCAGGGGGACATGAGTTGGTGATCAGTAGTGCAAGCTGACATGTGGCTTGGCTGAGGGGCATGCCCATGGTGGATGGGCTGTCTGCAGGACATGACCAAGGGTGCAGGGTAGTCCCCTGTGGTGTGGGCTGCCTGCAGGGGCCGTGGAGGGTGTAGAGGGAACACCTGGGAGGACCCACACTGCCAATTCATGTGTCGGACTCCCCGCGCAACCCCAAAATACACGTACCCTGCTCATATCGCGTGTGAGACTTCACGTGAACACCAGTTATACACGTACCCCGCTCGCACAGGGCCAATCGCGTGTGAAACTTCCTGCGAACCCCAGTAATACACGTACCCCACTCACACAGGGCCAATCGCGTGTGAAACTTCCCGTGAACCCCAGTAATACACGTACCCAACTCGCACAGGCCCTTTCGCATGTGAAACTTCCCGCGCATCCCCGAAATACACGTACCCCACTCGCACAGGCCATTTCGCGTGTGAAACTTCCCGCGAACCCCAGTAATACACGTACCCCACTCGCACAGGCCCTTTCACGTGTGAAACTTCCCGCGAACCCCAGTAATACACGTACCCCACTCGCACAGGGCCAATCGCGTGTGAAACTTCCCGCGAACCCCAGTAATACACGTACCCCACTCGCACAGGCCCTTTTGCGTGTGAAACTTCCTGCGAACCCCAGTAATACACGTACCCCACTCGCACAGGGCCAATCGCGTGTGAAACTTCCTGCGAACCCCAGTAATACACGTACCCCACTCGCACAGGCCCTTTTGCGTGTGAAACTTCCTGCAAACCCCAGTAATACAGGTACCCCACTCGCACAGGGCCAATCGCATTGGAAACTTCCTGCGAACCCCAGTAATACACGTTCCCCACTTGCCGTGCTGGTACAGGGTTAGCGCAGCCCTTTGCGCTGGATTGGGGATTTTGATGGCTTTTCCCTGCGTGAGGGGCGTTCTTGGGGGCGTAACTGGCGCTGCTGCAGGGTCGCTGCGCCGCTTTGCGCCACGGCTGGTTTTGGTAGCTAAAATCCATTAATACGGTATGCGCGGAAATGGATTTTAGCGCACGCGGCTGGCGCAGAGATTCGCATGCGCACACTATGCGCTAGCCGCGTGCGCCACTTGTGCGCTAAATTCTATGAATTACCCCCTAAATGCTTTGGGCGCCACTCGTGTGGTACACGCTGCATGAATTGTGGCGAGTTGCCGCCATGTCTGGCAAGTAAGGTGAACACTGGGCTTGCTTAGTGACATGGCCTAGTCACAACAAACAAGCCCATGTCACCAAGCACACTATCCTGTCCTGGATTTGGTTTTTACCTTAGTCTTTCTAAGTCAAAGTAAGGCTAACTGACAACTCCCAGAATGCAATGAAAGAATACATAAAACACACAGAACTGGGGCAGGTGTACCCATTGACGTCATGGTCGCCACCAGGTAATCTTATGCACCTGTAGCTCCCACCTAAAAATGGTGCCCCTCCTGTTAAAGGAACTTCTTCAAATACTTCATCTACCAAGCACAACTTCAAGCCTCAATCCCCCAGAGCCAATTACCATGTCAAACCGAATGGTGTAAGTGCTAACAATCAGTTTACCGCTGGGGCAAACAGCAGCACTGTACACTCCAAAAAAAGAATAGAGACATACATGATATATGACACCGTGTGGAGGCGGGGGGAGTGCCCACAACTGCTTAATAACAAGGGAGCAACAATTCAAGTTGCAATGTACTAGCCAGCCATTAAAAAGTGACTCGTCAACGCAATTCTATATATGCACATGACAAAACACACAATTTCTTACTGCCCAAGTGTCAAATATCACTAAGCAATGGCTAGTGGAGAGTGCACATTGTACACCGTTAATAGCTATCATTTGCAAAAAGTTGAGAATATTGTGCTGTACCGTGACCCAACACCAGTTTGCCAGCCATGCCCATGCAACAAGGGCATCAACGTTCATGCAAACATGTTACTTATAACCACTGTAAGAAGCAGCAAAAGCGTGGAGGCCTAATGTCAATTACTGACAAAAAAACATTTGAGAAGCAGTCACAACTTAACATTTACCTCTGGGACAACTGAAACAGCTTTATTAAGCTCTCCACTTTCTGCCATATGCAAAGTCAAATGTATAACATGAAGCACTGGGCAGCAGGCAGAGCTCCACATTTGCCAGTAATAGTACAGCACAAAGTAAAGTGGCTGCATATTACTGCTATCTACAAAAAAGATAATTCTACTTCTTGCACCCATGCCAGGTCTCATTTAATTGCTGATGAATTGCACCTGGTTCTGCACAGTGATTACCAGCTACAAAGAGTCCATGCTGTGGATCAACATTGCCAGCTTCACCTCCATACTGACCACTCTCACAAAGTGATCTCCAGGTTGTTATGTATTGTTGAATACTGCAGCACATACCCTTTCTGACCACCAATTCCAAATGTGCGTCCTTTCCCCTTTTGGTCATGGTGCATGCCTGGTCCCTCAACTTGGCATGCGCCAGGTCTCAATGCATTTCTGTAATCCACCTAGGTGTCACCTAGAAACCTGCAATGCTGCCCTATCTCTCTATGGCACGGCAATCGCATAGTCGCCACAGCATTGCTTTCCTCCCAGGATCCCAGCAATTGGGGTGGCAGGGATGCTGCTCCAGCTCCTTCACCTGCCGGCCTTTGGGCATTGCATGCCCCCCTTGGCCACCTTCGAGCCCCCACCACAGCTGTATCACAAGCAAGGGCATGTTCCTCCAAATCCACTGGTTGTATGTGGCAGCCAGCAAGCCTGGGGCCGTTCAGTAGTGGAGTGGCAGTGTTTTGTCAGCCCATCCAGGTTGTTTCTTTTGTTGAAAGCCAGGATCAAACTGTATCCAGTTTCAACAGAAGTAAAAACCAGTTCGTGTTGAGAGGTTCAACAAGGAAAACCTAGCTCTGAAACAAACATAAATGCTCAAAATGCTTTGAAAATGTCATCATTCAACATCCAGCCTCTAAACGCAAGGCAGGATCAAAATGTATTGAAAGATTCAGTGGGGGGGGACAGCTCCAGAGCAAGACCTAGTGCTCAAAATGCATTCAAAGAGTCAACAGTGAAAAACTAGCCTTTAGACGCATCAGAGGAGAGGGACAAACTAGCTCCAAAAAACACATACACGCTCAAAATGCACTGAAAATGTCATCATTCAAAATCCAGCCTGAAAACTACACGGGAGTATGCACACATGTTGAATGGATCAACAGATGGTAAATACAAGCTCCAAAAAACACTCAGAAAAGCATAACATGCATTGAAGATTTCATCAATGAAACGGCCTGTAAACAGCAGTACATTTTGATCCTGCCTTGTGTGGGAGAAGAGTTGTTAAATATATCAGGATTCGAAGTAACAAAGCATGGAAACCCAATACAAAATGGGAATCCACCAGTATTCGCATTTACCAAAACGCGAGGGAAGGGTGTATTTTGAAGCTGTTTTTGTTGGTCTTTGGAACGTTTTAATATGTTTTGTTCCTCACTAGTAGTTTACAGGCTGTATGTTGAATAATGGATTTTTCAATGCATTCTGAGCATTATGCGTCTGTTGCAAATAATATTTTTGTCTCTTGGCCTATCAAGAGGTGGTAATCCTTCTTTCTAGTTTACAGGCTGGATTTTGACTTTTGAATGCATTTTGAGCATTTCGCTGTGTTTCGTACCTGTTTTTTTCCTTCTGTTTCAATACATTTTGATTCTGCCTTGTGTGTTTCTAACAACAAGAAGTGTTAGAAATACATCAGGATTCGAATTTCCAAAAAGCACAGAAACTAAATGCATAATGTGGCTGTAGAGTTGTTAGAAACCTTCCAGAATCATTTACCAAAACGCGATGACATGAAGGAAGAAGGCAGCGGGAAGAGAGAAGGCAGGTGAGAGGAAGGGAAAGGACACAGGATCACTAGCATCTAAACCAGAGAGCAGGGAAGCGAGTGTTTGCAACACGAGGCGGTTCAGTGAGCAGGGACAGATAAGAAGAATACCTCTGAGGACTGTGGAGGTGCAGCTGATAGTTATCAGGGGGGTGATAATTGTTCACTCTTCGAGTCACGTCGAGTGGAGTCGGTGTTGCAGCAGGAGGCAGGGTCTGGAGCAGTCTTGTCTCACCTCAGGCTCACATACTCTCAGAAGCTGCTTCTGGAAGGTGAGGAGGCTGGCAGGCTGCGCAGCAATGCACTGTGCACTTCAGGCCGGGCTGGGCTGGCACGTGCCGTATTCCCCGGGGATGGGGGAGGAGGGGAAAACACGAGCAAGAGTTGTTGACAGCAACCCTTGCTCATGGTCCTGTATGGCTGTCCTCCCCCTCCCCCAGTGTTGTTGTTATGGAATCGGATTCGGATAGAATCCACCCGGTCGGGCCCATGCCTGCTGGGTGCAAAATTCAGAGTCTTTTCAGAGTCTGAGGTTTCCACACATCAGTGCACATGGCACATGCTGCTGCAGACTGGGGGAAACAAACTGAGGGGATACATGCCATTGTACCCCCCCTTAAGATTGTGGGGGGGTCTGTCCCCACCGTTCCCCAATGTCATACGCTGATGGCACTTTGTCAAAATGGTAGAACTGCTTTGCAACAACCCAATTGCAAAAGTGGTCACAAATGGGAACCTTTCTGAGATGTTTCTGTTGCATATGGGGACATGCCAGGGGTGCCCACTGTTGCCTATCTCATATCCATTAGCAATAGAACAATTGTCCTTGAAATTGAGTATGAAGACGGGCTGAATTGCATTGCTAGAGGGAATGAGGAACACTGTGTTTTCTTATATGCCGATGACCTATTATTGTACATCCGTGTGTGTTCATTATACCTCCCGTGCATATGCAAGATATTGCAAGAATATGGGTACAATAAATCTGAGGTAATGCCATTCTGGACTGATATTTTGTGGGATCCGAGTGAGGAGGGCCCATTTACATTACAACTTCAATGCTTTACGTATTTGTGGATACAGGTGAGTGCTGATCTCAAAGAGTTAGCTGAATGAAAATACCTGCGCATCTTGGCTAAGATTGAACAGGATATGATTAGATGGGATGTACTTCCACTCTCACTAAAGGGCAGGATCAATGCAACAAAAATGAAGTCCATGCCCAAATGCATATAAATAGTGTACATGATACCTGCATCTCCATCAATGTGCAAATTAACAAGGGGGGTCCTGGGAGTCCCTCTGCCAGACATTAGTCCTGGTTACGAGAGACTTACCCAGAGTCTTTTGCTCACTTTCTTTCACAGAGAAGAAATATCCCAAACATATCAGTCTTTGTCCTGCCCTGGGGCAGTCCAACACCGAAATGCTAGGCAATTCTCCTCTGAACAAGAGTACCAACAGCAACCCCAGACACGTGTTTCGGTCTGGTTGGACCTCATCAGTAGGGTGGAGCTGTGCCTCTCTCAAAATAGTGAGCAAGGGGTCCACGTCTGGATTCCCCTAGTAACTTAGGGTGAGACCCAAAGTTATTTCAATATGCAAATTAACAAGGGGGGTCCTGGGAGTCCCTCTGCCAGACATTAGTCCTGGTTATGAGAGACTTACCCAGAGTCTTTAGCTCACTATCTTTCACAGAGAAAAAATATCCCAAACATATCAGTCTTGGTCCTGCCCTGGGGCAGTCCAGCACCGAAATGCTAGGCAATTCTCCTTTGAACAAGAGTACCAACAGCAACCACAGACACTTGTTTTGGTCTGGTTGGACCTCATCAGTAGGGTGGAGCTGTGCCTCTCTAAGAATAGTGAGCAAGGGTTCCACGTCTGTATTCCCCTAGTAACTTAGGGTGAGACACAAAGTTACTTCAATATGCAAATTAACAAGGGGGGTCCTGGGAGTCCCTCTGCCAGACATTAGTCCTGGTTACGAGAGACTTACCCAGAGTCTTTAGCTCACTATCTTTCAGAGATATCAATGTCCATGTTAAGAGATTTTGAAAGGCAGTTGGGGAAATGTATATGGTGCAATAAGAAAGCTGCAGCCAAACCTGATGGAGGGTTAGCACTGCCATCCAGGCAGACATATTATCTTGTGGCACAAATAAGCTGAGCCAAGCGATGGCTGAATGGGGAGGACTCTACTATTTGGCCGACAATGGAGCTGGTTGCAATGCAACCCTATGCCCCGAAGGAGATGTTAAGGATCCCACCCACTAAACTGTCCAGATCTAGTAAGAAACACCCCATTATTTGCCATTGAATGCCTAAACTAACGGGAACGGACACAAGATGTTCTCCACCTTGGCTCAGTGGTAGAGCACTCCTCTCATATTGCTCGAAAGACTGACTAAATGTTAAACAAGAGTCACACTGGCAAAATGTTCAGATCATGGATCTATACAATGAGTCCACGCCGCCACGGTTCTGGGAGGTTCAGGAAATACATGTCCTCCGTCTCACATGTAATGAGTGGCTGCAGCATAGCGCACTAATGTCGATAGCAAACTCGCACACTTCACACTATACACGTAGTAGAGACTCACTGGTTTGTGAGTTGGAGTTTGCCTGAGATATTGCCAACGAATATGAAAACATTTTACTTGCTCTGTATATCAAATGATCTCGTTAGAAATGGGACCCTGATTGGCATGTGGACCGAAGATTTGGGGATAACTGTTGACACCGAGGATATCTATTCCTCCTTTACTGTGCTCAAAGAAGTCTAATATATTCTAATAAAAAAGAGGGATCCAATATGAAATAATACAACAAGCCTACTTTACTTCAACCAGGCTGTATACTACGAAACTGCTACAGTCGCCTTCGTGCTGGAGAAAGTGTGGTCAGTGAAGTACAATGGGATGCATACTTTGGTCTTGCCCTAAAATCATGCCGCTTTGTGCAATGGTACTATTGAAAATATCCCAACATTAGTACCCGGCGTGCGCTGTACACCGGGAATACTACGTGTGGATTGCCTCTTTTCTGAGGCATACCACACAGTATTCCTGTGTACGTTAGTGCGTCCCGCCCCTTGCCGGGTACTCTGTTCCCGGCAAGGGGCGTGGCAGCCCCTTAGCCAATGAGGAGGCTCGAAATGGGGCAATCCTCGCTCCGAGCCTCCACATGGCTGGAGGCTGCCTTCATCCCCCGCCGGGGACTCAGGTAAGTTTTTTTTTCCTCCACCTCCCTCCCCTGCAAACTATACCTCCCCGCCCTCCCAACCCCACGTACCTTCTTTTTTCTTCTTTTCTTGGAAGCAAACGTGCTGGAAACACTTCTGTTCCCAGGGCGTCTGCTCCCGATGGCCTCCATGGAAAGGGAAAACGGACTACGCTTTCCTATTCCCGGCGGCTATTTTTTCACCTTTTATTTTTTATTTTTTTTCTGTTTCGAAACGCAGCACCCTTGTCTAACGGGCAGGGGTACTAATGGCTATAAGACCTTCGGCGGCGGACCAATACCGCCCAAGGTAATGCCCCCCAGGGCTTCATTAAGACCCTTGCTATACTTGGTCCTGTAAACACAGCCCCGGCGGCATTACCTGGTGCAGTATTGGCCCGCCGCCTCAGGTCTTATTGCCACATTTAGGGCTCTAGTACTGCATGCTCACCCATGCAGATGCTGTTTGGTCTAGGTATAGAAGTGTGGCACAAAGATGCCCTAGCCAGGAAATGTTGGTCATAGCCCATAAGAATATACTGATCAGCTGGAAGGCCGCGCCCCCCCACCTAAAGATGTGAGCAACATTACTTTCGAAGACGTGTGCTATGGAAAGCTGTGGATATAGACAGTGAATGGTGTCCCCACAATCTCTGGGGCTATTTGATAAATACATATAATACATCAGACAATAATTCATACCAATACAGCTCAGATATAGGTGATTACTGTTAATGGGCATGGACTAATCACTAGCTGATGCCCGTATGATGTGATATAATAATAATAATAATAATAATAATAATAATAATAATAATAATAATAATAAAAATAATTTTGCATTTATATAGCAGTATTTATTTATTCACATTTGTTTAAAGCGCACAATCAGCCGTGAGCATCGTGGCGCTGTTACATGTAGAAAATTGGCTGGTTACAAAAAAGCAGGTTACAAAAAGCCGGTTGATACAACCAGAAGTTACAGAGTAGGTACGATGATGATTACAAGTCATTTTTGTTTTACACTAGCAATTTTAGATACATAAGCTAGCAGTGTAGGCATGGCGCATTAAGGAGCAGTTCATATCAGCGGCAGAGGGTGGGGTAGGTTTAGGTAAAGAGAGTAGTTTTGAGTGATTTGCGAAAGGAGTACAGAGAGGGTTCGGCTCTGAGAGCGATGGGGAGATCGTTCCAGAGCTTAGATGCTATGTGTGGGAAGCCAATGCCTCCAGCTTTAGCTTTTCTTATGTTTGGGACTTCAAGTTGGTTAGCAAGGTGGCTTCTATGGGCCGGCAGGAGGATTTCCTGATTATGGTTTCTGATAAGTAGGAGGGCGCAGTGTGGTTAATGCATTTGTGTGTGAGGGTGAGTATTTTGAAATTCTTTCCTTGACTGGGAGCCAGTGGGCATTTCTTCGGGCCTGCGATACATGATCAGATTTAGGGATGTGCACGGCAGTATGGAGCGCGTTGTTTTGCACTATTTGGAGCTTATTTAGATTTTTCGAGGATGTGCCGGCTAAGAGGGCGTTGCAATAATCAAGTCTAGCTCCTATCGTGGCTCTAGCGATGGACAGGCAGTTGGGAGTGGTAAGGTAGGGTTTTATGGCATAGATGAGTTCAGTGGTCAGAGTGGATGAAGAGGAGATGGCGCTGACTTGTCTTGTCATAGAGCGTGTAGCGTCAAGATAGACTCCTAATGTCTTCACCGCAGTGGAGACAGGTGTGTTAATGTTGTCGATAGGCATGTGTGAGTAGTCTTGGCTGAGCTTGGATAGAATTTCACTGGGGGCCAGGATGATGATCTCTGTTTTGTCGCCGTTAAGGCAAAGACCATTAATGGCCATCCAAGCTTGTATCGTGGTGAAGATGTTGAGTAGTGCTTCTGTGTCATGTGTATAGTCTCCTGTGAGTGGGAGGAGGACTTGTGTGTCATCGGCATAGTTTGTGTAGGCTTTGCCGAGAGAATCCAGTAAGTCAAAGAGGGGTTTAGTAAAGAGGTTGTAGAGGGTTGGTGCAGTGCATGACATTTGTGGGACTGCGCAGCTTATGGTGGTCGGGGGAGCGTTAGCCTGGTCAGAGTAAACTTTCATGGCTCTACCTTCTAGAAATGAGGTGATCCAAGTCGTAGCTTCGTGGGAAAAATTAGCAGCATTGAATAGGTGGGATGTGAGGATGCCATGGTCGACTAAGTCAAACGCTGCAGAGAGGTCGAGTAGTAGGAGGAGAGCAGGCTTGCCTGTGTCCATTATACTAGTAATTTGATTCTTTAAATCTAGGAGGGCAGTTTCGGTTACATGGCCTTTGCGGAAACCCGACTATCTTCTACCTAGAATAGCATGGGTTTCGAGGTATTGCTGTATTTGGTTGTGGGCGGCTTTGTCTAGGATTTTGAGGAGGAAGGGGACAGTGGTGATGGGGCGATAGTTGTTGGGGGCAGTAGGATCTAGTGAGGGTTTTTTTAAGAGTGGGCGTACCCAGGCTTCTTTTAGGCATTGAGGTACGGTTCCTGATGAGAAAGAAGCATTGATGAAAGCTGTGATGATCGGGGTGAGTGCTTCTGAGCACTCTTTGATGATGGTGGGTGGGCATATGTCCCCTTTGCACGTGGAAGGTTTGATAGTTTTGAGTAGGACGGAGACTTCTAGCTCATTAACTACTCTAAAGGTAAAGAGGGGTATTTGCGGGAGAGGGTTGTGAGAGGGAAGTGAGGGGGACATGGGGAGGTTGTTGAGTGCTTTACGTTGAGATGCTATTTTGTCTTGGAGCGTTTTCACTTTATTAAGGAGGGCTGTCTGGATGCCTGTGCACCATGCTTCATCCTTGATGATCTTGTCAGAGCTGGACTCAGGAGTGTTGAGTTCTTTGAATATAGAAAATATTTCTCTGGATTTGGAGCTGGCTTTGGTAATTCTCTGATTAAATGATTCGGATTTGGCTTTGAATATGGCCTTTTTGTAGGTCCATGAGATTTCTTTGAGCTCATTGAGGTAGGATTGGTTGGGTGCAGATTGCCAGTTGGATAGGGCTTTATGTTTCTTGGTGTGTAATGCTGATAGTTCTTCTGGGAACTAGGAGTTGGAGTGCATGGATTTTTTCTCTTTTTTTTCTTCCAGTGGGGAGATGGAGCCAATGGCTTGGGCGAGGGCCTTGTTGTAGAGGATGGCGAGAGAGGTGGGATCTTGGTTAAAAGGATGCATCAGTTCAGGGATATCAAGAAGCGCAGCGAGGTTATTGGCCGTGAGTTTTTTAGAGCTTCTGACTTTGGTGGGAGGGGCATAAGTAAGAGTTTTCCGGGTGGGTGTGGTTGGGATGGAGAATTGGATGAAATAGTGATCTTTCCACAGGAGGGCTGAGATGTAGGAGATTGTCAGTGAACAGTTATGATCTGCTATCCAGTCGATGGATCGGCCTTTGCAATGGGTTGGACTGGTGACTTTGTGTTGGAACCCTATGTGGGAGAGATCCTTGGCTAAGAGTGCGGCAGCCTTGTCCTTTGGGTCATCTAGGCCCAGGTTTAGGTCACCAAGCAAGATGGTTTTAGTGGAGCCTTTCAGGTTGTTGCTTATGATTTGGAGGAGTTGTTTATGAAAGTCGGGGGAAGAGCCTGGTGGTCTGTATGTGACTATGAGGTTAATGGTGCAGTTGGGGGAGAGAGCCAGTTTAGCATAGAGAAGATCTGCGTTGTTGTCCCATTGTTGGTTACACAGTCTAATGGCCAGGGAGTTTTTATAGATGAGGGCGACGCCTCCACCTTTGGTGGTATTGCGGTCCTGTCAAAGGATGGTGTAGTCCTGAGGGAGGGCGCGGTGTAAGGATGGGTTAGATGCTTCATGGAGCCATGTTTCGGAAATGGCTAATATGTCTAATTTGTGGGTGGTGATTAGGTCATTGATCTCAATAGCATGGGCATGGATAGAGCGTTCATTAATGAGTGTGCAGTTAAGGGACAGGTTGGCTGGAGAAGTATCTCAAGCGTCTGTGTTCACGGGGTGCGAGGTGGAGGGTGCATGTATGGGTGAGTGAGGTTGGGGTGTAGGTTTGGGTGTCGGGAGGTAGGGGGGTGTATGTGGGCAGGGGAGTGTGAGTGTGCGAGTGTTGTGTGGGTGCGATATCTGGTGCGATATCTGAGGTTGATGTTTCTGCTGTGCATGGGAGGTGGGGCGCTGCGGAGCGAGAGGGATGGTTTGGTGCGAGTTCTTAGTCTGTAACGCCTAAGGGAGTGTTCAGGTGGGTTAAAGGTGCAGAAGTTAAGTGAGTTGTGTAGTGTTGTGGATGAGGCAGAGTGCATGACGTCTGGTGGTGACGTGAGGCCTGTGTGTGCAGGGAGCAGATTGCTGGAGGCCTAGAGAGAGAGCGTAATAAGGAGGATGGAGGAAGGGGAGAGGAAGAGTGTAGACGCTGTAAGGTGAGAAGCTGAGGAATGCATTAGTAAACAGTTGCAGGAAAGAGTTAATGCAGGACCAGTTGGCCGTTCACTAGTGTGGTATCAGTGGAGCAGGGGTCTGGTAAGAGACACACACAATCAGGGGCCGCTAGGGGCTTTGCAGAAAAGGCATACACAATCAGGGGCCGCTAGGGGCTTTCATACACAATCAGGGGCCGCTAGGGGCTTTGCAGAAAAGGCATACACAATCAGGGGCCGCTATAGGCTTTGCAGAAAAGGCATACACAATCAGGGGCCGCTAGAGGCTTTGCAGAAAAGGCATACACAATCAGGGGCCGCTAAGGGCTTTGCAGAAAAGGCATACACAATCAGGGGCCGATAGGGGCTTTGCAGAAAAGGCATACACAATCAGGGGCCACTAGGGGCTTTGCAGAAAAGGCATACACAATAACTGGCCGCTAGGGGCTTTGCAGAAAAGGCATACACAATCAGGGGCCGCTAGGGGCTGGCAAGGGTCAATAAAGTTTGGAGGCCATTTTTTGGGTGCATGGTATCCTTGGTGAGGAGCTTATGCAGAGGTTTTGTTGTTGGGGTTATTTGGGACTCACCTAGGAATCAGGGTGGAGCAGAGTGTGTTCAGGCAGCATGGGGCCCCCTAGCGCCTGTGGCGCTCTGTCAGCTCGGTCAGTGCAAGGCCTTCTTTCTTGGCCTTGCTTCGCTGGCCGGCTAATAGCCTGCCGGCTATTGGGTGGTAGAGTAATGGAACTGATTTGCCGATCCGGGCCAAGGGAAGTCAGGCAGGGGAGCGGACATCAGCAGGCAGAGCCCTGCATCTGGGCGGCGGCCATCTTGGATTGGAAATGCCTCGTGTGTATCACGGAGGATGCGGCTGGGGAAGCGATCAGCTGTTGGCTAGTGCTGCGCTTCCAGATGTGGAAGCGCCGGAATGCGGGATAATGCTGCAGAATCCATGGCAGATCGTGAGATTCCAGCATGGAGCAAAAAGCTTCAAGGCAGCGTGATCACTACGAACCCTCAGGTATGTGTGTGTGGTGCTCATTTATCGATCTCGGAAGGATGAAAGGCTGAGTTTGGCCCTGCCAGAATTCAAACCTACTTTAGCAGGATCTGCACTGATGTCAAAGCAAGCGCTCTACTCGCTATGCCACTTGACCGGCAATATGTATATTACCCCACATTTTCTGTATAGAATACAGCGCTACACATGTAGGTAAATGTGGGCCCACCTGTAGATGCATTTGTGCACCATGTTTGTGATTGCAAGGGCCCACCCAGACAACAATCATCCATTTACTTTTTGGCTTATTCCTTTGGTTTCACTAGGGAGGTCGGGACTAGGGGGTAAGGGAATGGTGGACAATGTCGGATCGAAAGAATGTTGAATGTACATTTGCATGTCACACCATCCCTAGTTGTATTGTTTAAATACTAGTAAAAATATTAAGTGAAACATAAAATAGCGCACCACACAAATTGGCGTATTCCCCATACTTATTAATAAAGGTAACACATTGGTGTTATAATGGACACAGGGTTGCCATTAGGCCCTCAGATTGTAGCAGCTCCCAACAACATTTCCAGAGGCGTATTAGACAGAGTATTTGAAATAAGAGAGTCAAAAGTAGTATTTTGGTTCAGTAGTCACTGGTCGGGGGGAAGGGGGGTTAGAAATAGTCTGAAATATCCAAACCATAGTAATAAAAGAGAAGACAATCGAAGGGAGGCAGGGCAGCTTTCTGGGAAAGATATAAGATTTGCACTGGGGACGTGCACTTAGCCAAGCAGGTGACTGGAAGAGCGGGCGAGAATGCACATTCTCCATCCACTGTTTCCTGCTACTCGCGGCCCGTCCCCAGGTGGCGCCATCATTTTCTTTATGTGGGGTGTCTCACCCTGTTGCCTCTCACTCCTCCCACGCCACCCCCCAAAAAAAACGTTCCTTCCCCACTTACCTGCTGGACCAGAGTTTTTTGCTCCGATCCCAGTGCTCCTCCGGCTCCCGGCCGCCGCCATAGAAATGGAACACAGACTTCATCCCTTTTCCCTATGGCGTCGACCAATCTCCCAACAAAACCCGGGGCGCAAACGGCTTTCACCCCCTCAGGGAGGTCGTACATGGCCTTTAACGGCCCACAGCCCGCGTTGAGCCCCTCTCGACGGCCTACTTGACTGAGGCTGGCAGGACATTAAGACCATGTCTCCCCACCACTGCTGGGGTGAAAGCCATAATGAGAACTAGGTTGTAGGAAGGGGGGTTGGTAACCTCACCCTTGGAAGGTTAAGACAACTCCACTTGGTATCCTCCAAGAGAATGAGGTGAATCTGCGGGTTAAGGTGGCTAAAAACACTCTACCACAGATGTGACCAGTGAGCATGAAAGCCTGAAGGGCAGTGGAATGGAGCAATGGGCAAGTTTGCTCTGACTTGCTTTGTTGTATGCTGGATCTTCCCTTTAACATACTGTCGGATCCAACACAGAGCATGAAATGGTACATTTACGAATGTGAGCTCTGATCGTGCTCATATTGACACTCCGCCAGATATAGGTTTCACATGTTGCCATGGAACGGGCTTACAAATGTTTCCAGTCATGGAGCACAGCTGCGCCAACTGTGCACGACAGCGTTTTTTAGGCAAATATGATGCGCTGCGTTAATCCCATGCTGCGGGAGAAATCTACTGCGCCTATCCCTGCGGATTCTCCGGCAGTGCCTGCCAGCCAGGCTGATCCAGCCACTTAGATCACTTCCTCATTTAGAACACCCACAGCATCCACCGCCAAACCATATTTTGAGAATGATTTTGTTTGCCTACTTAACACCGAGAACCAGCAATGAAGGGTTTGCTCGCTGGGGCCCTTCCAGCTCTATAATTGGCACATAAACAGTAACTGGGACGTAATACGTGCAGCATCTGGGAAGCCGGAAGTGCACGCAGCATTCTCAACCCCGTTAAGTTAATGATTTTTTTCTGCGTTTGTGCTCAAATCGACGTTCTTGGAAAGTAACCGAGAATGCATGCGTCACCTTCGGCTGTTATGGGAAATTTCAAGTAAATATTAATGAAATGTTACACTGCGCATTAACATGTTGTGGTTTCATGTTTAGGCTTGGCAAACCAATTAGTTGATCATTATGAACAAAAAATGAATACACAGATAGAGGGCGGCTCATTAGGCAGTGCGTTGGCATCACAGTGAGGTGGCGGTGCACAGCTAACTCCAATTTGATTGACGTGCGTGCTTTACTCCCTCGCGCTAGCTGGCAATGTTTGGGACGTGGCACTGGTACAAGGACAGGCACGCGTCTGCCAAATTAAGATGGACCAACATGAAAACATTATCAGGTGAAAATTCATTTGGACGTGCAACCAGCTTGCCAAGCGAGGCTTGCTATTTGATCATGAGAATTAACATGTTTTTTGGCATTGTATACAAATGCTTTGTTTAGAGATTATTGTGTCTTTTGCAAAAATTACCTGAACTCAAGTACATGTCATTAGTATCTGGCAGGGCTCTCAATGCGTCACTGGAGATGCGTGCTATCCCCACTCACCCTAAATAAAATGCGCAGTAAAATTGGACCTAACACCCATCTCCAGACCATCCACAAACGTGAGTGTGTAGTAAGACCATAATGATGTCTTTGTGTAAAGCAGGCAGATGCACAGTTCCAGAGCCCACTTTTGGGTTATGCAAGTGATAATGAGATACTATGGAATACTAAAAAAGACTAGCTATAGTCTTCGATAAAAAGAGAAGTAAAATACTGAATGTAGTATTCAACTTTGGTAAGAGAGGTAACAAGCACACGTTCTCCCAAAAAGGTGTGGGTGGATAGCTCACAAGCAAAGCGCTGCTCTTTGAAATGCGCTTCATAGGTTAAAATCTTACGCCAGGGCCCACTCAGCCTTTCACCTTTCCAAGGTAGATAGACTGAGTATCATAACACGTGGTAATAATAACATCCGGCATTACAGAGCTTAAAAGTGGAAAGAGCCCTTTCCGTGAGAACCTAATTATAAAGGTTTAGTCATTCACACTCTCCTGCTGTAAGGGTTAGTCGACGAGGTCGGCGGTAACGCGCCGGTGCAACTGACGGGTTGCTGCTGACCTCATAACACCATTTCTGCCACCTGATATGCCGGTGCCACTGGGACATCAAGTCGCAGCGGGCCGGGATGTCAGGCGGTGGAAACTAAGTCCCGATCCGCGTGGAGTCTCATAGGACACCATGGGAATGGTGGTAGGGAAGTACTGACTACATTACTCATGGTGCTGATGCTTCTGTGCAAACCATGCTTGCAGGGGCCGGTGCTGTCGGGAGCACCGGCTGGCATTCTCGTAGTCTGGTGGTCCTTATTTCAGGACCGCCAGAATAGTAATGAGGCCCATTATGCCAGTGAAGTCAGACTAATTCCCTGTTCATTTACTGCTAAATGGTACCAAGCAATCCTTCCCCTTTCTATGTGCTCTGTGGTTTTCACTCCCTTTCCTTACCTATTTATTCCTCTCTGCTTCTCCTCATGCAGCCCTGTTGATCAATGAACAATGTCTCCAAAATTTAAAAGGGCTCAGAAATGTAAGTGTCACCTTCTTTTCTCCTTGTAATGCATTCTTATTCTGTGTTCTTTCATATCTCCAGAGAGTACAAGAGTTGAATTTATTACAGAATTGTCTTGCTAAGCTTCCTGATACCGTGGAACACACACAGATGGATTTTAGATGTTTCAGACTCGAATTTTAATCTACATGGCAAAGTGATGCTCACAATATAACTAAGTCTTACTCTGCCAACTTCTTTACAATATTTGTCAAATATGCTCTCTAAAGTAGCTGTCACAGTTTAGCGTCCAATCAAATGCTTGAAAAAGAGGTTCAGGTTAAGAGACCTTTTTGCTACACTGTTGAAAAATGTGAAACTACCCATATGTCCAGGCACGCCATCTTACTACTGTATGACTCAACCGGCCGTCTTCTACACATGACAACTACCTACACACATATATGATTCTTCCAAGTGAAAGGGTAAAAGGTACATGTCCTGATGTGCTTACGGATGTGTCAGAGATACCGTTCTTCATTCTACATGTATGTGCCAGTCCTACATGTGTGGTATCAAGGAACTGCATACCTAGTGGCCCTACATCTTCGCTGGCGAGCAATACCACTGTGTCTTATTCAAAACACCCAAGTAATTGATAGATCCTGCAAGGAGCATCACCCACAAGAAGATAACACATGCCATTTCTTTTTTGGCAACTACTCACCAGGGACAAACAGGGATTTTAAGATCAAATTCCTGTTTTCGAATCAGCCTAGTATAATTGTCTCTGTGTCTCATACATCCACCCCCTGCCGTGACGTCTAAAGCTAGGACCAACATTTAAGCCGTTTGGCCAAGCTTTCTTTACTTTCTGCTAAATATTAGCAACGTCGACCAGAGGATTTATTTTTAGGTTAGCAATACAGACACTAGAACAGATACAGCCCATTATTGCCTGAAAACGTTTTTGTATTGGGCTCCAAAGAGGAAACTAAGGACTCCTGTCAAACCACACAGACATTTGGTCCAGGCATTGAACTTAGATCTTGATGCCACACACACATCACAGATGTTGATGCCAGATTGAATTAATTGTTTGCCATCCAAAGTTGCCCAGTCAATATTGCTTTAGGATATGTTCATGAATGCTACTTTGCACTGTATTTGTTTGATGTATACACAGCTTGTTCACATTATATTTGTTTTAAGGGTTTTGTTCAAAAAAATATATACATGATTTGATATATGTTGAAAGAAAACAATTTTAAAAAAAGAACGAAGGAGTCACACTAATTAGACTAAAAATGTTTGAAGTACTTAAGTTACAAAGTGAAGAAAAAAAACAATAAATATTATAGGGTAATGAAAAAAAAACTTAAAAAACCAACGAAACATGATTTACACTGTGTATTGTTAAATGGTTTCATTGCCATCTTGTAGGGATGTCAATTTTGACAGTAATGAAGTAGTAGAGAAAAGAATGATCTCAGAAATTATCTATTAGGACGCCCCCATTGTTACAAAAGATTCACCAAGGGGACAACAGATACCATCAACAGCAGAAAAGTGCCATCCCTTCCTATTCAAATGCCAGGCCTAAAAAAACCTCCAAACACTACTATATATGGTATTCCTGAGGATTTATTCTGGGGTCAAGCTGATTTTTGGGCCCCTTTATTGGCAGTTGGCTTTAACTCAAGGCTGGCTAGTAGAACTTTCCACGACTCTTGAAATTATGCAATTATATGCCTGTACTATAAAAAAGGACCAGGAATGTGCCAACTTCATACTGTCCGAATTCCTTGCTAGATTCCTCTTTTAAACCTTTTGGCATGGGAATCCTGGCAATGCTACAATACTGGTTAGAAGCTAATAATATTCTCTCACCCACCCAGTAACGCTTTAGGGAAGGTTTAGGAACTCAGAATCAGCCACTTAATTGGTAGCTTATGATCTCAAACGCCATTTACCTTAACAAAGGAAAACTATACAACGATGTTAGATCAGCATTCGAAAGGGTTAACAGCAGGGGTCAAGTCCTAAAAATAGAAGTGGGGGGACTCATCAGCAAACGCAATGCGATGTGACATTGCCAGAAATTAGCACATCAAGGTGAAAAATGTATATTTCCTTAAATTGGCTTTGCATTACCACCCAAATAGCACAGGATGAATGGCATTTGCCTTTCATAAAATCACCACACACACAAAACCAAGAGAGGGTTTTTTCTCCTAATAGTGTTTTTGAAAACGTTAAAAGGTGTGCATGTTTTAAACTACAAGAATCAATAAAAATGCAGTACCGAAATGGGACATATCACCTTTAGTTGTTTTTTTTTATCAGGTTATACAGTGCAGTGGTGAAGTGCCCGGCCTGTGAACCTGACTACTGTGGATTGATCCCCGAGGCCGGCTTTAATTCATGAATTCAGAGAGGACATTCAATGTTTCTCATTTTAGTTAGGGGGGACTGAGTCCACCCTCTGAAAAAGTGGGTAGACTCCGTCCTCCCACGTGTACCCTCGACTTGAGCCGTGGTTAACAGGTCCAAACTATGGTCCATCTTGTTTCCTATGAGCTACCCTTTGGGAACTAGTTTCTTATCCATGCTCCATGCCAATAACTGGGCCTGTGTGAGATCTCTAGACAAAGACCACTGTACATCGAGGATTCAGGTTGGTGTTGGTGTGTGACTGTTTTTACATCACCAACCACAACGCAGACATTCCAGAATTGGGCGGTATGCCTTTAACGGTCGTGATGCATCTGGATGATACCCTGCTGCTAAAAAAACTATGTTCATTGCACATTCTAATTACGGCTTATGTTCACTTCATGTCTATTCTTGACTTGTCCATTAATGCCTCGAAATCAACAATTACGGTCGAGTCAGAAAAAATCTAAACTTCCGGTTTTCACAGCAGGGTCAGACCCAATGAAGGTGTGTTTGGGTTTTGAATATTTGGGTTTTACATTCACCTCAAGGCTGAATAAGGCCTGCCACATTGAGCACCAAAACACTTTTTGCAGCCATGTGGGGGGGGGGGGGGGGGGAGGACAGGGGAGGTGCTGTGTTTTTTCTAAATAATATAAAGCTCGACCCATGGGTATAATGTTGAGAATATACTCGCATAAGGCAAAAATGGTTGCCAGATTTGCTACGTGTGTGCACTTTGGCTGTTGTGAATTGTCCCCAAATTGAAGAGAACAAACATTTTAAGTGTGTATTAGGTTTATCCAATTCGGCCCAAATGTTTTCTATATATTGAGGATGAGATCCTTATGGAGCCAGTAAAGCATTGGTTTAAAAATTGGCTGAATACATATGCAAGTTTGTCTCGTTTATTTTGCAGTCAGAGGCAAATTTCTTACATTAAGAGATGTTTTGACAATGTAAATGCAACAGAATGTTTTGTTAACCATTCCAACATTAATGTGCCCCATAGTAAAATAATTTTGAGGAATCTTAACCTTCAACTGAAGTCAGAGGGGGAGCACATAATATCACAAAACATGTCTAATCATTTACATGTTATTCTGTCCATGGCTAACGCTTCTGAGTCTTCTCTGTGAACTAATTTTAAAAACGACCGAACATTGAAAACAAGGGCAAGATTTAACCTCCTTCCAGTTAGGGCTGTTACTGGAAGGTGGTTCATGATCATTTGGCAACTGCAAATGATTCAGGCTAATATGCAATGCTCAATTAGAAGATCTTATGCATTTTCTATTTTTTTGTCAAGCATATAGTTCAATTAGAGGAAGAGAAATAAAGTTCATACCGTACAATTTTTATTTAGGCAGTGCAGACCGGTCATGATCTTCATTATTCTGTCTGATAATTCCCCTGCCACAGCCTGGAATTTGCTTCAGTACTTATGAAGTACCCTGAGCCTTTGAAAAACATTAATTAATTGTATTCTTGCTTTGTGATTATATTACCACATGTGTTCATAAACGTGTTCTATTTAATATGGGATTTGTTATTAAGGTTTGTACTTTGATGTTTGTTTTTCAATCCAAATAAAGTTGAATGGCTGCCTGACTGCCTGCCTATTAAAGGAGGGGGCACTGGGCACCAATTCTTCACAGTGCTGCTGGAAATTCTGTCATCCCTCCCTCTGCAGCTATATGCCATCATCGGAATACCTGCATCTTTGACTGGGACAAAGCATCCTCCCAATTATTGTCCACATCAGACACATGCTTCCATTGAATACTACATGCCCCTTAAACAAATGAATATCTGTTCTTATAGAAGGCTCGACACAGTTTTGCAAAATGTCCTTTCATTGTTAGTGGCTTAAAAAACAAACAGAATAAAACACTTGTCCCTTAATTTACTTCTCGATATGATCAATGCTACCACTATGTAAAATAACTCCAATAAAATGACCTTCTTCACCAATCTTCACAGGATCCACTCTTCCAACCATCTCCACATACATCATGTTTTGTTCCTAAAATAGACCTGAAACCAACACTGCTAGATGCATCTGTAAACAGGCCAAGTTCCCCATAAGACACCATGGACGCTGACTATACCAGTGTATAGTTAAATTTTGACAGAGAGGCTACAGAAACCTGCAAGTTACTTGAGCAGTTGGTTCAATGGTGTGTCTCTGTAATCTCGTGAATTGTCTGGTCAGTGGAATTACCCTAAGGACCAAGTTCACCTGTTCTACCAAAGCCTGGAGTTGATGCAGTGTGAATTCTTGCCACTAAAAACTCTTGTATTGATTTCTTGAATGACTGTACCTTCATGGTGGGCCCCCTGCATGCCCCAACACAGAGATAATCTCTATACATAGGAAGGTCAACCTTATAGTGTGTCCTTCTGTTTTTCCCTCTGCCAATGGGACACACAACCTCTAAATTGCTTGCAAAAAGTGGATCCATGTGCAACCACACACATGCAATGCAGACTGGCCTAAAATCAGTTTTTCAAAATAAAAGGATGCAGACGGCCTATTGCTATACACCTGTCAAATTGAAACTCCCTTCAAACTGAAAACCAAGTAATTGGTAGTCTTCAAGATGCACCAGCAGCAACCTAAAAAATTATTCTTAATCTGCCTTTACCATCACAGCCATTTTCTTTAAAGACTTCCAATTTTGAATCGCTAGTTCGACAACATACACCTTACAGCATAGATTCTGTTATCTATTGCATCATTTATAAACACTCCCCCTGTGGGAAGACACATTATCAATTAGGCTGTAATGCTTTTCCCTTTTTAGATGTCTGGCTGTAAAGGGAACACAGAAAATCCAATATGGCTCGGTCCTTAAATGGAACTGCTAACCCACCTAACGCTGATTCCTTCACAATCTTTGTAGCCACTACAACTACATTCACTAGCACGGATGCCTGGTTCTCCGGTATCTCCCCCGCCACCACCCGAAAAGCTGGGATGTGAACACCCACCCTGAAATCTGTATTCAAAAACTGGCCCACATTCTGTTGTAGTGATCAGCACTATTGGTGCACTCCCAGCCAGCACCAGCTGCTTCTCCAATACATCCTCTGCTTCCTCCCATACTTGTTGTTGTCCCACAGTAGCGTAACTGCTTTTTAATGTTGTGACTTTATACCCCACTTTCCCTTTCTGCCGTCTTCCTTTTCTTCATCAATTATGGGAAATCTGAATTAGGGGTGATCATTTCCTCCTGGGCCATGCCCAATTCTCCACTGAATCATATGCATCCTCATTTGAGCCCACAACCGAGACATTTGTGCTCCGCAGTTGCTCCAAAACCGGGGCGACCCCACTGTCTCGTACTGAACCCATCAAGGCATCCAGCAATTTGTTGGATGTCGGGCTATTCAAACCGAATGCTATTGATTGAAACAGTGCCTTACTCCATACCCAATAACACATGTTTTTATCTCTTGAATCTGGCTTGGTAAAGTTATGCCCAAAGATGAATACTAATGCAAAATGGTACATGCTTGAATCGAACAGGGGTCTGTACTTTTAATCAATGTTTTGTAAATGGGCCTGAGGCTCACAGCAAACTAGTTAAATTGTCCCCTTAAGAATTGCACATTTACGCATGTAGGTGGTACTCTAGGCTTCCATCCTCACCACACGGATCCAACCACAATGCTGCTTTGTCCACCCTGCAGCATCCCTTGACCACCACCTCTTAAGCCCTACCTACCTGTGCCTTGAGTCCAGATCGCAGAGTGGATCACTGCTGAGTCAATACTCCCCCCGCAGTGGAACCGTACCTCCTAGAATGGTGCCAATCACCAACGAAAACTGGATCTGGCGGTGCTGCAGAGAAGGGCCAGGTACTCTTTGTGCTCTCCGTTTCAAACTTCCAAAGTCTGACTGCTCCTTAGACATTGTAGGATCCGTGGCCCCTACTTCCTTCACAAGGGCCATATGACATCAAGCTTCATAGTGCTGAGGACTCATAGCTTGCTGGCCCACCGGCACATATGATATGATATGATTGGTTATTTATAACACGCTTAATACCCATAGGTTTCTAAACGTGGACCCGGAGATCGAACCTGTGTTGCTCCGTGTTGTCTTGGTTGCAAGCAAGCACGTTGCCCCTGAGCGATGATCAATGTGAGATACACAGCGATGGGAGATACACCTTCTGCTTGGGCTTGCTCAGAATGTATACTCAAAGTGGTATTGACTGTCCCTAGGAACTCACCGAATTGTATTAATTATGCTGTGCCCGAGATGTCTGAATTAATGAACTTCAACCTCACAATTTGTCTAACAAATTATACGACAACCCTTTCTTTATTCTGCAATTTACTCTTTTTTTTTATTTTTCCCTCTTTTAATTGTAATCTGTTCTTATTTAAAAATGCTTGTTTGCATTGAGCCGTCCCTTTAAAGATTTTTGAATACAATGTTTCACCTAAAAGAGAAAATGTTTCACATGCTTTTATTTATAGAATACTTTGTTGTAACAATAACGAAATTGAGTAAACGATAAAGGGAGTTCATAAATCTTATTTGATATATAGCAATAATTAGTGCAAGTTGAGTACCAATGAGTCCATACACATAGATGTCTCTCAATGAGGATTAAAGTTGCATTACTATCCAGGGTCAATAATGCAGACAATGCTATCTTATTTCATAATTAATTTACAATAAAAACATACAATACAAAATGTAGGTACTTCAAAGAATATTTCCAAAATAGTCCTAAAAAAAGTGGGCATACAGAGTAGCCTTGAAAACGTGGAGCGGTTTCTCGCTGTATAGGAGACAAAAGGGGTACATATATGTACATACTTCGGAAATCCATTTAGAGAGATTGACATTGTTTTCTCCACTGGCAAAATGTCCTACCATTTATCCACCACATTTTTAACATTGGGCCAAGCACGACTTTTACAATTCCTGGTCACAGCCAACTGAGCCGATGGGTGTCAATTCAGCTGTTACCCTCTCGAGTACACCCCTTCAGATGTATGGGCCAACAATACTGCTAACTGATCAAAGTGCAGCACTATATGATGTCTTTAATTTGAGAAAGAATCTCTTTCCATTTTCTTTTGGTTTTTATACAAAGCAACCTCGTGCGTGCCAGCTTCTCTGAAATTCCTCCAGCATGGAGGGGAGTATGTTGGGGCAGTTTATGGATCCACTCAGGGGAAACAGACCTTGTAAAATCTTTCCCTATTGCCAACACAATTAAATGATTCATGGGCCCTGTCCATATGTCTGCTCAGGATTCTGAATTGATTTGCAAATCCAGTTCTCTGCGCATGTCATCTTGTAGTTAAGTGTTGCTGTCGGGTCAACTTTCTCTAGTAGTTTTCATATGTCCGAAAATACATTTCTTATGCATTCCACTCACTACGGTCAATTCCATTGGAGTGGGCTGCCATGTGCCCGCTAAGCCTATTTGTGGGTTTGAGGCCCAGCATCAGATTTGGGTGTCTCAGAATCTTTTGCCATCTGGGAAATGTAATGTTGTCTTACAAGCCTCAAAATCTAGGGGGCTGCCCAATACATATATGTTGGCCAAACACTTAAGTCCTCCCGTTTTCCACCTTTTAAAGGTCTGGCTGTCCATTCCAGGAGTGAAGTCTGGGTTTTCAAGTATTGGGGACTTTGAACCAAAGCCTCCATGTCGTCACCACAGCCTATTGGCTCTGTCCCAATAGTGTAGTGCTGTCCTAGATGATGTCAGGGGGTTACCCCCTGCTCTTCTTGCTGCCTGGCTGAGGAAGGGTAGGGTGTCCATGGGGATCTCCGTAGGATCTTGCTCTAATGCCAGCTAATGCACTGAGCATTCTGGAGTGCCCCATTGGAATATTGGGTTATCTGTGCAGCCCAGGTACATCATTTATCTTCTGGTAGTCCTAGTGCTCCCATGGCCAACCTCCTTATCATTAGTTTTGCTGGGATTCTTGCTCTCTTGTTGCCCCATCGAAAGATTACAAGTATTTGCAATAGTTCATGTGTTGGAACCACTGAGTATTGAATGGCAAGTTGAAACAAAGTGGGCTGTTCGTAAGAAACCTCGCACAGTCCTTTGTTATAAAAGCACTTTTATTCATTACAGTGATAAAATGAGGTTCATAGCCACATTTCAGGATGGAGACATAAACATCCACTAGCCCCCATGGTCATCCACACTCTCCTCTCTCTGTCAAACTTCGAACCCAACACACACAACATTCCACTCCCCTCCAAGATCTGTTAATATGACATATGACATCACCTTAGCTGCCTGAATGAGTTACTGACATGAAGGCAAACTCCAGATCATGACACAAGCCCTTGGCATTCAAACAATTTATGGGATGAGGTTCCTTTTCTCTGCTGATATTCAACCCACACAGGAGATATCTTGGGTTGATCATCTAAGTTGTCCATCATTTCTTTAAACAGTGGGGTGATTTTGGCCTTGTAAAGACTGCCCATTTCTGGGGTTATGCTGACCCCTACGTAGTCTAAAAATGTAAAGGACCATTTAAAAAAAAATGTTCTCGCTAGTTCCTTCTGTAAATCTTCTGGCACTGCCACATTGAGTCCATAACATTTATATTACTTCACATTGACATCCTCTTGAAACTCTGAAATTCCACTAGCAGCTTTGAGAGCACCAGCCTGACATTTGCCAGGCATTCTAGGATATTTACGGCATACAACAATATTTTGTGGACCATGGTTGTTCCCGGGAACCCCTGTATATTTTGATTTGCCCTGCCTTTCTGTGCAGAATGCTCCAGGGTGAGGGCTTATAGGTATCAAATCTGTTACAGAACTGTTTACAAAGAGCTTGCTAATTGGGAAGGTGAAAGTGGATGAAACATAGGCTATAAATCTAGGTCCAAAACAAAAAGCCTTAAGAAACATTTTCATAAATTGCCAATCAAATCTATAAAGCACCTTATGTGTGTCAAAGGCCAATACCCCAGCTGCATTGTCTTCCTATTTCCTGCTTTCAAAATATGTAATGTTTTCCTAATGGTGTCCTTGGTACTACGATTAAGCTTGAATCCTGGCTGCTCTGAGTTAATTCATTTGGGCAGGATCCCAGAGATCCACATGGCCAATGGAATATATGTTAGCATCTATGTTCAATAGACCGATAGGTTGACAAGATTCAGATTGATTTATCTCCTTTCCAGACGTTAAGATCAAGCATGCAATTGTCTCAGCCATGGTGGGGGTATCCATTTGAGATGCAGGAAATCAACTGAAGATAATGGCCATTGGGCCTGACAGTTGTTGTTTCAATGTGTTATAGAAAAGAGGTGAAAAGCTATATAGGACCTGGGCTTTACTGTTTTGGAGGTTCATGATACCCATGTATATTTCCTCTGTTGTAATAGGGCGCTCCAGTTCAATCTGCATCTGGGCCATTAATTTAGGTAGAGATGAAGTATCTAAATAGGTTTGTTGAAGGATTGGGTCTAACGTTTCTCCTTTCATTAGCCTTGAATAATAACTAGTTAGGATTGCCATGTTTCTTCCTCTTGTATCTTTCAACCCCTTGTCTGTCTTTAAGGGATATTATTCCTGTCCAGGACTTCCTCTTCCTAAGTTTATAAGCTAGCAAACATCCCGCTTTCTGCCCCTGGATGTAGTTGTACTGTTTAGTTTTAGTCAGGGCTTGGAAGGTTTTTCCGACCGAATGAGTCACTAATTTGCTTTTGTTCGCGTTCAGCTCTCTTACAGTCTAAAGTGCATTCTTTAGTTGATGTTGCTGCACTTTTGCTTGAAATTCTAATTCCAACTTTTATCTTATGACCTCTATGTTTTGTAAATATAGCACCGACTGTCTAATCCACTGACCCCTTACCACAGCTTTGAATCCATCACATAAAGTGCTTTTTCAGCCTAGTAGAGATTTTTCCTGGAAGTAACAAGAAATTACAGTCACTATGTCATCCCTTAGGATTTGGTCTCTAAGAATTGAATCGAGAAGCCTCCCGGGAGCTCACTGTTGTGGTATAGTTCTGACCATCCCAACCACAACTGTTGCTTGAATATTGTATGATATAATACTGGGTTCATTTTTAACTTTCACGAGGTATTGGAACAGCCTGGTCAAGAACAAGAGTAGATCTGTCCTGGGGTGGCTTCTATATACAAACGAATATTGGGTATAATCTTGTTCACCAGGTTGGGTGAATTTCGAGGCCTTAACCAGCCCCAGCACCTTCAAGGCACAAGCTAATGTTTCTCTGTTTTTTAGGTCAGTATTTGACAGGATGGAGGTCTTGTCAACCATAGGGGCAGGAACCAAGTTAAAGTCACTGGAAATTATTCATTTGGCAGTTGTGAACATTGCACTTTAGGGCAGGAGGTCTAATAGAAATCAGTGCTGCTTTTAATTAGGGCATACAGCAACCATAAGGTGAATATGTGTCCTAATAGATTCCCCTGCATGAGTATGTACCTCAACTGGTGAACTCTAAAAACTAGATTGCACTCAGAGGTGTGTTTTTAGCAACTAGGACCACTGTGCCTCCCATCTTCTGCCTGCCCACTGGAGGCAAAATACTCAGAAGGCAAGCCTCTATCTTTCAGCCTGTATTCGTCATTTGGCATGCAATATGTTTACTGGAATAGCACCATGGATACCTCCTAGCTTGCCTCATTTTTAGTATTGACATTCTTTTAAAAGGGGAATTGATACCCAGGACATTAAATGTCCCAAGCGTGCTTCTAATGGTGAATGAGTTTGGTGAGGTTGGAATTTCAATCTACACCAAATGTAGAACTTTGCATTGTTCTGTCTGATATTTCTGTTTTAAACAAAAATGAGAATATTTCAACATTGTCAACTGTAAACAAATTGTATTCCCTTCAGGGAAGGAAGGACATACTCCTTCCTCCAGGGGGATATTAACCTTGGGGCCCTTTCCCATCAGCCTGGAAATCATTATCAGTTCTGCTAGCTCACGATGCTGATTACACAAAGCATCTTCTGCTTCCCTGATATCTTTTCTGCTGAGTGCCTCTCTCTGTCCAGTTTGGACACCTTCTGTGAAAATTCATCTAAACTCCCCTGTATCTCCTTTTTAATTTCAGAAAACAGTTGGTGAAGGTCGTTTTATGTGACCAAGCCAGATGGTTCACTAGATGATTTCGAGTCTCTATGCACTTGTCCAGTTGCAATCATTTATGCCAGCTTGCCAATGTCTTGTGATTCCATCATAGAGAGAATATGACTCCCGTTCTGTGGCTTTGTAATGCACCTATACACAATGTGTTTCAGGGTGCAGCAAGGCAAGGGAGGGGCAGGGATGACAAGAAAAAACTGGTCATACTAGGATCATGCAAGTGCAATAACGAGAAATGCAGGGGGGAGTGGAGCATGGAGTGTTGGTCAGGGCTGAAGAGCCAATGTGTTAAGTGCCAGGGGAGGTCCAGTGGACAGAGCCAGGGAAAACAGACAGTGCAGGGGGAGGGGGTACACGGGCCAAGTGTGAGGAGCATGGCTGGAAGGGCTCAAATGGTGCAGGCCTAGCCAGGCCAGTGCAGAGCGAGGGGGCCAGGAGGGCCAAGTGCAAAACTGGGGCTCAGGGGAGAACAAGTACAGGGGTAAACTGGTCAAGGAACACCTGGTGCAGAGGGCACATTAGCAGGGGAGGGTCCTGAGAAGCTATGGAACTTAAGGAGATCCAGTTCAAGTCTGAGAGGGGCAGAGAGGCCATTCCAGAGGGATGCATCTGCCGAGGAGAGAGATCTACCCCCCACTCTCTGCTTGGAAAAGTGTCTGATCAGTAGAGAGTTGGATCTAGAAGACCAAAGGGCTGTAGCAGGGAGGTATTTAGGGAGAGAGAGTTGGATGTAGCAGGGTCCATTGCCCCAGAAATCGTTGGATGATGCAGAGGGTCTTAAACTTGATCCTCGTAGCAACCGGGAGTCAATGGAAAGATTTTACGGCTGGAGAGATGCATTCCCTGGGTTAGAGGCTAGGGATACGTTTTGCAGTCCTATTCTGGATTAGGTGAAGGGGGCGAAGGGAGGATTTAGGTAGATTGAGTTAGAGGTTGTTGCAGTAGTCCAGCCTGGAGAGGACCAGAGCTCTGGACAAAATTGATTTCCTGGGGTACGGTGAGGAAAGGGAGAATGCCTCTGAGGAGGTGAAGCTTTAAGTGAGGCTTCTTGGCAAAGTCTGTGATGTGAGGCGAGAAGGCGAGAGAGTAGTTGAAGATGACACCAAAGTTTTTTGCCTCACAGGAGGGTGAGGGGAGGGGGCCAATGGAGGGCAGCCATAGTGTACACAGGAAGGAGGGAGCTGGGGTCCAAAGTAGAAAAATCTCAGTTTTACTGGCATTAAGGCAGAGATCATTAGCAGTGCACCATGCATAGATAGCAGACAAACAATCAGGAATGATAGAGGAAGAGGAGGAGGCAGATGACGGAAGCTGGAAGGAGAGCTGCATGTCGTCCACATAACACTGGATGTTAGAAGAGAAGGCCAGGGTTCAGATGGGCTAGAGAGGCAAGGTAGACGTTGAAAAGCCCTAGCGAGAGGCTAGAGCTCTGAGGGACACCACAGGTGGAGAGTGAGATGGAGGAGAGAAAAGGGCCCAGTTGAACCTGTGAAGGCCATTCAGAGAGTAAAGAGGGCAACCAGTCCAGAGCTAGGTCCGTGACGGCAAGGGTATCAGAGAGCCGATTTATTAGGGTGGCATTATTGACCATATCAAAGGCAGAGAAAAGATCAAGAAGGACAAGAACGGAAGGAGAGTTGGAATCAAGATTGGAGAACAAGTCTTCACGTGTATTCAGGAGTGCAGTCTCCGTACCTTTGGCTGCTCTGAAGCCAGACTGGTGGTTATGAAGACCACCAACAGATTCAGTGTGGTGGATGAGCTTGGTGATGGCCAGCTTCTCCAAGAGTTTGCCCAGGAAGGGGGTAAAGGAGAAATGATGTAGTTAGACCCCAGGAAGGGGTGGCAGAAGGCTTTTTGAGGAGAGGGCACACAAGAGAGTGCTTGATGAATAACAGGAAAGATCCAGTGGTTAAGGAGTGATTGCAGAAATCAGCCAAGGCTGGAGCGAGGTAGACAATGTTGTCCTTGATAGATCTAGAGGAGCAGTGGATCACCAGTCTGGATGAGACTTTCATAGAGCGAACATGTCTAGAAACCTCATCAGGTGAAGTGGGAGAGAAAGAGGAGAAAAGGAGGGAAAGAGGCAGGGGGGCCAACGGAGGCCTGAGAGTGGGCAAGGGAGAAGGGAGAGTGAGGACAATATGTTCTGAGTTTTAGCAATGAATTGAGAGGCCAGTGCACTGCAAAGGGCTAGGGAAGGAAGAGGAGAAATGGAGACTGCAGTAGGATTGGCGAGTTCCTTGTATATTTTGAAAAGGTCAGCCGTGTTGTTAGTGGCCCCAGAGATGCAGGCTTGGATATAGACCCTCTTCTTTGAGCAGATAGAAAGTCTCTATTGCCCTTGGAGCAGGCAGCAGGCCAGTTTGTCAGAGGATGTGCTCAAAGCTTCATGTGGATCCTCATGACAGGGGAAAGGATGGCCACAGTGTTTGGAGATGGAGAGTTGAAGGTTAGTAAGGGCTGTGTCAGATTGAGAGTCAGTGGCAGGAGTTGGAGAAGGAATGATGGTGGTGGCAAAAGCAGCAGCTGAAATTCTCGTCATAGGTTGAATGATGGAGAATGAGACTGGCAGTGTGGGCAGGGGCTTAGATGGGGGACACAAATCCAGGTGAGTGGACAGGAGAATATGATTCAACCAGGAGAGAGGAGTAGTGGGAAGTTTGGAGATGGGGATATCTGCAGAGATGAGAGCATCCAAGGTGTGTCTGGTTCAGTTTGTCAGTCCGGAGGTAAGAATGGACAGAGAAATAGAGCCACAGAGGTTGCAGAAGAGTGCAGAGGCCCCAACAGAGGAGTCAAGGTGAACATTGAAGCTCTGAGGAGGAGAAGCTTGGAGGTGGAGGCCAGGAGAGAAGTGGTGAGGTTAGCCCACTTTGAGAAAAAGAGGGTAACTGAGCCAGAGGGCCTGTTGATGGTGGCCAGAGTCAACAAGAGAATAGGAGAGACACGATAGGCTTGGAGAGGATCGTGTAGCCCTATGGGAGGAGAGTGTCAAAACTAGTGACCGAGCAGGCCTCGAACCACGTCTCGGTGAGAGCGAGGAATTCTAGGTTGAAGTCTTCATGGAGGTGAAAGAAGTCAGAGGAGTGTTTGACGGCAGAGCGCGAGTTGACGGTAGCTAAGTGAAGCTGGTTGCCACTTTTGAAGGTCTTCCGAGGAGGGTTACAGGAATGTGGTACACCTGTTGGTGGTTGTAGATGGGTCAGAGAGCTGGCAGAAGGAGGAGTGGCAGGAGAAGGGAGAGAGTCGATGAGAGACAGAAAGTCCCTATCAAGAAGGAGGAGGTTAGGCTGAGAGCCCTGGGAAATGACAGTGCCATTCCGAAAGCCATTAATGATGATCCTAGAGGAAAGGAAGTGTGCCAAGAGTGCTTTTCAACAGGGGCCACCATTAATGGGAGAGGAACAGAAAGGGGAGGGCACTGAAACCATATGGGGATTCCAAAGGTCTGGCGATGGAATGACAAAGAAGATGTCGGTGACACTCTTCTTGGAAGAAGCATTGACATAGGTGTCAGTGATGGGCAGGTTTGGATTGGATACCAGGAGATCCTTCTAAAACCTTTCGCTTCCAGACATAAAAAAAAAGATAGGATAGGTGATAGAATAGCAGTACGAGAAGATAGGGGTGGTTGAAAGCACCGTGGAGGGAGAGGGGAGGAGGGAGGAGAGGAGAAACTGCAGTGCATGACACAGAGCTACAACACACAGCAAGGCAACATCATAGAAACAAGTGACCACGATAAAGGGAAAGCCTTAAGTTAATGCATACAGTACAAGTCAGACACCTAGAAGCAAGGATTCTGGTCAGAGGAAATAAATTCTAGATAAGTGGTATAGAGGGAGGAGCCTAATTATCAAACACAAAAGCAAATGCAAAAACAACCAGATTCAACTTTTCAAGAAAGTGGGAAAAAGCCTTATTTTCCAACACAAAACCAAATGCAAAACAAACAGATTTGACTTTTCTAGAAAGAGAGGAACAGCTCCAAAGGCGGCTATCTACACCAATTCACCTAGTGCCATGTATGGATAGCATACAACTGTGACATGCAGCAGACTGCAAGATTAGCTAATGGTCGTAATAAGATTCCAGGGACAGTTAAATGGGGAGCAGTAATGGCTGCTCCCCCTTCCCGCACCAGCCTTACCTTGTCAGTTGCTGCTGGTTGATGGCTGTGTAGCATGCTCCCACAGCGATGACGAGCAAACACCATCTGGAGATGCTTCTGTATGAGCTGCCCTTTCCCTCGGAGCCCTTTGCTGAGGGGGCTGCATGGGCAATGGGGCTACCCTGCAAGGCACACTTAAGTAGGCCTGAATGCCCAATCAGTGGTCAGGGGAAGGGATGGAAGTTGGAGGGAACAAGGGAAATCAGGAAGCAAAACATCCCCCATGCCATGAAGCTGGTGAGGCACAAGATGTCACAGGCCACAGTAAATACTTTAAAAATCAAAGCTGGATTACAAGATGGAAGGCAAAATCACCATAAGCCTCTAGGTTAAAAAGACACTGCACAGTGCATCAGCAAGGTAGAGCTCTTCACTTCACACAATACACGGGCTGATGCCCAATCAGGGGTCAGGGGTGAGCAGAGAGGAGGGAGGGTACAGGGAAAGCAGGAAGCAAAGAGTCTCCCACGCCATGAAGCAGTCAAGGCACATGATGCCACAGACAATATTTTAAAACAAAATCAGAGCCGGAGCTCAAGATGGAAGGCACACTCACTGCAACCCACAAGATGAAAAAGAAGCCATGCAGTGCGTCTTCAAGGTATAGCGCTTCACTGCACACAACACATGGGCCAATTCCCAATGAGGTGTCAGGCGCGGGGTGGGAGGAAGGAGTGAACAAGGGAATCCAGGAAGCAAAATGTCCCCCAGGCTGCAAAGCAGCTGAGGCACAAGAGGTCACAGGCCACAGAAAATACTTTTAAACAAAATCAGAGCGGGATAAAAAGATGAAAGACACATTCACTGCAAGCTTTGAGGTGAAAAAGAAGCCACACAGTGTGTCAGCAAGGTAGACTCTTCACTGCACACAATACATGTGCCAATGCCCAATCAGTGGTCTGGGGTGGGGGAGGGAGTAGAAAGAGAAAAAGGGAAACCAGGGAGCAAAGCGTCCCCAAGGCTGTGAAGCGGCCGAGGCACAAGATGTAAGAGGCCACAGAAAATACTTTAAAACAAAATCACAAGACGGAAGGTACACTCACTGCCATAGGAATCAGTCTGTTCCTTTTAGGAGACAAGATGGCCCCTGCGGCCTCTTGGTTTCTGTTACCTGTTAACTTGTTTTCCCAATGTCTTGGGAAGCCCTGACTCTGTCCCTTCCCCTGACTGGCTGTTGGGTGGAAGAACCATTTATAGTATTGTGGGGAAGTCCAGAACAGACTGGCTAGAGCCTTCCCAGTGACTGTATGTTGTGAGTACCCCTTGGGATGGGACCTAGGTGAATGGAGTGTGTGACCAATATGCATTTCATGTTATGGGTGTCTGGCATCTGTGTGCTTCACACCAAGAATGAGACAGCCCTGCCTGAAACTGACATGAATGCAGTGTGGTGTGCTGAAAGACTGGGTGCTTTCCCCAATCCACATTCCTTATTATGGGTGTCTGGGTGGAAGTGAATGGCCTGAATGCAGTGTGAGCCTGATTGGCTGCCTGCCTGCATGAATGACCTTCTGACTGATGGGCTGACTGAGCTTGGCTCAGCAGTGTGAATGAGGGGCAGATGTGTATATCTGGGGACCTCTGATTTACCAAAATTGTTCAGAAGCTGACATTTAAACTTGAAGGTGCTTTTCCTTGAAGCCCAGCTGGAAGAAGAAGAATTGCTGCTGCTTTCCTTTGACCCGATCTGAAAGCTGTCAAGTCTGTCGAGGACTGATCCGAGAGAGGAGATGGCTAGGAGACCTCTCCCCGATCTACGAGGGAACATCATGCAGAAGCTGACCTTCACGAGGCACCCTGCAAGTTAGTCCCGACAGGCTGTCGACTGGAGACGGGGTCTGCCGAGAAATTTTAAATAAATCACCCGGACATCAAGGCTGTCGAAGTCCATTGCCATCGTTCAGGGTTAGGTGGATTGCTGTAATCACTGGAAGCCAGTTGAGTCATGTTTCCCAGAAGCAGGGACAGCTTAACACTGTGTTGCTCAATGACTGGAGCTGCTCCCGCCGGAGAAAGTCAAGATTGTCGACAAATCGACAAGAATCCACCAGTGGGTTTCCCACCACCCAAAGTCCACAAAGACAGCTGCAATGAAGATCAGAAAGCCAGCCATGGTCGAGTCACAATCGCTGACTCCGACATCCAACGCAGACATCCAACCCCCTCTGCCGGGCCTACATTCTTCATCGAGTAATCTTTGTGGCATGGAACTCTTTTCACCAAGGACTCTCAAAGCCAGGGATTACCTTGTTCATTGACTTGTGATGCCTGTGGCTCCCTAGAGGGTTCTGTCGATGAACCATCGAAGAAACTCTGCTAAACTCAGGTACATTGGGGTAGTGGAACATTTTAGCAGGAAACAAGACTATTTTAAACATATATGGACTGGGCTTGTTGATATACTTTATTTACAGGTGGCTCAGGTGGGGGATCCTCACAAAGAACTGTGTCATGGCAGTGGGACAAAGTATTCTGCCATTGTTTAACATAACTTGTCTTCCTTCCTGTGCCTGCTGTTGATTCCCATTACTATTTGATTTGTATACCATTGCAATTGTCAGCAGTTGGTGCATTTTAAAGGAGTCAGGAGTGAACTGTGGTACCACATAGACATTGTACATATTGACCATATCAGATTTGCCAAAGTACAAAGTGTATTATTCATTGTGTATATATTTTGAACCTTATTTATATAAAGAACTGTGTTATCACTTAACATTGTGTGTGGAAATTCCTTTGTGGGGGCTTGGGGACTGCAGTGTACTTAAGAACCAACCTGCATCACCTCCTGAGAGCTTAAGTCTTGATTGATCGTCCTTTCTACCATATAGAGAATCTTGGCTGGGCTGATCTGTTTTTCTGCTCTGCATATATAGGGCAGGAGTACAGATAACCCCCCTCCAGTCTTTACAAGCACAATATGAAGGCACATTCACTGCAAGACTCCAAGTGTTTGCTGTCTTGAGTTCAGTAGGGACTCTTAATTTAGATAAAGTCAAAGTTATTATCTGCCCTACCTTTCCCTAATGGCTTATCAGTAGGTCTCAATGGAAGAAGCAAGCATGTCATTGTAGAGTGCCACTATCATGGTCTTCCTGTTCACTGCCCTATCACTTGATTTTGCACAGGGAGCAAAGCTTTGTGAAAACCCCCAACATGCTGTTGCCTCTTATTTCATATTTCTTCCAGAATTATGTCTGCTTGCAGATTCAGTAGCTCACTTACGGATTGGAGTGCCCGCTCTTCCCAAGATCACTGGTAACAAAAAGGTTCCCGGCTCTACTTCAGCTAAACAGTGATAGAGGACTATCAGTTAACATGGTTTCGTGGACCCTCTTCGCGAGTCTCCCGAGTCTCGAGTTCCTATTTTCACTCCATTACATGGAGAAATGCTGAGATTCACCACAGTTTTCAGGGACATGGGCTCCTAGCTTTCCCTGCTGAGCCTCCGTCTGCCTTGTCTTGGGGTCTTTCAAAGGATCTGATTGTCAAGTCTCGTCGGGCCAAACTCAATGCTCTGGGTTCCAGGTCACATTGGCCCCTTCTGCATTCTTCTTCACCATTTGCTCAATGTTCATGTGCTCTACTATGAGGCACCAAGAGGCTGAATTCGCCAAGTCCATCGGAGCAAGCTCTAGAATTATCTTACATGCTGCCTAGAGAGGCCCCGCACAAACAAAGAGAATTTTTTTTTAAAAGAAAGGAATCATTATACTGTGGAGGGAGGAAATGAAGTAGGATAGTTAATGTTCATTAATCAAATGCCTTAAAGGAATGTTTTAAGCACTGACATTTATTTTCCTGATACAATCACTTTGCTGCCAGTAATTCTTCTGCTGTTAATTATTGGGTCAATATTTGAATGCAGCATTGTGTAGTCACCAAATATTTCATGGGCCACTATTTGTCAAGGCTTCTGACACAAAAGAGTTGTTGCCACCCTCAGAACCGTGATTTATAGACCCCCACCAAACATAATATACTTGCTGGGAAATTATTCCTCACTAATTCCCCATTAATAGCATTTCAATGAAACATTGCAAAGCATTAATCGAATGGGAGGGGCAATTCCAAAGGATGAGGAAGTTTTCAACTACCATAAGATGTTAAGCAATCAAAATAGGAGGAAACCTGGCTAGAAACAATAGGCAGATGGAATGGTGGGAGCCTTGCTAATGCTGAGATCTACCACGTAAATGCTTGCACTGATATTGTTGGATAACCAATACATATTGAGAAGTAGATTTTATTATTATTACCATTATTATTATGGTACCTATTGAGTGTGGATCTAGCTTTGGAAAGCAACAGAGCATTTTCCAATCATAAATCATAGGGCGAAGAACAAGGTTAGGGAACCGAGAAACTAGGTATTGGGGCTCTAGCAATAGGGGAGGGAAGGCAATTGTTAGAAATGGATCTACAAGTAACCAGAGGAAGAAACGGTGGGTTTCAGATCACCCACGCTCAGGTGTGATGGGGAGTGGAAAGTATATAGAGGTATGTGTTAGGGAGGAGCAATTCCTTGAGGATGAGTGTATTGACTCCTTTCTGAACTATAGAAGTAATGGGAGATGCCGATGTCGAAGGGGAGGAGGAGCCAGAGTCTTGCGACATAGGCAGAGAAGGCCTGTCTTCTGTTTTTTTCCTTCCTGCACCGGTGAAGTTCAAGTATGCACATGTCCTTACGTCTTGTGAATTGTAGGCCTCCAGACATGCTGAGCTTCTGATTGAGGTACCATGGGGACGTCAGTGGGACGTCCTGGGAGATGATGTAGCGGAATTTGAAGATGATGTGGGCTTGCAGCAGTAGCCAGTGCAGTTTAATTTTTGTTGGAGTGATGTGGTCGAGTACTATGATGAGTCATACTGCAGAATGCAGGACTCATCTCAGTGGAAACAGAGTAGTAACTGGAGCACCTTCCAACAGGGCATTGCCACCACCTAGGTGGGAGAGAACCAAAGCTTGTGCAGTAGATCTGAAGTTGTTTTCTGTGATAAGGGCTTGATTTCTGCCAGATAGAAAGTTGGTTCCAAGCTGCATGTTTCTTCATTGCTACATGCTGTTTGAAGGACAGGTGTCTGTTGATGTAGAACCTAAAGTGACCAGCTTGCATGTGAAACTCTAAAGGTGAATAGCAGAGAGACAGGTCTGGATATCCATGTGTTCAGTTTTGTTGATCAGCAGCAGGAACTTAGTCTTCAGGTCAGCACTGGACATCCACAAGTGGATAAATGAGAGGCAGGCCTTGAGCCTGTGGATGTCTGCGATGGAGGATATCTTGAGGAAGAGCTGTGTTTCCTCTGCATATTGGTGGATGTGGATGTTATGTGGAACAAGAAGGGTCGCAAGCATTTCCACGTAAAGATTGAAGATCACAGGGGTGAGGTTGGATCCTCTTGGGACTCTGCAGGAGATCGGTAGAGCTGGTGATTTTGAGGAATGTATTTGTCCAAACTGGGGGTGATTAGCAAGGTCTGATTTGAACAAGCTGAAGATGATCTCGCTGATCCCCATCCAGTGATGTAGATTGTGAGTGAGTGTCTAGTGGTCTACTGTGTCAAATGCTGCTAAGAGTTCAAGAAGAACCAGGAGACAAGGATGGCCATCATCGAAAATGTAAAGGGCATCATCAATCACCTTGATGGTAGCCATTTCAGTTTTATATCTGGGTTTGAAGCCAGATTGGTAGAAATAAAAGAAGTTGTTGGCTTCGATGTGTTGGAGATGTTGCATGTCTGCCTCTTTCTACAGGATTTTACCTAGGAAGGGAAGGTGGGTGATAGGGAGATAGATCCTGAGGTCATCGCAGTTCATTGTTGGTTTCTTGAGAAGTGAGAGGATGTGACCAGTCTTGAAGGTTGACTGGAACGTGCCTTGGATTTGGGAGCTGTTGATGATTGTCATTTAAGGGCAGAGGGCTTTAGTCAGAAGTTTCTTGAGTATGGAGGTAGGGAGGATGTAATCCACATACAATGTAGCTTTGAGGGATGCTACAATGTCAGTGAGGTCTTCCATTGTGAGTGTTTTGAAAGTTGTCCAGGTCATTGTGGCTTTGCGAGCTGGAATGTGTAGTGTGCTGCCAGTTGTAGTATTGGTGTCTATGTGTCAGCAGATCATGCTGATATTATTGATGAAGAAAGAGTTGATGACAGTGGATTTCTCAAATAAGTGCCGTACAGGCGAGTCGAGCAGAGGGTTGATGTAGTGCTATATAGCTTCGAAAAGGGCATTGCTTTCAATGTTGGCCTTGGCTTTGGTGTTTTTGTAGTAGTTTGCCTTAGCAGGGTAGTGATGGGCCCAATTTGCTGCACTAGCATAAATAATAATACTCAATAATGGAGAACTCAAATTGCATGGTAAAACCCAGCTTTATTCACAGCACAGAATCTTAAAATATATATAGATTATATTAAATGAGAAAACTTTGCTAAGGAGACGTTATGGTTAAGTTGCACTAATAAAAACCTATGAAATTCAATGAAAAAACTTTGTTAAAGGCACGTTATGGTTCCAAGTAAAACCGAAAAAACCCTGAAATTCGGCAGTTATGGTAAGCTAAGCAACCATAACTCGTGCCACCACTGTGCACTGCTAAGACTAACACCCAGGACATTAAAGATGACATCACAAATGCCATTGATGACATCACTGATGACATCACATGTCTGGCTTATTCTTTTTTCCTTTACTGATATATCTGGGCCAGTAACAGTCAGGAACTAAAAATTCACTATACTATAGTACAAAATACTATATTTGAAGACTTCTACTTCAAATATGTTCTTACAGTAATTCACTTAGGGTCCATTCATAGCATATGAAACATATACAAAGGGGAAAACACGGACTTGGAAGACAGCAATGCTTTCTATGTATGAAGATGATTAGTAAGGTTATCAACACTGTTTTATAGTTCTGTTGTGTTTTTTATTACAGTACATACTTTTAGCAAAACTGCTATTTATCTTAAAATAGAATCAGCTAATGCCATCCCTCCTCCCCAAGAGACACCACCACTGCTGTAATCAAGGAGCATGAGAAACACTGCCCCTACCTTAGAAATAGCACACACACAACATTTTCCCCTGTCCACCTGCCCCTCCATATTAGTGTTTGGTACTTCTTCTCTCATTTCCCTCATTTCCCTCCCCACCTTTCGTTCTAAGCTTTCCTGCCAAAAGAAATGCATCCAAAAACAAAATAAATGTTCCTTTAGGAACCACCTTTCACAGTTAAAAAATAGAACTAAAAAAAAAAACGTATAGACTCCATCTACTTTAAATTTCTCAGTAAAGTACGTAGACTTAATAAGATTTTCCAACATTTCCATTTGTATTTTGTGTTTTGCTAATGGGAATATTGTGGCGTTCATCCTCCGTTCCAGGGACTGGAACGGTGGACACCGGCTCAGCAGCCCAAGTTATCAACCCAAGCGAATCGAGGGTGGATAATGAGGTCTCTGGACCATTATGCTCCCATTCCAGCCCCTTAAATGGGGGATGAAGGCCATTAGCAGCCTAGGTTCCCAAAGCGGGAACCCGGGTTACTAAAAAAGAGGATTTTTCTTCCTACACCGGGACGCCTGTGGCCTGTGGCATCCCGGTGTAGGAAGGAAAATCCTTTTCCATGATGACCACCATGGAAAGGGAAGGTGGGGGTTCCACACAGGGCCCCCCTTCACTTTCATGGCTGCCTGCAGAAGGCAACAAAAAGAACCCTATGACCATATTACCACAAGCACATTTTTCTTCCATTTCAAATCTATCCTAATTTCGAATAACTTTACCACAAAGCCAGTCCCAGGTGGACATGGCCACTTTAATCCTATGTGTTGTCCCTTGTGGTCATGGCCAGTAGCCAGATTGTCCGGATCATGACCTTATTCCATGACCAAGACAATGTGGCCACTGCCCATGGCCACAGGCTACCCCTCAGTCACTAAAGGTATACTGCTATTTTTTGTAGCTACATTATTACACTTGTCAAAAAATAAAACACTGGCACATTTCCAAAACCATGCATGTAGGTCCTTGCCAATGCTCCTTACGCAAGTTTGCTGGAAATCCACCCATGTTTTATTTCTTCAAAAGTGTCAAATGTATGCACATACAATCGTCATATAACCTAGCCCCCACTTGACAAAATCCATTCAGACTTTACGAAAACATTTATATCTAGATCTATAATCTTTTTGCAAACCTTTGTGTAGATTTGTCAAATGGCACCACATTTATAAGCCTTTACAATATTTTGGGACCCCCCTTTAATTTTGCTTCCTCTTGACAGAATCCCACCAAACTTTGCAAAAACATTTATATCTAGATCTATTATCAGTTTGCCAAATGAAGTGTAGATTCGTCAAATGGCACCTCATTTATAAGCCTTTACATTATTTTGGCACCCCCCTCTAATTTTGCCCCCTATTGACAAAATCCCACCAAACTTCGCAAAAACATTTATATCGAGATCTATTATCAGTTTCCCAAATTAAGTGTAGATTCGTCAAATTGCACCTCATTTATAAGCCATTACATTATTTTGGGACCCCCCTCAAATTTTGCCCCCACATGACAGAATCCCAGCAAACTTTGTAAACTCATTCGGAATCAGGTCAGAAATATACATGCAAAATGTAATTCTATTAAGTGGCGCCAAAGTTATAAGCCATTCAAGAACTGCATTTCCCCAACCCTGTAATGCTGAGGCGTTCGCAACTTTTTCAGGACTGTCCGTGAACATACAAACTGTTTGCGGACTTTCGCAGCAAAAAACACCTATTTTTTTGCTTCTTGCAGCCATATCCCATCCCATCCTCATCACCCCTCACCTCCCCAGAGATTATTTGATATGTTTGACAAGTGCAATGTTGTGTTTTTTAATATGCATTTACCGCGATGTTCGCTGACACCGGCAGATGTCCGCAAATCCAAGATGGCGGGCGTTTCCCAAAATCTGATGCACTTCACGCTCTTCACCATCCAATCATCGGACACGTTGCCGATTAACCATTCAGTGTCCTGTCCGCAGAGCGAACAGGGAAGTGTGTCCGCAGAGCAGACATATATATCACACATTTTTTGTGACCTACTTTTTGGTCATTTAAAAAAAAAAAACTACTGGATGGATTTTCACCAAATTTACAAAAGCACGCTTTCGGGACCAAGCCGAAATTTGGTGAAAATCCGTCCAGCGGTTTGGGCTGTAGGCGTGAGCAATGTTTTTCCCCATTCAGTCTATGGGAAAAAAGACATTTTGGCCCCCCCCCTATAACTTTGCCCCACCTGGACCAAACCTCAGCAGAAACATTCAGAGTGGGCCATATACTTTTCCTGCAGAGTTTGGTGAGGATTCGTCCAGGGGGAGAAAAGTTATAAGCCACCCAAAAAGTGTTCTTCCCATGAGATTAGCAACTTAACCATAACTACACAGCCACCAACGTGGCTGTGTAATAAGTGTTACTTTCCTCATTGCTTTACAAATTGAGCCCAACCCATCATAGAGAAAAGTTTCACTACATCATTTCACTGTCCACA
This sequence comes from Ambystoma mexicanum, assembly GCF_040938575.1. Taxonomy (NCBI): domain Eukaryota; kingdom Metazoa; phylum Chordata; class Amphibia; order Caudata; family Ambystomatidae; genus Ambystoma; species Ambystoma mexicanum. The sequence goes on along the minus strand of NC_090930.1, from coordinate 1,269,182,288 downwards.
AATTGGCTGTTGCTATTCATCATGGGCTGTGTGGCAAGAGGGATTTCTATTGGTTGGCACCTTACTCACCAACCTTGGACACTTTTACAAGACGTTAAAATGTGAAAGACACTTAGGGTAGGGGGCGAGAGAGAGGTCTGCGGTCTGCACTAATTACAATTAAAAGCGCTCTTCATTATTACCAGTCCATGTGGTATAGCTGTTTTCTTTTTATTTGGCCTTGTGTATTATCCATGTCTGTGTGTGTGTTTGGGAGTTCAGCAGGTGTCTTTATCTGTGCTGGGAGATACGGAGCGTGTTGGAGAATTAATTTCTTCCTATTTACTAGGGTTTTAGCTAATTCCAATGTGCATGGTGTACTCTTTGTGGACACTAGAGACACACTTCATGGTAAAGTATTTTCTGCATACTGTTCTTATACACCTGGACATCAATGGCTGGTTGTGCTCTTATTGGACCTTTAATTAGTTTGGGAGTCTACTGCTTCTAGTCCTGGGAACTGTTATCTCTTCTCTGTGTTCAGCATCTCCATTACTCCCTTTAATGCAACTGACCTTGGTACTTGCTACAAACTACTGTCTGGGTAACTTCAAAGCTTCTAAAATAAATGTGTTTTTATGAATTCAGCATCTTGTTTGAGGCCGTCCTGACTCCTAGGCCTGCTGCGGCCTCTGTGCTTTGAAGATGGATGTACTACTGCACTTTTTGCCTCGATGTTGGTAACCTACATTTGTGCCTGTTCACCTTGTGCATCTGCCATACGTTGGTTTCCCTGCCTTTGTACGTTGCATCTATCATGCCTATAATTCCATCTGTACTATTAGTGTAGTGAGTCATTCTCTTGGTATTCCAGAATCATCCTCCCTTCTATGCTATATACAGCACACCATTTGTGCCTTCTGCTATCTATCTATAATTGCTGCTAGTGTCAGACAACCTAACTACTTCTTTATGGCAGAGGCACTTACATTGACATTTTAAAGTATTGTTTCTCTGAACCTGTCAGAGTTTGTCTTATATCTCACTGCTAGATTCATGGGGCAATAGGGCTGCCTCAGCTGGTATCATTTCTCACCTGTACAAAAATAGTGAGGAGAAGGGGCAGAAGGTGATACCTGAATATTCATCTGCAGCATTACAGCAGTGGTGATCATTCGTCTGTGTGTAGCACAGAGTTCCTTGAGCAGGAAGAGATCGGATACACTGCACGATTTTCACCAAGTCTTCTCTTATTTTCTGATGGTTCATTTGTTGAAGTTGAGTTCTTGAGTGTACAAGTGTGCAGAAGTTTTAGGCTTGAGGTGGTGTTGTTTGACTGGTGCATGGCAGTTGATGTTGGTTGTGAGGGTGGTGTTCAGTTCTTGGAGAAGTGAGTCACAGTCATGGTTCATCAGAGGTAATTCAGCCCATGTGAAATGGATTTTGGCAAGGTCTTCCATGAGGGCCTCTACTGAGAAGTTCTTGAATGATTCAAAGGCTTGTTTGCAGGGTTTGCACTGGGTTTTCTTTACTTGAGTGGTGTGAATAATGTCAAAGGGGATTGCCAGATGACCTGACCAGTGGAGCAGGATTGGAGAGCTGTGATGGAGGGTGAGCAGGGTTCTGGTGATGAGTATGATGATATTACCTTCCCTATGAGCTGGGTCTTCTGTGTGCTGCATGAGGTTCAAAGTGTTGAGTAAGCAGTGGAGATCTTCTTTCGTTGACTTGGTTGCTGGATTGCCAGGTGTTTGGCTGGATGGATATGCAGAAATAGTTTAGTGATGTGACCAGATGCGGACTCATAAAAGACTTTGTGGACCAGACAAATATTTATGAACTCAGTACATTGTTTAACCAACAACCAAAAAAAGTACTTCAAAGACAGGTTTTAAAGACAGGTTTGTTTTATCTGATAACTTTAAAACCAATATTAGGGGAGCTTGTGTAACTTCATAGTAGTGAAGTTTTAACATTAAAAACACAAGGAACATGGCAATTTTGTGAGAGGTGTGTAGAAGTAGTGTAGTAGTAGGAGCAGGAGATGGTGCTGTGTAAGTAGTTACAAGTTGCAGAATGAGGACATCATGAGTAAGAGATTGGAATGCCTCTGTAGTGCGGGATGCAGTGTGAATTCTGAGACATACAGTACCAGGAGGCATCAATACTTAGTGAGGTATACTGAGTTTTGGAGCTTATAGTCATGTCTGATTCTCAGTGTTAAGTATTTAATGAACACATTCCAATGCCAACTTCATCCAATATTCTACCCACACTATATTTCACACTTTCATAAATAAAACAACATCTTCTGCACTTTTCAAATTATTATGACCCTTGCTTTTTTGTTTCTTGGCAAAGATCAACCACAACAAATACATATTCTACAATGTTCAATATCTTCATGTCAAGACATATTTCTTTTTTTCAAATATATTTCATGCTTTTGTTTGCTCTGTAAATAATACCTCCTGTTACCTCCTAGTACCTAGGCAGTTCACTCTGAACCTATCCATTCCTGCCCACCTCAGGCTAGGTCCACCCTATCCGACTGTGCCCTCCTCCTCACACAGCCCCGCCCAGCGTACAACCATGCCCATAGCGTCCTGCAAGCTCAACGTGGCAACCACCACGCTGCTCACTCTCCTCGCAACTCTCACTGCTCTCAAACTCTATATTTCCATCCATCCCCTCATACCCACACCACCAAGCCCACTCCCCTACCACAAGCATCTCGCTACCCCAGATACCACACGAACCATGCCACATCACACACCAGGTGTCATAACTATGCACAGACTAGAAAGACTTAGGGCTCGCACACAGACCACAGAACTTAGCACACTACCCCTTCCCACAGAATACAGAAACTATAGACTGAGTTCTCGCACCACTTCCAAATGCTGCCCCCGCACGGGATACCCACTCCCCCACAGTCCACCACCCACTAACCTCGCCACACCTCACAATACCACCTCACATAACACTTCGGTCACGACCACCACTCGCACCTCCACAAACAAACCTCTCACACCTCACATCAAGTGTGCCCTCCTCAATGTCAGATCTCTCCCAGCTCATGCACCTGATATCCATGACCTCATAACCAACAATAACATTGACCTATTAGCTATCACTGAAACATGGTTACATGAAGCATCAGGCCCCGCCGTTGCACTTGCACTACCACCTGGCTTCACCATACTCAGACAAGATAGGCCAGATCGAATAGGAGGAGGAGTAGCCCTCATCTACAAGGAGAACCTTCAGCTTCGACCTGTCAGTCAAGCCTCGACGAACAACTCTGACCGCCTATCGGCCAAACTCACACTATCACCCAACAGCACCATCAACATTCACCTACTATACCGTCCCCCAGGCATCACCACAGACTCCCAGGAAAACATCATTCACATCCTCAGCAATAATATTAAAAGCTCCACCAAAACCCTACTATTAGGAGACATCAATCTTGGATTCAACGATCCAAAGGACAAACCTGCAGCCACTCTCACCAAGGAACTCAATGACTTGGGCTTCACCCAAAAAGTTGAAAGTCCTACTCACATCAAAGGCCGCATTCTTGACTGGATTGCAGACCATAACTGCCTCACCACTGTCACCTCTAACTCCTCACTGCCCTGGACTGACCACAACTGCATCGAGTTCTCTATTCCCATCACCAAAAACCACAAAATTCTGACCCCAGCCAGCGCTGCACAAGTCAGAAGCTCTAAAAAACTCATAGAGGAGAACCTGCGCCCATACCTCAATACCCCTGAGTTAGCTCCCCCATTCGCTAATGACCCCAATATCCTAGCAGACATCTACAAAGATGTCATCACCAAAGCTATCAATGAAATAGCACCACTTGTATGGAAAAAAGAGAAGAAATCCCTACACACCAACTCATGGTTTACTGAAGAACTGCACTCAATGCGATCCCACAAAAGAGCAGCACTAAAAAACTGGCAATCGGACCCCTGCACCAATACTAAGAACAAATTCAATTCAATCTCCCACCAATTCAAGATAGCTATCACCAATGCCAAAGCCAACGCTTTCAACACGCGTATCTCCAATGCCAAATCACACTCCAAAGAGATCTTCGCCATCTTTAATGAGCTTATCTCCCCCCCTAATACACCGGACGAAATAATCAAAGACGAAGCTTGGTGTACCAGCATTCAAACTGCCATGCTACACAAAATTGACCTTCTCCAAAAAAAAATCAAAGACCACTGCAAAGCACTTCCCCAACAGACTGAAACAAAACCCACCAGCACCACCTCCACCTCGCCCAAGCCCACCATACCCGTCTTCTCCTTCAGAGACGTCACTGAATCAGAAGTTATTAACCTACTAAAAAATCTCAAACCCTCCCCCTGTAAAGGAGACATTTGCCCACCAAAACTCGTCAAAGACTGCGCAGACTGCTTTGCGCCGCTCTTCACGGCATTCATCAACACGTCTTTTAAAACAGGCATCATCCCAGCCAACCTCAAAGAGGCCTGGGTCCGGCCTCTTTTAAAAAAACCCACTCTCGACCCCTTACAACCAAACAACTACAGACCCATAACCACGGTGCCATTTCTGCTGAAACTACTGGACAAAGCTGCACACTGCCAAATCCAACACTTTCTGGAAACCCATTCCATCCTCGGGACTAGGCAATCAGGCTTCCGGAAAGGACATGGCACGGAAACAGCCCTGGTAGATCTGAAGAATCAGATCACCCAAATCATGGACAAAGGCAAGCCTGCTCTTTTGCTCCTTTTAGATCTCTCAGCCGCGTTTGATCTGGTTGATCACAAGACTCTCACTTCACACCTCACACACTCAGCCAACTTCTCCAAAGAAGCAGCCCTCTGGATCACTTCCTTCCTCGAGGGAAGAGCCATGAAAGTCTTCTCAGACATCGCCAACGCCACTCCCACGACAATCCACTGCGGGGTCCCTCAAGGATCTTGCACTGCACCCACACTCTACAACTTGTTCACCAAGCCCCTCTTTGACAAACTTGACTCATACGGCATCACATACACAAACTACGCGGACGACACACAAGTACTTCTACCCCTTTCAGGATCATACAACAAAGACGCCAAGGCACTCCACACAATCTACTCCGTCATCAAGGCCTGGATGGCTGTCAATGGCCTCTGCCTCAATGGTGACAAAACGGAAATCATGATATTAGGTCAACAGAACACCCTAGACAAACTTGACAAACTGTACGCCAACTTCTCCATTGACAACTCCATCATCCCTGTTTCCACAGCCGTAAAGACTCTGGGAGTATACCTTGACTCCTCACTATCCATGACTAGACAAGTCAGCGCAATCACATCCGCATCCGCACACACCACCAAACTCATAAACGCCATCAAGCCCTACCTCTCTAAACCAAATTGCCTCTCTATAGCAAGGGCAACCATTGGAGCCAAACTGGACTACTGCAATGCACTCCTAGCAGGCACATCAGCCAAAAACATAAACAGACTACAAATCACCCAGAACAATGCTCTCCGGGCCGCTCTTAGTATCCCAAGAAGAGAGCATATCACCCAGGCCAGGCACTCAGCCCAATGGCTCCCGGTCAAAGAACGGATCACTCTCAAAATCCTCACCCTCACTCACAAATGCCTCTCTCTCTCCGCCCCGTCCTATCTATCAGAAACCATCCTCAAACCCTCCTCCTCCCGTCCCACCAGGACGCAATACTCCAACCTAATCTGCA